>NW_023270807.1:68613418-68656742 GCF_011800145.1 Mirounga leonina | reverse complement strand
CTTCCTTCCTTCCTTCCTTCCTTCCTTCCTTCCTTCCTTCCTTCCTTCCTTCCTTCCTTCCTTCCTTCCTTCCTTTCTTCCCTCCTTCCTACCTTCTTTTTTTCTTTTTTGCCTTGTATTAAATATCTTTATGTTTCAAGGTTATAATAGTGTGTCTGGTCTCAATAACATGTTCATATAGATGATCTCTTTTGAGTATCTCAAAGTCTGTAAGGTGTGCAGGTGAGTATCACCATGCTCTCCATGTGTATAAGTTTAGGCAATTATTAGAGATGCATGTCAGAAAATGAAATTCCTTTCCAGAACAAGGCTGCTTCCCTAACTAAAGGTTCAGCCCTGAGCAGAAGTAACATTGATGTAATCCTTCCAGGGCATGCTAGGGCATCACCACCGAGTGGGAGGTTGGCAGCTCCAGGAGGATTACTGAGAATTCAGGTTATCCTGGTCATAAGTGCCAGGAAGTTATATTTCTCCCTTATTGTTTTGTCACTGTGTGTTACGAGGTTTTATGGAAGAGTTGCCTCATTCTTCTGGGCCTCAGGTCCATGTCTTACCTCATCTAGGTGACTCTGTGCACTGGAGCAGAGAAAGGCACTAGGAACAACTTCCCAGGGCTGCCGTGTGTGGTTGTGCAGGCTGTATACTAGACAACTCTAGGGGCACCATTCACATCAGAGATGTTATAGATGTTCACATTTATTACATTGTTCCAAAAGATTGAAGCAAAGTGTTGAAGAAGAGGTGCTTTTTCTAATATATATGAAAGCTCAAAGTAAGCAGGGCCTGAATCAGAACAAAGTTATGGAAAAAAGGTGAGAATTAAGCTAAAAAGAAGGGTTATTAGGATTCTTATTCATGGTCAATTCATTTAGAAGCAATTAATAGGAATATAATCCAATTTATATTTGAGGACAAGAAGACAGTCAGTAAATTCTGCCATATTATATGTGTCTCATCAGCCAACACTGCGAATACCAAAATTTCAGGTGTCACACTTAGTTTCCAAAAAAAATTTAGAATTAATTAGAAAATAAGTCTACATAGCTTCAGGTATCAAGAAATTTAAGAAAAGAGGAATTCTTTCCCACTTAAATTTCACAGGTGACTGAGGGGCCTAGTTCTACATTTCCTAGGTCATTGGAGGAACTTGTCTGAAGGATATTTCCATTTTTTTCCCCATTTCTGTAATCCCATTAAGAGCGACTTCTTTCATATCCAATATTTCCTCAAATTATATCATAGTGAAAAATGAATCTATTCATAAAGGTGTAATAGTTTAAAGTATTTAATTAGCTTGGATGGGATTTGATTGAACTGAACTTGACTAATAGGAGTTTGGAGTCAAAATTGAGTGTAAAATTATAAACAGTAAACCAAGGAAAGCCCAGAGATACCAAGAATGAGAGTATCAAAGAGAGGTGAAATGATGAATTTTGCATGTTGACTTCAACAATAAGTAAATGCAGCAAAAAAGCAGCCACCAAGCATTTTTCTCCAAAATCCTATAAAATTCCTACTTTCTCTTTTTTTAGTTGATATATAGGTGGCATCCAATGTTACATTAGTTTCAGGTGTACAATGCAATATACAATTCTATATATTATGCTATGCTCACCACAATAAATGTAGTTAACATCTGTCACCGTAAACACTATTACAATGTTATTGACTATATTCCCTATGCTGTACTTCTCATCCCCATCACTTATGTATTTTATAACTGGAATTTTGTAACTCTCAAACCCCTTCACCTATAAGTGGAAGTTTGTACCTCTTAAACCCTTTTACCTATTTTTCCCATCCTCACCAACCTCTACCCCTCTGGTAACTACCAGTTTGTTCTCTGTATGTTTCTGTTTGTTTGTTTTTTAGATTCCACATACAAGTGAAATCATATGGTATTTGTCTTTCTCTGATTTATTTCACTTAGCATTATACCTTCTAGTTCTATCCATGTTGTTCCACATGGCAAGATCTCATTATATTTATGGTTAAGTAATATTCCATTGCATATACATACCACATCTTCTTTATCCATTCATCTGTCAATGGACACTTGGATTGCTTCCATATCTTGGCTACTGTAAATAATGTTGCAATAAACATAGGGGTGCATATATCTTTTTGAATTAGTGTTTTTGTTTTCTTTGGGTAAATACCCAGTAGTGGAATTACTGGATTATTACGGTATTTCTATTTTAAAATTTTTGAGGAATCTCCATACTGTTTTCCACAGTGGTTGCCCCGAATTAGAGTCCCACAAATAGTGCACGAAGGCTCCTTTGTCTCCACATTCTCACTAACTTGTTATTTGTTGTCTTTTTGATACCAGCCACTCTGACAGGTGTGAGGTGATATCTCGTTGTGGTTTTGCATTGTTTCCCTGATGATTAGTGATGTTGAGCATCTTTTCCTGTGTCTGTTGGTCATCTGTAAGTCTTCCTTGGAAAAGTGTCTATTCAGGTCCTCTATCTGTTTTTAAAAGGGGTTTTTCAATGGGGTTGTATTTTGGGTGTTGAATTATAGAAGTTATTTATATATTTTGGATATTAACTCACTATCAAATATATCATTTGCAAATATATTCTCCAATTTGATGGGTTGCTTTTATGTTTTGTTGATGGTTTCTTTGCTGTGCAAATAAAATTCCCATTTTCTGATTATATTTCCAATTGATTCCTTACTTCATTTGCAAAGGATCACAGGTATTTCTCTAAGGACTGCAATAACTCTCATTTTTCATAACCATATTTACCAAAAAAAAATGGCTTCAGTTGCTCAGTTACTCAAGGTGAAACCTCTTTGTGATGTCCCTCAAGCCAAAGGTGCTCTTTTCCTTCTCAGGCTTGATGCTGTTCTAACACCACTGACCCCCTTCTCATCTTAGATGCTCCTCATTTCAGAGTTACTCTGCTCTTTCCATCATCTTCACACCTCTTATTTTTTGTTAATTTACATTTTCCTGGACTCTCCTAAAATCCCATCTTGTGTTCTATCTACAGGCCTGCATTTTTCACATGTCCTTCCTGAGCATCTTCATCTGTGCTGACTTTTCTCCAGGTTACTTTTTGATCCCTTTCTCCATCCCTATGTTGTTGGACTCATCACTGTATTGTTTTGCTTGACTGTCTAGCAATCAGTGTGCTGTCCATCCTGTATGTCTTCCCCTCAGCTGTTTCCTGAGTCCACTCTTGGCATATTTGCCTCCTACAGCCACACAGCCTTGAGCTTGTTGCCTTCAGAAACCTCCTTGCCAATTTCCCTGCCTTTAGTCTCTCTTCATCTGATCAGCTGCATTCACACCAAAAATACCATTTTCTTTATTTTACATGACCTCTTTTGTAGTAGTTTCTAGTGACCTATCACATCAAATTTAAGCAGCTTGTCAAGAGATTCTGGTCCTCCTCTTGCCCTCTTCCTTCAAATCTCATTATCCTCTGCTCTCTGTAAGGAGTTATATATTCCGCCTTGCCCAAGATAGTCCTGGTTTATGCCTGCTGCCCCCGAGCAATTGTTAATTGTGCTCTCTTACTCTCAGAAGTGTCCTGTTTGGATATTAAATTATAGTCTCAGTCTATCTATGTGGGACTTAGGTCATGACGATGCATGCCATACAAATTTACTTTGCAATCCTCTGTATTTGAGTTGCCCCTGTGCTTGTCAGTAATAATATATGCCATCTGTTCTGATTTTTTTTCTCATGCTCTCTTAATCATGACTCTCATGTCTATTAAACTGAGCTCAAGAGTGGTCATGTTGTCTTTCTCTCCTTTCGTCACCAGATTCTCTCCAGAAACCCTAGTGTACTCCATCTTCCATATAGCCCATTTCATTAAGGCTGCACCCCACACAACAGTGAGGACCAGGAAGTCCTACTTTCTCTTCTTATTAATGGACCAGGGTCCATTTTTTTAACTGGGGCTATAATCACTTTCTGTGTATGACTCATTATTAAGTCACTACTTGTAAGGTTCTTACAAAATTAAAAATTGTGAATAGAAATAAGTAGAAAACAAAGCAAAAAATAAGATTTTGATCTTAATCCACTTATGATTTAATGATACAAATATTCAGAAGGCATTTTTGACCCATGTCTTAATCAACTTGTAATGTTACCGGATATATTTCTGTGTGAAATGATGTGGATCTGAGCTCTTTTATTTCATATTTTCTGGAACAGAGTCCTATACGTTTTCCAGTTAAATTGTATCCCAGCTATAAACAATTATAAAATAAAGCTGTATTTTTCCATTTCTAATAAATACAGGAAATTGGACTTTTTTCTTTTACAAAACGTAGGATTTTAGCACCTTTAGTTTTGCACACTGGTTGAAGGTCAAACATGATCTAGAAGTGCTCTCGCTTCCCTCTTGGGTTCTTGCCTTTATAAAATAGCGAGGTTGCCAAGTGTTCAGTTAGGATCATACAGATTTGTCATTAACTACAAAGTGTTTCAGCAGAATTCAGGACAAATGTTAGTCAGCATTAGGGAGGGACAGATGACTGAAATCTACAATTTCTGTCTCTTTTCTTGTTCCTAAAGGAATTCTGCTGGGCCTTATCAGTGTTGCAGGAAGAAAACAGCTGAGGATTGAGCACAGTGAACTAATTTCCTCACATCTTTAATGTGCAGTAGTTGGTGAAAAGGAATGTAAACATTCTTGTGGTAAAAGGAGTTCAAAAAGAAGCCCTAAATCCTTAAAATTAATAAACTAATAAACCAAAACATAAAACTGCCCAATTATTTGCATGGCTGATAAGAAGGAAAAGAATTTCAGATCCTTTTTTGAAGAAAGGAACAGTAAAACAAGTATATTAAAAGCGAAAACAACATTGAATGCTATACAATAAAAAACAACATAGAAGGCACCAGATGAAAGTAAACATAAGCTTCTATTGACAGATAATGCCTTTAAGAGCGATGAGTCAAGTTGTTGACTTCCTTGACTTCCTGATCCATTGCCCAGAACTTCTGATTTTTTCCTTTTCTTTTTTTAACTTCTCCTGTACCTTTCATCTTTCCCTGTTCATCAGGGCGTTTCAGAAAGCTTTATTTTCTGAGTGGTTACATGTTTTTCAGTTATTGCCACTCTTACTGAACCCTCAGTAGCTCACTTCTTCCTCTTCTTTTTAAAAATGTAATCCTTTATTTTACTAAGATGACACAACCGATGAATTGTCAGTATTAAGTGCTTCAGGTTGATTTCTGGAAGTGCTGATGGGTCTACACGACCCACTCATATTTTCCCAACACTGTACCCTGGCAACTAAGGGCATTAATTGAAGTGAGGTTTTTTTCAGGGTTAGAGGTGTAGTCTAAGGTCATGGAACAGAACAGTGGTTCTTAAATTTTGCTGCATACCTGAATCATGTAAAGAACCTTAATAAAAATCTTGATATCTAGGTCATACTACTTATCAATTAAATCCAAATTTCTGGGTAACGGACCCAGAATCAGGTTTATTAATGTTGTTGTTTTAAACATCTGACAAACTGTTTTCCAAAGCGACTGTACCATTTCATATTTTTATCGACAGTGTATTAGGGTTCTAGTTCCTTCACATTTTTGCCAACACGTAATATGACCACTTTTTAAATTTTTAGTCATTTCTAATAGATTCATAGTCACGTCTCATTGTGGCTTTACCTTGTACTTGCCTGATGACTAATGACGTTGAGCGTATTTTCATCTGCTTATTTGCTAATCATATATATTCTTTTGTGGAGTGTCTGTTCAACTTTTTAAAACTGGGTTATTTGTCCTTTTATTATTCAGTAGTAAGGATTTTTAAGATATTATATATAAAAATCCACTCTCTGAACTAGCCTTTTCATTTTCTTAAGTGTCTTTTGAAGAGCAAAATTTGTAATTTTGATTAAGTCAATTTATTGACTTTTCCTTTTGTGGTTTTTGCTTTTGCCAAACTCAAGGTCATGAAGATTTTCCTTGAAATTTCTTCTAGACGTTGTGTGGTTTTTACTCTTATATTTAGGTCTACGATCCTTTTGAATTAGTTATGAGGAAAGGGTCAAGATTTAAGTGTATTTTTCCATATGAATGTCTAATTGTTCCAGAACCCCTTGCCAAAAAGATTATCTCCTCCCCCATTGAATTATCTTGGCATCTTTGTTGAAAATAAATTGATTACAGCCATACTTTATTTTATTGCACTTTGCTTCATTGTGCTTTGCAGATAGGGTGTTTTTTACAAATTGAAGTTCCGTGGCATCCTGTGGCAAACAGGTCTATTTGCACCATTTTTCTAGCAACATTTTTGCTCACTTCATGTCTCTGTCACATTTTGGTAATTCTCATAACATTTCAAATATTTTCATTACTAGTATATTTGTTATGGTGATCTGTGATCAGTGATTATGACTTGCTGAAAGTTCACATGATGGTTAGCATCTTTTAGCAATAAAGTACTTTTAAATTATGGCATGTACATTTTTTTAGATGTAATGTTATTACACACTTAAAAAACTATAATATAGTGTAAACATAACTTTTATATGCATTGGGAAACCAAAAAAATCATTTAACTTCCTTTACTGTGATATTTGCTTTATTGTGGTGGTCTGGAACCAAACCTGCAATATCTCAGAGGTATGCCTATAGATATGTGTGGGTCTTTTCTGGACTCTCTTCTGTTGCATTGATCTTTTGCCTCTTTTTTCTACCAGTGCCACACTGTCTTGATCTTGTAGCTTTACAAACTTTACAAGTCTTTAAAGATTTTATTTATTTATTTGAGAGAGAGAAAGAGAGAGTGCACGAGTGGGGTGGAGGGGCAGAGGGAGAAGGAGAAGCAAAGCGGGGAGCCCCATGCCCAGGACCCTGGGATCATGACCTGAGCCCGAAGGCAGACACTTAACCGACTGAGCCACCAGGCGCCCCCAAGATTTACAAGTCTTAATCGGGTAGTGCTAGTTCTCTATCTTCTTTTTAAAAAAATTTTGGCTATTTGGGTCCTTTGATTTCCATATAAATTTTAGAGAGTCAACAAGCTTGTTGAACAGATCATCAACAACACATATATTGAAAAGACAAAGACCATTATATTAGCAGACAGACTAGGGGAAGCACATTAAAGCCAGGTTCAAAGATGACCTAGCCGTGGTTTTCAATCCTGAGTACAAATTAGAATCACCTGGGAGCTCACAAAAATTTGATCCATATGTTTATACTAACATAATTAAATAAATGAATAGTTAAACAAATGGGAGGAGTAGGGATAATGTTTCCCTCCAGATGAATTTAATAACGGTGGAAGAAACAAGGGAAATAGAAAATTGCCATTAGAACACCATAGTAAGAATTGTTGCAGGCAAGATCCATGGATATGTGCTAAAGTTAGTTTCAATGTTTGAGGGAAAAAAATTGAGGAAACAGAGTGTATTTGCAGAGTCTCAAATTATTTTCCCCAGGAATTTCATTAATTAACATTGGTGAAATTAGTAACATCGCAGTGGAGAAAACCTGGCAGATACAACCTCAACCAAGTGATCAAGATTAATATCACCAGAAAAAAAGACATATTGACATAATGTACCAACTGACATTATGTTCTGAGAAGGGCACACCACTTCTGTGGTATTCTGGCAAAAATGAAAAGCTTCAATCTAATAATCAGAAAATGAAATGCTCCCAAATTGGGGAGCATTCTACAAATCAACTGATCAATACTCTTCTAAAGTGGTAAGGTCGTGAAAGACCGGGAAAGAATGGGAAATGTCACAGATTGAAGGAGACTAAGGAGATATGACACCTAAATGCAATATAGGATCTTGGACTGGATGCTGGGACAGAAAAAGCACATTCCTGCAAAACTGGTAAAATCCAAATAACCTCTGTAGTTTAGTTAAGAGTTTTGTGCCAATGTTAATTTGCTAGTTTTGATAGTTGTAATACGGTTTTATAAGATGTTAATATTAAGGGAAGCTGGGTGAAAAGCATACAGAAGCTCTCTGTTCTAATTTTTTTTAAGATTATTTATTTATTTATTTGAGAGAAAGAGAATGAGAGATAGAGAGCACAAGAGGGGAGAAGGTCAGAGGGAGAATCAGGCTCCTCACTAAACAGGGAGCCCGAAGCGAGACTCGACCCTGAGATTCCAGGATCATGACCTGGGCCAAAGGCAGACGCTTACCCAACTGAGCCACCCAGGCGCCCCTCTCTGTTCTATTTTTGAAACTTTTCTGTAAGTCTAAATATATTTCAAGATAAAAAATTAAAGAAATGTTTTTAAAAATATAGATGCCTGAGCCTCATCACAGACCAATTAGATTAGGATTTCTGGGGTTGGGAGTTGGAAGTTTTTAAGATCTTCAATGTGACAGAGGATTGAGAACCACTGATTTAGGTTACCAAAACAGTAATTCTTGGAAGGTTTGACATTCTTTTACAGAAGCAATATGTACTTACACATTTTTTTTTTAAAGCTTCAGCAATAATGCCCTTATAAGAAAAAGAAAAAAAATAGAATAATTCAATGTTTGTTAAGCATCTTTTTTTTTTTTTAAGATTTTATTTATTTATTTATTTGACAGAGAGAGAGAGGGAGAGAGCACAAGCAGGGGGAGTGGCAGGCAGAGGGAGAGGGAGAAGCAGGCTCCTCACTGAGCAGGGAGCCCGATGCCGGGCTCGATCCCAGGACCCTTGGGATCCTGACCCGAGCTGAAGGCAGACACTTAACTGACTGAGCCACCCAGGTGTCCTTGTTAAGCATCTTCTATGGTGTAGCCACTGGGGATGAAAAGATGGCTGAAACCTCCACTCTTGCCATTGAGTATGTAGTTTAGCAGAAGAGATAGAGAAGTAAACAATAAACTGTGCAACGTGTTGTATTTGAACTTTGTACAGGAAAAGTGGGACAGGAAAGATGGGGTAGGTGAGTCCTTCCAGGTAGAAGTGAGTTTTAGAAATGCCCCAGCTCTCAGAAGTTCCACCCAAAGATCATTCATCTTCCTAAGAGTTACTCAAGTGCTTTTGGTCTGCCTGGGAAGAAGATAATGCAAAGCAAGATAACCCCAAAGCCATGAAAAAACAATAACATTTAAGGACCTTATGGATTGCAAAAGGAATAGAGATGCTTTGAAATGACCTTGGAATTGTCAGGGGCCTTGGGATTCATTATTTGGTGGGTTAAGAGAGTGGGGCACTTTTTGGAAAATGTGTTTAAATGTCTGGCGTGAAAGTGCTATCCAACCATGGCTTAGAACCAAATGCATTAGTTGAATTGTTCATAGAGACCTGTCAGTCTCAGTGAATCAATGTCAAACCCATTTAAAAATGTTCAAGTTCCATCCATACCATCCAGGTGAATATAGACAAAATATCTTTCAACTTTTTTTTGACCCTAATAACCAAAAAAAGTTTGTTTTAAACTAAATAATTAAATCTTGTAATTTCAAATGCTTTACATTTCATCCAGGATTTTTAAAGGGTAATGTAATTACGGAAGCTTTCTTTTGTGTGCGTGGGGGGTAGTTAGTGTAAAAGGTGGGGGAAGGATTCTTGTTATACTAGATGAACTGAAATGTGGAGTTTTAAAACATGTCCTCAAATTCTATGACATTCCTCCCATGGAGAGGTGGGGTCTGTGTGCTTTCCTATGGAATCTGGGAGAAGCATAGGAACCAGTTTGTAAGCAACAGAATGCCATGGAAGGGACAGTGGGCAACCTCAGAAGCTTGATCCTAAAAAGCCACACATCTTTGTCTAGTTTTTCTTGGGATGCTCACTCTGGGGGAAATGGCTGCCATACAGTCTCAACCTGAGATTTGCCAGGCTGGAGACCTGAGCTAGCGCTTTGGTCAGCCCCAGGTGAATGCCCAGCAATAGCTTGAATCAACTGCCTGCCCTGTGGAGACAGACACATGGGATGACCCGCCGAGTAAATCCTTAAGTTGGCTCCAACTCCTAGCCCACATCTTGCTGTGACCTCCTGAGAGTTCCCAGTAGAGAACTACCCAGCCAAGCCTTTGCTGTGCTCCTGATCCACAGAATATTGCCCTAAATAAAGTAGTTGTTTCAAGGCCCCAAGTTTTGTGATGATTTGTGATGGAGCAAGTGTAACTAGGGGCACATCAGAAAATTTATACGAGACTAAAAAAAAGAAAATTTGTATGAAACCATTCATTTATATATTTCTGGAACAATTTGTAGGTTTGAAGGATTACATACCCACAAAAATCGGTTTACTATATGGACCAATTTTTGTCTAATTTAATTGTATTCTAGATTTTACATGCATTTATCTAAAAGCAGTCACTGATTAATTGTATTGTTAGTGGGAGGATTCACAGTTTAAAACACGCTCAGAAGGGCAGCTGCTTCCAGGGAGGAAATGTATTTCAATGGGCTGGAGACTCAGGCCCCAGTTTTTCTGGCTCTGGCCACCTGTTTCAACGAAGCTAAAATTGCCTGTATGCAGAGATTTGGGACGTAGTCATTAGGAAAGAAGAAAAACCATACTCCTTTAGAAAACTCAATTTTATAGAAAGAAAAAATTTAAAGGCTCAATTTAGGGTATAGTTAGGAAAGCAGTTTGCAAATGATTTAGGATTTCTTAGTGGAGAATTTTATATCCAAATGGTAAAACATTTGGCAATGCTGACTGCAGTAAGAATGTGAGGTCGTGTTGAGAAAGATTCCTGGTGAGGGCCGATTTCGTGAAGCTGCATTGTTGAGAGTGATGTAGTCTGAGTAAGTCACTCTATGGCGTATTAGGCTTCTGTCCTCAGGGAGTACGGCCTCCGAGCAAGGCACAGTATTCACACTTGAATGAATTCACTGTTGTATGAAAATGTCTCCATAACTACGTTATTATAACTCCTGTTCCCAGTGAATTTGGAAGTTACACTGATTTCCTGAAACTTTCAAACTCTTGCTTTACTGCCTTTCCCCCCCACTTTCACTCTGGTTAAACTAAATAGAAAAAAGTAAATTAAAGAAGGGGTAATCTGGGAAAGGAGAAGGAAGAGGGAAGGTTAATCATTTATCTGAGAAAGAGAAAAATTAAGGTGTGAGATAACATTATCAATATAATTTTTAAATAACACGTTGTGTAAGTGTTCTGAGGAGAATATAGGTAGTTTACATTATTAGATATCACAGTCTTTTTTGGGGGGGTGATAGTTCAATTGTTTTTTTCTTTTATTTTGACTTGGAGTACTTAAAGTTTGGTGGTTATTTAAATGATTTATTGAATGGGCTAGATCTTAAGAGCATATAATCATGAAAAACTTTTTCTCCCACCATCTTTTACATTTTCCACCCAGGACCATAGATCCCATTGCTTTTGAAGTTCCCTTTAGGTATTATAACAGTTTTTTTTTTTTTCCTAGCTCTAAAAATGTTTAATTAAAATTAAAAAGACAATTACGTTGGCACTCAATTCAAAGGCGTACTCCTTCTCCCTAACTGCGGTCAAACCCAGGATGGCTTCTGCTTCCCCAGGCATCAGAAGCAAAGGTACAAAGGCACCCCTCCCTGACTGTTGTGCACACGCCAGGGGTCAGCCTTCTTTGGGGCAGATGCCCAATGCTTATTCCTTTGCCAGGTATGTTGGTGAGTTCTTTGGGAAGGCCCTTCTGGGGATGTCCACACTGCGATTTCCTGAAACGGATGAGGATTCCGCTCGTTCACCTCTCAGAACCTTCCTCTCTTACAACAGATCCCACCCCTGGGGTTCCCTCCACCTGGCCGGTAATCCCATCCACTGGGATCCTTTCGAGCTGCCTAGAGTCTTGGCTCCCTTCTGCAACTTCCGCTTGACCTGAAGGAAAACTCTGGAAGTTCAGGTCACCCCCACTGCTGTCCTGTCTCCTCACCCTTTCTTAGAGTTTCCTCTAGCCAGCCTCCCATCCTTAGACTTCTCTATGGAGAGGCAGCCTCAGTGTCTATCTTCATGCATAGTGCCAATCTCCTGGAGACACTAACATGTCGTTTCTCCCCAGTCTTCCCTAAAGGCGCAGGCGCCCGAGTCTGCAGCTCGGCAAGTATCCATCTGGAAGCTGAGGTGCCCGTTGCATCTTCGAGAAGATGATTCCAAACTCTATGAGAGCTTCCCCCAGGACCCTCTCTCTTAGTTTGAGGGGTGTGTGTGCGTGTGTGTGTGTGTGTGTGTGTGTGTGTGTATGTAGGAGAGGAAGCATCCCAGGAGGAGGCAAGAGAAAACATCAATTGCTTTCCATTCCTACTAATGTTTTCAAAAAAAAAAAAAAATCTCTTCTATTGCATCTTCAGCTCCTTCAGGCTGGTGTTGGCTGATAGACTTGGCAGTTGAAGAAATAAGTTTAGCTACTTCTTGGTAAGTTCTATGGGGATGTGTCTAGACCATTTTTCAGAATGCAGAAGGGGATAATAGTGAACTTGGGTCTTAGATTTGAAGCTTTCAGATTTGAAGCCAAACTTCTGCGACAATAAGAAAAGCTTCATTCCATATCTTGTTGCACATTCCATGTCTTGGACATAATTAAATACCAACAGATAGTGAGCAATGTATTTAGAGAGTTCCCAATTTTTAGTTCTGAAATGGTTTTTATATAATTCATGCCTATAATAATCTATACTCTACTTCCTTTTCTACGTCCCTTTTACTATTTGAATCCTGTGAGACTCTCGTTTCAGTTTATTATCACAAAAATTTAGCTCCTTTCCTTCCTTGCCTTGTACTTTCTCTTTTTTTCCTTAATTTCCTTCCTCCCTTCCTCCTGCTTCTCCCCTGATCTGTTTCCCATCTCTTCTTTCTCCATTCTCTTTTTACCTGATATCTTCTTTCAGTAACAACTGAGATATTTTACAATGAGATATAAATTATAAGTAGTTGAGAAAAGAAAAAGCAAACTAGAGAGGGGGAATTGCATGGAGCTAAGAACAAACCAAGTACAAAAACACATCCCATAAAAGCCTACACAGTTGGTACAAAAGGACTGTGAATCTGGTACTAATTGGCATCCTAGCAGCCAGGAAGAAAGAGAAAGCTGCTTGATCACTTATACAACTTACAGCATCCATGGTGTAAAGAGAGACTAATTGGACAGGAAAAACTGAACTATTGCTTGTATTAAGGACAGGCAGGAATTTCTCCCCAGGGCATAATGTTATGAACAGCAAACCCAACAAACTACCTCCTCGTAGACATAAGAATGGGCTTTGTGGGGCTTTTTCATAGGGCAGGCCTCAGTGTGAGCAGATGGCGTCTGGCCAACGCTGAATTTAGTCACGACAAGTTGGTGAGCCTGAGTCACTACTCCGCCTCTTCTTATCTGCTGGGTCGATGAGGGTGTGACTCCAAATGCTCAGGAGAGGAAATGAAAGCAGACAGTCTAGGTATCCTGGTTTGACCATAGGCAAACACCTAGCTCTTCACCTACGTGAAACGTAAGCCGCCTAAGAGTCATAGTCTACCCAGAGGGGAAGAAAGTATGTCTATAAAATTAACTGAGCTCCAGAGAAGACAAATCGTGGCCTTGCATTCTTCTGTGCAGCCTTTACTGACATCCGCACACCAGGAGTTAAATAATGCCTGGAGTGAAGTTGGCCCCTCCTAAGACATGGAAAGGCCACGTCCCGCCTAGAGCATACCACTGGCTGACATTTAAGGCTGAACCTGGAAACGCCAAGAAACATAAAACCACCGTTGCCCTACATTTGAGTTCAAAGAATACACTTTTAATTCAGTAACATCAAGAAGACATTCCAAAAAATAAAGTTATGTTTTCTATGATGACTGTTAGGCAGAAAGAGTTTTTAAAGTGTCTTAGGTGTTTTGCGTATTTTTAAATTGCTTTAGGATGTCTCCCTCCCAGAGCCTCAAATTCCAGAGGGCAGCATCTCAATCGGACATTTCACTTGTGGTTTCTGTTTCTTAGTCCTGACTGGAAAAGAGATTCTGACTTGGGCAGTGTTTTTCAAAACATCTGTGACAAGGACCAGAGTATTTCCCCCTTCCCCTCGTCTGTCAAGGTCTCTCTCATACGTCTATAAAATCTAATGAAAATGAATGACTAGAGAAATGATCATGTAGTTGGATATTGTGGTAATGTCAAATTGTTAGAAAAAAAATTCTGGGGCGCCTGGGTGGCTCAGTTGGTTAAGCGACTGCCTTCGGCTCAGGTCATGATCCTGGAGTCCCTGGATCAAGTCCCGCATCGGGCTCCCTGCTCGGCAGGGAGTCTGCTTCTCCCTCTGATCCTCCCCCCTCTCATGTGCTCTCTTTCATTCTCTCTCTCTCAAATAAATAAATAAAATCTTTAAAAAAAAAAAAAGAAAAGAAAAAAATTCTGGGGCACCTGGGTGGCTCAGTTGGTTACGTGATCGATTCACGGTTTCGGCTCAAGTCATGATCTCAGGGTCATGGGATGGAGCTCTGCACTGGGCTCTGTGCTTGAGATGCCCTCACCCTCTCTCTCTCTGCCTCTCCCCAGCTCACATAGGCGTACACGCACGTGTGCACGCTGTCTCTCTCTCTCTCTCAAAATAAATAAATAAAATCTTAAAAAAAATTCTAAATGCTTACTCTCAGTTTCTGTATTTGTCTCTCTGAGGACTCACAGTTTGCAGATGGGCTTGAAGTACCTGGGCTCTGGAGGTTCATGGCTCCAAGGTACCTGACCTGATGTTCAGAGTCAAATTTTAGTTGCTGTGTGATCAAGCTGAGATGCTGTTTGGCTTAATACCTTCTGACAGTTTTAACTCACCTTCCCGCCCATTTAGAAGTTATTGTGCTGACTAGCACATGAGAAGCTGGTGGTAAGGCAACAACCAGGGCCAGCCCTGGCTACATGTGTGGGGCTCAGCGCAAAATGAAAATATGGGCTCCTTACTCCCTGAATGCGGTCCTCGAATTGCTCTCACTGAACTTAGCACCTTAGCAAGACGCCGGGTGCCTGCACTGCAGATGCTCTCAGGGGCGTCCTAGTGCAATGGATCCTGGGGTCTCCCTGGGCCCATACGGTATCCAAATTCAAAGGAGCTATTGTGGACAGGGTTGTCCCTTAACACGTGTGCATGACCTAATAAAACACAAAAACATGACCAACAGTCCTTTTCACATTGCATTCCAGGGAAGCCAGGTCTGCATTAGAGACTATTGTTTACATAATTCCACCTTCTTAGCCATTTTAGAGGGCACGTACTTAAAACTGGCTCTTGGCTTTCTCTGGTATCTGAATGCCAGGGCAACAAGGATAAATAAAAATTATCATCTTGGTGGCAAGTGACAAAATTATTTTTAGGGACCAAACTGCTTTTTTTTTTTCTTTCTTTATGAACAAAGTTAAACGGGCCATCAGGCTGTGAAAAAAGGAGCCCAGTTTCAGTCTGGAAGGTTAGGACAGAAAAAAAAAAAGAAGGCTTTTTACATACACTGGCATTTACAATTCGATTTTGAGTTGTTTTACTTGCTGTAAGGCAGACTTGCTCCATCCATCTTTTCAGACCTTTAATAAAGTCAGTTACACACATACATGTCTTGTGTGGTAATCTTTTCTTTTTTCTTTCCCTTTTTTGATCGATCAAATAACGGGGCCGTCGTAGAGTCCATGAGGTACACAATAGAAACAGCACATGCAGGTCAGGACAACGTTAAGTCAGCAAAACGCAGTGGAGCAGAACTCGGGCTCTAGAGCCAAGATGCCTGGGCTTGAACCTCAAACCAACACTTCCCAGCACTGTTATCTTGGGAGCCTATTATCTTCTCTGTGCTTTCATTTCCTCTGATAATAGTAATAACCACTCCCTAAGGTTGTTGTCACTAGTTAGTGAGTTATAGTTTGTAAAACTCAGAGAAAATGTGTTAGCTGTTATTATTAATCAATAAACTACCTTAATCTGATGAGGACCATAACAACATAAATCTACCGGAAAGACACAGAAATCTTGACAGGGTATTGAGCCATGAGAATTTATAACAATCTCATCTGCATCTTCAGAGACGAGGTGATAGCAGTGGCCATTGTCATTGTTCTAGTTTAGATTCTTCCTTACTCTATCCTTGTTGGGTTTAGAATGTCTTACAGTGGCCATTTTTTTTTTTTTTTAAAGATTTTATTTGTTTATTTGTCAGAGAGAGAGAGCACACAAGCAGGGGGAGAGGCAGACAGAGGGAAAAACAGGCTCCCTGCTGAGCAAGGAGCCCAATGCGGGACTCGATCCCAGGACCCTGAGATCATGACCTGAGCCAAAGGCAAACGCTTAACCTACTGAGCCACCCAGGTGTCCCGAGGTTGGCCATTTTGATGAGGTCATTTTGATAAAGCAGTTTTGCCATAGACTAAAACAAATCATTGAACTTCACCACTTTTTAAATGTGCTGAAGTGATGTGGCCATCTTTGATTCCTGACATTCATCCTGTCCTCTCTGATGCTCCCTCCTTTGTTTCTTTATTAACTCCTTCTGTAGAAAATAGTCTGTTTGGGTCTCCACAGCCAGGCTACATGGCTTACTTTTGTTTCCCTACAGCTTATTTCTTCAGTGTTTCTTTACAACTTTTCTCTTAGCTATTTGCCATCCATCTCCCACTTCCTCAGTAACTGAGTGCCTGTCTAAGAGCACTCTGTCCTTCTTCACCTACTCTCATTATCTTGTCCCATGAGGCTGGCTCATAACATCCTTTTCAGACTGTGCACCTGTGAGGAGAGGCTGTTACCAGTGGCCCTATTGGGCTAGACAATGAAGAACCTGTGTGGAGAGCCTACCTCCGGGTTGAGAGTTTACTGTCATTGCAACAAATACAAACACTTCCCCACAAACAGAATTTAAGAGCAGTTAACAGAGTCCAAGTTCAGTTGTCCCAACATAGTCCTTAAATTATGCTCGTGAGCCATTTCAAAGAGCTGGATAACTATAATAGTAGCAATGCTAGTGACAATAGCTAATATTTAGTAGGCACATATATGCCAGGCTTTGTTTCAGTATTTTATATGTACTAAGTCATTAATTGTCATAGCACTCTTATAAAATAGGTATTGCTCTCCCATTTTTAGATGATTGAACTTTTTTTTTTTTAAAGATTTCATTTATTTATTTGACAGAGAGAGACACAGCGAGAGAGGGAACATAAGCAGGGGGAGTGGGAGAGGGAGAAGCAAGCTTCCCGCTGAGCAGAGAGCCCGATGCGGGGCTCGATCCCAGGACCCCGGGATCATGACCCAAGCCGAAGGCAGACACTTAACGACTGAGCCACCCAGGAGCCCCTAGATGATTGTACTCTTGATCCCTGCAGCTGGCCTCTGTGTTTGTGAGTGATCTGGCCAGAGAATGCAGTGGTACTATCCTCTAAACCAGTGGTCCTCAGACTTCGGTTTGCATCAGAATCACTTGGAGGGCTTATTATTAAAAGACAGATTTTCTGATTCAGTGGGTCTGGGTGGCGCCTAAGAATCTGCATTCCTTTTAAGTTCCTAGGAGATGCTTTTGCTGCATTGGGCTGAGTCTAGCAGTGGGAGGTTGTGATGCCATTCAAGACCAGGGAAAACTAAGGCAGAAATCCATGGCTATGGGATCATTTCTCACGTAAATGAGTGAAGTTGCAAGACCAGTGATGCATATATATAGTTCTGTTTATTCTGTTGGAATGAGAAAAACATTGTTTACTTCTTTGTAAAACCTAGAAATACATTTATTTGTGTCATGCCAGTCTGCTTAAAAAAAAAAAAAGACTTTTTTAGAGCAATTTTAACTTCATAGCAAAATTGAGTAGAATGTACAGAGTTCCCATATACCTCTTGCCCCCAAACACATACAGTCTCCCCCACTATGCACATCCCCCATCAGAATAGTACATTTGTTACAACTGATGAACCTGACATATCATTGACGTATCATATTGACGTATCATTATCACCCACAGTCCATAGTTTATATTAGGGTTGACTTTTGGTGTTGTGCATTCTGTAGGCTTTGACAAATGTATAACAACATGTATCCAAAATCCTGCTTTAAAAAAAAATAAATTATCTTTCACTACAATTAAGTCATCAAATTTTCTTTGCCTTTGTGGGATATGCAGGAATTCTTCTCAGAGGTAAAATAATATTCATTTTGCTGAAAGAATCCATCTGCTTCCCCCTTCCATCCTCACCCTCCCAAATACACACACAGACTCATACACACATGCTTTTTTTTTTTTTTTGAAAGTTAAGGAAGGAGCAATAAAAAAATCTTATTGGCTAATTTAAATGTTTTTCAAAGTTAGGAAATTCCTGGTAAAGGACGCTGTGCCTCAGACTTCAATGGCAAATCAGCGATGGGATTAAGTGGATTATTGTAAAAAGCTTTCTCAAAAAGAAAAAGAAAATCCACTCATTTTCTTCTGAGTGAATGTGTGCGGTGATTTCAGTGACCCCGAGGGTACCAGTCTGAAACAGCCAGCACACGGATGGATGGTAACAGCTGTACTCTACCGCCTGGGAAGACGGTGATTGTCGGCACAGTGAGCAGCTCTGGACGGCTTCTTGTCCTTATGTAATACCCTGTATTGTAGGTGGTGGGGATGTCCTTTCGACAAGGCTCCACTTCAGTATATGAGCCATATTTGAAAGGCAGTGTCTTATGGTGGAAAGAGCTACATGTTTTTCAATTCAGTCAGGTCTGGGTTTGAATCTTAACGTCAAGACTTGGGCAGGTTTTTTTAGTGTCTCAGAGATCATTAAAATGGTGGAGATAAATGACAAAACCGATCTTCTCAGGTTACTGTGAAGCTTAGCAATGTGCTAAAAAAAATGCCAATAAGTGAATACTATTATCTATCATCATTTTTGCCAAAAGCACTTCATGAAAGCAATCATTCAGCTCTCCACAAAGATAATTATTTGTACGTTCATTTACAAATTCACTCGTTCGCTCCTTCAAGCATTTATTCATTTTTAAGGAGCACTTGGGTGAGTGCTCTGCACGAGGCACTGGAGCATATCTACTGCTTCCTCCTTCATAATGATATGAAGATATTCTTGAACATATCAACATAAAATATTTTAGATGGTTATAAAAATATAGGTATAACATGATATTTTATTTTTAAGTTTTAAGAGTTAGAGAGAGAGAGAGATGAGGACCATCTCTAAATGTTACATTGATTTTCTAGGGAAGCAAAATTATGCATATTTTACATTTTCTTCTTTGTGTTTATTTACATTTTCTAACAGTTTTTACAATGAGTAGATGAATTGGGGATGAGGAAAAGGACATCAAAATTTTTTTAAAAAAGATTTTATTTATTTATTTGACAGAGAGAGACACAGTGAGAGAAGGAACACAAGCAGGGGGAGTGGGAGAGGGAGAAGCAGGCCTCCCACTGAGCAGGGAGCCCGATGTGGGGCTCGATCCCAGGACCCCGGGATCATGACCTGAGCCGAAGGCAGACGCTTAACAACTGAGCCACCCAGGCGCCCCAAAGACATCAATTTTTATTAAAAAATTTGAAAAGTGGCTAATTCTGATCATCATCATTAACAATAATCATATTGGTTCCCTCTGTGTATGGGACTTTGTTGGGGGGACAGAGGGAGAGATAAGAAAGTGTTTAAGAGTCTTTTTAAAAAGTTATAAAGGGAGATACTTCTTGAGAGGCTTTTTAAAAAGTTATAGGGGAGATGCTTCTCATATATTTGCAATATGGTTACAGAACCTGAATGTTATGTCATGAATCAGTTGTATCGTTATTATTTTTGTTGCTTGCCACATCTAATTTGATCAATGATATCCCACTATCTTAATCAATTTTTAAAAAGACAACAGATTAAGTTTAAAATTTAGAAATAAAGGACAATCAAAATTACGAGAAATGATAACAAACATCTTGCTTAGAGAAAAAAATCCTCTTAAAAAAAAATCTTGGAAACCTTCCTGATGTTCCAAAGTTAAATATTACATATGTTTGCGCTCTTAGGATAAGGAGTTTTACAAATTTAGTTTCATTTTATCCAGGTTAATGTGCACATTAATAGGCTTGTCCATTTTAAAAGTATTTACCCTGTTCCTGATGATGTCATTTGCCATGTCTGAGTGATTATGGGAAGAAAGCCAAACTAGATAGGAGATGAAATCACATTGGAGCTCTCCACTATTACTAAACCTGTGACGAATGGTGGGGGGTTGTCTTTTGTATAAAATATCTTGCTGTTTCCCACCACATGTCAAATGTCAATTGCTCTGAGATCACAAATATAAAAACCACCTGACCTTAACAAGAACATTTTCTTAGGTATAAACCAATTCAGCAGCTGGAGTCCAAATATATGAGAATGTTGAGGTCTATCCGAGGACCGGGAAGCCTTGGCAGAATTGTAGATTCTGGAGACACAATATTATAGTTGTGGTATTTGCCGAGAGCTGCGATATTTCTACCTATTCCGGCTACTGGACACCTGGATCACTTGTTGGTGTTGCAAAGACCTCAGCATTTATATTTGTAGTTTGAGACCCCAGAAAGCCTCATAACAGCTGATACCTTTTTTCCCAGCATGAAACCCAATTATACTTCAAGGGCTTATACCAGCAAAGATAATTATTTCTTTTTCAAACCTGACTCAAGTCATTATCACAACTGTCAGGCCTAAAGTGGAAAAAAGTTACATCCGGGATTATGATGATTTTTTAATGGAAAACAAAATGTGATGAATATTGTTTACTCCCCAAATCCCTATCTTTGACGAAAAATTGTGTATAAACAGTATGATTCTTACCAACTTAAAATAGTTTTATTATGGATTTGATTAGTCAATTAAAAAAAAAAAGGAATAGGAAAACTCCACTGAATGCAAATATGTTTGTGGGTGATAAGAAGCAGTTTCAGGTAAAATGGCCAGCAGGTGATCAGTTCAGTGGTTCATGGTGGTCAAAGGTGGGTGATGTGGTAGGCATTTGTGCAGTTGGGCTCAGGGATGTAGTTGATAAGAGAGCATTGATGGCTCTAGCACTGGGTAATATAAAAGCTCGAGGCCCATTGGCCACAGTGCAACTCATTCCACAAACATGTTTTGGGCTCTCTGAGCTAGGCACCATACTTTATTGGGTATACAAAACCATCGAGGCATATCTCTACTTTTGAGGAGCTGCCAGCACAGGGGGGAGGTTAGATAGATATCAACACCCTGGTAGAGGGTACTGCCTTGAGTAAGGAGTGCTAAGATTCCTAGGGTGGTAGGGAGAGGGTTTTTGCTTTGTTTTGTTTCATTGTTGTTTTTTTCTTTTAGGAAGAAAGGATCCTGAGGCTTGTGAAGGTCATATAACCAAAAAGTGACAGAGCTGGGATTTGAAGCGCATGTCCTTTCTGCATACTATACCCAACCTCTCTGAGGGTAGGAAGGTCTTGCTCGGCCGTGAGGTGGAAGCAGTGGGACAGAGATGAATTGAAAGATTTTAAGAGATAAGATGGGAGACTGATTGAATGTTGAATGTGACTTAGAGGAACAAACCTGGATGACTCTTGGGTGGAGCTCTGGCTTGGACAACTAGGAAGATAGTGACACAATAGTGACGCAAGGAAGGGAAACAGTGGGTAGGGAACAGAGCAGGCACGGTAGCGATCTTGTTTTTTTATCTCTGTGCTGCTACTGCTTGTGAGTCTGGCTGCTATTTGGAGCCTACAGGAGAGCAATGTGAACGGGCAAATGTGTTTTGGAAGGCCTCGGCATGCAGGTGGTGGTTGAAGTTGTGTGTGAGGATGGCATTTCCCAAGGAGAACATGTAGGGGAAAAAGTGGTTTGAAGCTGAGATCCTGAGAAACACTGGAGTGGACAGAGGAAACTCAGCCAAAGATGAATTAGTGAAGAGATGATCTGCAAAGGGGACAGGGAACTAGCAGTAAGAGACATTGGTTTCAAGAATGGTGATGGTTGGTAACAAAGGCTAATAGTTGCATATTGTATGCTAAGCACTGTTCTAGACACTATACAATTCTTCTCTGACTCTCACAACAACTCCATGAGGTAGGTGCTATTGTTATATTCATTTTATAGCTGTAGCTTGACAAGAGCCACGCAGTTAACTCAGGCAGTCTGGCTCCAGAGCTCATGTATTACATTTCACTAAACCAAGAATTTGGCCTTTAGAGTATCCATAGAAGCTGCAAAATGGGATGGCTCCTTTATCCTACTTTTTGTTTTTTATACTTATTTTCCCTTTCAAGGTTAACCTTGAAATTCTTTTAAGCCCATTTTTTTTTTTCTATGAAAGCTCCCATAGGAGTGCCTTTTTAGAGTGTCCATTGCCTTGGGGACTGCTCTGCTTTCATCATTCTCCTGGCATAAGCTCAATCAGGAGTATTTAACACGGCATCTGGTCCATAACAAATGCCTGCTGAATGAAAAAAAAAATGAAGGTGCCTCATCTAGACAACTATCTGTGGTGTTTTCAACACGCTCCTTTAGTATCCACACCACACCATACCATAGCCAGTCTCCAAGATGGCTAAAATGATCCTTGTCTCCCGGTATGCATGCCCTTCTATAATCTCCTGCTCTCTAGTGGGGTCTGAGCTTAGTGTCTTGCTTCTAACGAGTAGACTAAAGCAGAAGTTAGGTTGTATGCCTTGGAGGTTAGGCCATAAAATGCAGTGTGGCATCACTGTCTCTGAGGGAAGCCATGTTATAAGCTTGCTTGGGGAGAGGTTTATACAACAAAGAACTGAAGCCTCCTGCCAACAGCCATGTGAGTAAACCTGGGAAGTGTGGATCCTGCAACCCCAGTCATCTTTAGAGATGACAGCCCCAAATGACACTCGATTTATGGAAACCAACTGTCTAGGTTTTCCAGGGACTATTGGCAGTTTTAGCACTGACATTCTGTTTCCTGGGAAACTCCTCTGTCGCGGGCAAACTGGGAGTGTTGGTCACCCTAGCTTGGTTACAACCTCATGAGACCCCCTGAGCTAGAACCATTAACTAAACTGCTGTCAGGTCCCTGACTTTCCAGGAACTGTGTGAGATGTTGTTTATTTTTTATGGTAATTTAGGGGTAATTTGTAGCCAGCAATGGGGAAGTAGTATACATACCGTATCATCCTGTACCAAGAAGCCAGATTCTGTCCCTGTCAAAAAGGATGTTGAACAAGCAAAATACAGGGGAATAGGCTGTATTTTTCTACACTTCTGCTTAGATTTTTCAGATCCCACTTTCCTGTATGGCAGAGAATGTTTTGTTTTTTTCCTGGTACCTTAATTTTTCTTTCAACTGCTATGGAGAAATGTTATTAGAAGAACTTCTTACTGGATTAGTAGGAATACCTGCCGGAGTCCCGCTCCAGCCGGGGTGGGTGTCTCGTAGGAAAGGACGGCGTCAGCAAATGAGGAGACACAGACACAGGATCAGGCTGCAAGCATCTCCTCCTGACAGCCTCGGAGGAACTTTATTTATATGTTAGGATTTTTTTGTTTTTCCATACTTTCGTAACATGTGATTATGTTTTTTCACAATTGATTGAGATAATCTTAGATCATTTTTTTTGATTACAGACATAGCCTTCTTTTATTTTTCCTTTGTAATGATTAACATGACCTTTATTGATATCCGCTTATTGACTTTCACTAAAACTAAAAAACAATACGCAAAGAGAAAGGTGCTAGACAGAGCGTGACCATCTTACTATTTTGTTCTATAGCGCAGGAAATACAGTGAACTGTGGAACAGCCTGAGCTGTTCCTTTCTTAGAATCTTGCCACTTCTGAGGCGCCTGGGGGGCCTCGTGGAATTAGTTTCATTATGATTGCTTAGATAGGCGTAACTAAGATGAGTAGTCACTTTATCATGAAACAGCAGAAATATTCCCACAATTATAAAGATTGCCATAAACAAAATGAAAGAGAATAGCCGGAGCCAGCTGTGGAGTCTCCTGTTTTCAGGATCGTCCCCCATACTTGGACTTCGTCAAACAGCATGAGTAGCTTGGCTCGCGCCAAATACCCTACACAAGAATTAATGAAATTACTGCCTGGGGACATCCTAAAACAAAAAGAAATGCTTAAGCCAAATAAAATATAGAGTACTGATGCTTTTTCTTCTATCTTTTGCTCTTTTTTTCCATAGCTCATGGAGAACAGCCTGGAGTAAGGGTTTCATGATAGAGTAAGCCGATTTAGTCATGAATAAGATGTTATATTTGTAACATTTACAAGTGTGTTTATAGTTTAGAAATGAAAAAGGTCGCTGTTTTGCATAATAAGCAGATGAATTTAGGATTCCACAATGTAGCAATAAATGTGACTTTTTCAATACCATGCTTTTTCTCCCCACCCCGTGCTAGGCCTAAAATATTTGTGGATTATAGATTGTTTTATGTAGGGCTTTGGCTTCCAGTATGAAATGACTTGGTGGTACTAAATTTTAAAGATATTGTCTAAATATCTAAAGATATAGCTTTTATTAATGGTACATATGTACCACGTTACTGCAAAGTATTAATCCAAATCCATGTAATGAACTTTTCAAGCTCAGACCAAACACATTTGCTTTTAATCTAAAATAATATGTAAATTTATTTTTTCTATTTTTTCATTTAACAGAGGGACAAAACTAATCTCTCTACCTATAACTGTCTACCTATAATTGTCTACTTGTATAAGCTTTATTCTATTGTGAAAACTTGAGTCTTTAGAAACTGTTAGTTAAGAAACTTATGACACTCTGAATGACTGAGCCAAATGCCTTTGGAGGAAGGGCATGGAAAATGAAGCGCATACTGAGTCCTTCTGGCAGCCAAAGGGATCCATGAGTCTGGAGAGTTTTGGGGTTGGGTTTCACAAGGGTGCTTTGATTGGAGGATACCCAATGGATGAAAGTGGAATGTAAATCTCCAAGTGCTAATATTGCAAAACTAGAAAATAAACCAGTATAGGTGGAAGAATCTAATGAGTTGTATCTTGTCTAGAATCCAATATTTAAGACAATTTTTAAATTGTTTATTTTTAAAGTTAAATGAATATTAGTGATATGTAACATAAGCTTTAACAAAGGAAGTATTATGCAGGTACAGAACTAAAGACTTTCTTGTCTCTAAAACTGGAAAATTTTTTGACAAAAACGACCATTATTCTCCCTTCCAGTATTTCCTTGTTCCCCATCATCTACCGAAGGATGTTAGATGCATCATCTGCGGTCACTGCTGCAGTCTTTCCATCATTTTTTTTTTCCTTAAGTTAAAAACTCTGTCTCTTAATTTTTCTCTTTCTGTCGTTTTGAACACAGTAGATAGTAATTATATGACTTACCTTGTTTTTATTTCTTGAAGCCTCTTGGTTTCTTTTTCAGATACCTTCCGCTAGTTCTTCCGCCGTCTGTGCTTCTCTGCCCTTAAAAGGTATTCACGCATCCTAGTCCCTGAACCTTCCGGTTTCCACGTGCTTCATCAGTGCCTGTGCACCGTGCCGGTTGTAACCTTCCTCGCCTCCGACCCGCGGCGTCCAGATGCTTCCCGTGAGACAAAGCCCGGGCGCTGACTTGGGAGTCACAGGAAGCACTCTCCTTTTTTTCTGGAGTTGAAAATGCTAAAACAGTGTCAAAACGCACCGTGTTATCTCTTGATTATTGGAAAGGTGGCTCCCATGCGTTTCGATTTTCCTTCTCTCCTTCTCGGTGACCCACTTTAACCAAGTTTCACATCAGTTACCAGCCCTGTCCCAGGCCAGAGAGAAAGCAGACACACAGGTGAAACTTGTCCTCCTTGTTGGGGTCTCCTATGGAAAATGTGTAACAAAAGGACATGAAAGCTATAGGCAACCTCTGACCGTGTCCTTTCTCAGAGGAAACTTGTCACACAGTTTCCACAATGGGAGCTATTTTAAAATTATTACTTTTGAAATGTAATTTGGTGGCCACATTTAGATCTGGATGCCTTTGGTATTCTGCAAGTCCATAACATTTCAAACAAAAATCATGAGGCTGAACTGTTCAAAGGAAATGAGATAAAATCATCTGTCATATTCCTCTCTGCCTCCTCTACAATGGAAAGAAATGACATCATATCTTAGACTGATACAATGCTAAAAGCCCAGTCAGCAGGAAGCCAACCTGTTATTCCACACTCATTCATTCAACAAATATCCGTGAGAGCCAGTTCTTCTCAGGTATTATGCTGAAGACTGAGGATGATTACGCAGAGGGAGATCTACAAGACACCTGAGGTCTTGGAGGAGAGACGTTCAACTACCCTCAGGTGGAAAGGAGGGTGTTGCTGTCAGAAAAGCTTTAGGAGATTACGATGAGCTCATTCTCAAAGGATGAGTAGAAGCTAGGTAGTGAGCGGTGTTAGCCGAAGTGAGGGGAAGATAAGAAGAGATAGGAATGGAGACAGCTTAAACAAAGACGAGGGCAAGAAATTGAATGCTGTGTGGGAAACTATAGGCATTTTGAATTTTCTGACATATGAAGTGTGAAACGGAGTGGTAAAAAAATTAAAGGTGTGAGATTGAGTGGCAAGAAATGAAGGCATAGAGGTGGGCAAGGGACTCTCTTCCATGTAAAGGAACTTGGTGTTCATTGTGAGGAGATAGGGAGCCGTTAAAGGGATAGATATTGTAGATCTAACTCTAGTGGCCAGTGGAAGGTGAGAAGAACATCAATGAGATGGTTGAGGAGGTTAGCACACTGTGTAGGAGGAGACAAGAGCGTTAGTATTAATCCTAGCAATTGGCGTAATAAAGGGTACATTTTATAAGTAAAATCATCAAGATTTTGTGATTTCATTGATTACATGTGAGGGTTGAGGGAGGTGGCAGTCAAGAATGACACCCAGGTTTCTAGTCTAAACATTTGTTTGAATGGCAATCCCATAAAAACGAAATAGAAAATATAAGAATAGGAACAAGTTTAAGGGAGAAATTGATAATTTCAGCTTTGAACATGTTAAATTTAAAGCTTTGTTGTATATTCTCATGGAGTTATCCAGCCTGTATTTCAACATAAGAATCTCAGTCTTCAGTGCGAGATCCGGGAGCTATTAGCAAACATATAACCCTTGAATTATGGGTAGATAAAACCACAGAGGGACAGAACACGGATGGAACGTGGTGAGATAAAGCTCTATATGCCTAGGCAATGTTGAATGGTTATGCAGAGAGAACAGGCAAAAGGAAGACTCACAGAAACATAAGGAAAACCAGGAAGATGTGGTAGCATGGAGGCCAAGGGAGTAGAGTTTTAAGAAGCAGGAGGTAAACAACAGTATTAAAACCAAGTTGCCTCCCACAGGTAAAGACTGAAAAATATCCTTTGGATTTGGTAACTTAGAAGTTGCTTGTGACCTTAGGAGAAACAATAGAGCAATTTCAATCAAGTAATGAGGCAGATGTCAGATTTCACTTGTATTCTCAAGCAAACGGGAGTGTGGGTTGCAATTCTGATAAATTTGGACAAAGGAATAAAAAATTTGAATGGTAGTCCAAGAGATACAATGGGGTCAAAGGAGAAGTTTTTTTTTTTTTTTTAATGATTATGGGAGAGTCTTTTGTTTGTTTGTTTTAAGATTTTATTTATTTATTTGACAGAGAGAGAGAGAGAGCACAAGCAGGGTGATTGGGAGATGGAGAAGCAGGCTCCTCGCTGAGCAGGGAGCCCAATTTGGGGCTCAATCCCAGGACCCTGGGATCATGACCTGAGCCTAAAGGCTTAACCAACGGAGCCACACAGGTACCGCTATGGGAGAGTCTTATACATATTGAAAGACTACTGGAAGAGAGAAGGTACAGAGGAAGAAGCCAGAAGTTAACTTAAGCTTCCAGTATTTCTGATATACTGCCCTAACCTACAGAGCTGTGCTGAGGCCAGAAATTCAGAAACCTGGGCAGAGCAGAATCTGGTTGATCCAGTTCTGCAAACCACTGTTGCTCACTAATGAAATACGTTGTCTTTCTGGTTAGCAGGTTGCTTGGGGGTGAGTTGGGTAATTAGACGGATTAATGGAAGAGGAGTGATCTAACTCCTTCATGTCTACAGAATACTGTTGGGGTCTTAGGAAACAAAAAATTGAATGGAAATTTAAGCAAGAGAATTGGTGAAGGTATTAATAAGAAATGAAAAGCAATATTTATCATGAATGAATTAATTAAAAAGTTGGATGTGGTGTCTAAAATAAAAGTTTTTGGATTAAGTAAACTAATCTTGCCCCTTATTAACATGGATTATTGAGGGCTGCTTCTACTCTACTTTCATCCTATTTTCAAAATAAATGTTTAACCTTATGACTCCCTCTAGGCACTACCTTCTTACTTTTACCTATAAGAAAGAGGGTTTGTCTTAAAAGCAAAAACAAAAACAAAAAATGATTCTGGATACATCAGTTGTCAAGTCCAAGCAACTAGAATGCAAAAGACAAGTGGACTAGGTGTCCCATGTTTGGATAGAGTTTTAACAAGACTTGGGAGAAAACCAGGCCATTTTCTTTTTTATGAGCAAGACTAACATTTGGTATTTTTTCTTATGCTTTTCAAGCAGGCCTTTAAAATTTTTTTTTAAATATTTATTTATTTACTTCAGAGAGAGAGAGAGAGAGTGCATGAGCAGGAGGGGCAGAGGGAGAGGGAGAGAGCATCTTAAGCAGACTGCCCACTGAGCATAGAGCCTGATATAGGGTTCGATCTCATGACCCTGAGATCACAACCCTGAGATCATACCCCGAGAGGAAGCCGAGTTGGTCGCTTAACTGACTGCACCACCCAGGCACCCCAGCAGGCCTTTAAACTTTTAAAGATATTCTTCCTGCACTGTTCTTATGCAGGAATACCCCACTTTACCTGTGATAGATGTGTTCCTGAAAATTGGTAAGTAAAATCTTATTCAGATGCAGTAAAAGACCTATTTAAAGAAGTCATACAGCAAATCTTTTCATAAACCCAAGGAGCATTTCTAAATGGATCTATTTAAAAGGTAGGCATTTTTGTGAATCAGGCTTTGTCAGGTGGGAGTGTAACAATGTCTATAGTAGACAAAATCCTACTGTAGACAAAGCCAGAGAACTTTAACCAGAGTCATCTCCAGATTCACTCCAATGACTGAAGTTCTAATCCTGAAGATTAGGACTCAGATCTTTTTCACCCAAGTATAATTCTACTGAGCTGTTGGAGGACAAAGAAAGCAAGATGCCCCTGGAATGTTAGTAAGGTGAACTGAACTAGGACAAATAGAGTCCAGAACACAGATGAGCCTTGCCTGGATGTGGATGATAAGAAACTGTAGCTCACAGAGCATTCTAAAGCAAAATCACTAGACTGGATCTTGGGCCAAAGGTTCAAAGTGATTTCACAAGGGCCTGAGTGGTAAGTAGGGACAGTTTCTGCAAACATCAGGTATACCTGAAAAGAGAATTGACATAGTTCTCTGATTTATGCAATTCCTAATGTCACTTCATATGTATCTTGGAGAAGTTAGGTATCATATACTCATAATGGCTTTATTGTCACATTTGATGAGCACAATTATATTTCATTTGTTATCATCTCTACAGACTCCTTTGTTTTCCCAGTTTTTCTAGTTATGCTTTCTTTTCTCTACCTTTATCCTTAGCTTTAGTAGCATCTTCCATCAAATATCATCTTGACATACGTTTTGTCAACACACTCTCTTTTGGACATGGTTTATCTTATTTTTTCCCCCTTGACATGAAATACAGAGCACTTTGAGAGAAATACCACACATCTTATTCATATATTCAGATGCAGACATTTAGTGATATCCTGCTCTATGCACTCGTTTCGGCTTTTCTGTTTTTAAGGGTAACAAAAAGTATTTTGCCATGCCTTAAAATTAATGAAGGACTTTCACATTCACTTGTCTATTCACTTTTCACAACTATCCTAAGAGGAAATATTAAGAATTTTATTTTTCAGAGAAAACAGATGCTCTCAAAGGTCAAGCAACTCTGAGTGGGTGGGCCAAGAACCTGTATGTGCCCTGAATAGTCTCCTAGGGAATCACTTAGGCTATTCCCTCAAGTAGGTTTAAGAAATTCCCATTGTTACTTTGAAATAACTACAAGGAGTGTTGGAAAGCAAGTGACTTAAGGAAGACTCAGAATCATTGTCAGCAGCAGTCACAGCTGCATCTTGGGCCACCTACAAGCTCCCGAGACAAAGACCTACTGACTGCAAGGTATTTAGAACCCAGAGAAGATAAAAAAATTAATCTGGGGACTATATTGGTCGATTCGTGCCTTAATTAGCTTCAAATACAACTAATATAAAAACAGCAGAGTAAAAGGAAACCTAGGATGTGTTTCTCTGGTATATGAAGATTTCTAATGGAGCGGTGGTGTCCATTTAATTAATTATGAAACAAATGCTCAAGAAATTATTCCCTCCTTAAGTGTTACCATCTTCCAACTGTGGATTTGGGCCTGGGTCCAGCTGGTTATGAAATTCCTAGCTGAGGTAAAGAGCACATGACAGCTGTGTCATCAACATTGTTGCACATTTGAGGTGTGTTGAGGGGCAGTGGGGGCTCAAGTGACTACATCTCTGGGTGTGGAATCTCTTTGGCTCTAATTCTGGTGCTGACCTGGAACATAGTTTCAGCTGTGGCCCAACAGTGAGCCTCATGTGCAGGTAACTCCTCTGGGAAACCTCATTATCGGGGCTGTTATTTTTGCTTAACACCCAGTGCCAACCCTGAAGTTCCAGACAGGATGATAACACTTTTATCTCCCTAACTTATATAGGCTGCAGTGAGAGAGCCAATGAATGTGTGAAATCACAAAGTACCCTTCAAGCATGAGGGATTCTGAAAATGAGCAATCAAGTAATAAAAACATCAAGAAGAAATGAAAAACTTTTCCTTCAGGCATGCACAACAGTAACAGCCCACATATAAAAATTCCATTTGGATAAAAGATTCTAAGCTTTTATTGTAATTTCTTTTTCTGATATCTGAAAAGGAAAATCCATCTTAAGCTTCTAGTGTTTAGAAGCCTATAAGCATATAAAAATCATCATCGTAGAAATATAATGTTATCTGTCAATTATATCTCAATTAAAAATAATAATTGTTTAACCTGAACACAGGAACAATGTTATACTTACCATAAGATTAGATTTGATTGGTTCATGGACTTTCAGGAATTCACTGGAAGGACAATGAAATACCTCCACATACAGAAAAGTATGCAACACTTATCTACTGTTGGTGGGAATATAAAATGGCACCTCATTTTGTAAAACTGTTTGGCAAGTTCTAATAAAAAGACGTTTACCCTATGGCTTATCCATTTCATTTTTAGATATACATCCATAAAAAGACTTAAAAAAAATATTCATGGTGGCATTGTTTATAATAGGCCTCTAATGAAAACAACCCAAATGTCCATTGACAGAAGAATAGATAAACCGGGGAGGTGGGGGGATAGGGTAACTGGGTGATGGACATTGGGGAGGGTATTGTTGTAATGAGCACTGGGTATTATATAAGCCTGATGAATCACAGACATGTACCCCTGAAACAAATAATACATTGTATGTTAATTAATTGAATTTAAATTTTAAAAAAATTTTTAAAAATTTAAAAAATGGATAAACCAACTGTAGCAGATATACATGATTATTTTTCAGCTAATACATCCAAAAATTTTTTGAGCAAAAGAATCTTGACACAAAAAGTAGATGTATGATTCTATTTACATAAAATTCAAGAATAGGTCAAACTCCTCTGTGGTTATAGAATTTCGAAGAGCGGTTACCTGTAGAGGTGAGAGGAATATGAGGATTATTGACTATGAAAGGACCGAAGAAACTTTATGGAGTTATGGAAATATTTTCTATCTTGACCAGGCTACACTGAAGTATACAAAATTTCATCAAGCTGTACACCTAAGGTTTTGATTATACTGCATGTAAATTACACTTCTATAGAACTATGAGCATAAATTAAAGAAAACTCATAAGATATTGTAAAGAAATGAGAGTTAGAAGGGAGATTTGTGTTGGTCCTCAGTGAGGACAGCCTGAAGAAGTGGTTTAGGTAGTGATGAGACATTAGGTTAACCCATATTATGTTTTTTGTGGGGAGACAGCTTGTTCATCACTCCTAGAAGGGGTGGGAGGATAGAAATAAAGATAGTTGATGGTGGCATATTGATTCAGATCCCTAGCTTAGAGAGGCTAGGAACTCAGCCATATTTCAGTGTCTTGAGGGCCATATAATTTCAATTCATGAGGAGACAGCACCTTTATCAAGACAGTGTCATCTAGAAGTAGTGGAAATAATGGTAGAGACAGGGAACGATCCTGAGCATGCTGATTTTCCATTAGAAGCCTGGGAAAGGTTACACTATGTCCAATGGATTAAACTTGTTCCAGAATGCACAGGAGACCCTTGCTGGGGATACTTCCCAAATACATCTTGGGGACAGGGATGTCATGTTAAAGAAGGCTGAAATTTTACATGAAAAAGTGAAAGATGAGTCAGAGACACTGGGTATAAAAATTACTGTGACTTCAGCTATACTCAAGACCAGTGAGCAACCAAGGGCTAACTCATGGGCTCTAGGCTGCCTTAAAAAGAGATAGTATATACTGGTATTTATGTGTGTGCTCTTGGGACTCAAGGTCAAAACTTAATGAGTTTGACTAGGTTTGATCATCAATTTTATTTCTATAACTGTGGGCGGTTAGAAACTAACTTTTAGTTTCCAGACTTTCAAAATAGTAAAGGTGAGCTTGCTAGGAATTTTCCAAAATCCTATAGAAAGTCCAGTAGGAGCTGCCAAAGGTTTGAGTCTCCGTGGCAGCAAATAGCTATGGCCAGTAGATCCCCATTTCTTTAGGAACGGCTTCCTGATAGGTCTGAGCTATCTCAAGTGGTAGGACTGAGAGGTTCCCACCCATGGTGTGCCAAGGCAAAAGCAGAAGCCTTAAAAAAGCCTATTTCCTCATCCACAGAAACGGTTCACAAATAGGAGGTGGCACATACCCACGAGCTCAATTAATCTTCCCAAAGCAAAAAGGCAAGGGATTCACTTGAATGTGGGTTTTCTACCTGAACACTCAGGTGATAAAGCTAACCAACACATGAAATCTTCGTGAGGTATCAGTCAAGAGGTATGAGCGACAATTTCCAAGGTATTAGATTAAATCTTTAAAATTACTTGTCATATAATAGAAGAGACAGGGATCATGGGGAAACAAAATACTAGCCATTTCAGTTTTGCAGTTAGAAAACATTCCTGATCCACAGAAGCTATTGTTTCATTACACATTCTTTCTCAGCATAAAAATAAATTTCATCAAAAAATTGAAAACATAGAGCGATGTAATGGAAAGAGCATGGACATTGGAGCCAACCAGACTTGGGTTTGCATTTTGTCCTCGCCAGTTGCTAGTGAGTCTTCGTCAGCAGAGGTTAGGTTAGGATATACAGCTGCCCCATCTCTGTAGTTTACAACAAAGATTTATTGCTCACTCACGTTACGTTTTATTGGGTTGGCTATGTCTTTGCTCCATGGTTTCTTTATTCCAGAAACCAAAGTAAAGACACAGCCTGTATCTTGTTATTGAGGACATTGTTGGCCTCATGGGAGAGGGACAAAAGAGGACTCGTGGTGACAATGTGATATTTCTGCTCATTGGCTTAAACAAGGCCCAAGGCCAAACCTGGGTCAATGATGGATTGTGGATCCTCACCTAGGGGAGGGTCCACTGGAAGTGGAGCATTTGGAGAGTACTTGGAATATAATTTACTTCAGTAATTTCAGTGAAGTTACTTTTCCAAATCTCAACACCCTAAACTGTAAAGCAAGGTTAATAATCTCTGCCTCATACAATAGTTCCTAGTAAACAAATGTAAATTATCTGACATTCAACCTGCTCTGAACAAATCTAGCTCTATTCTTTCTTCTTTTGTAATGTCTATACATGAGCACTGATTTGCATTACTGTGAATCTCAGAGTTCAAAAATTAATCCTTGTAAATCATAATTTCTTAACAACTGTTTATTGGCCATGTGCACTGGAATTCATTTATCTGAAAGAAATATAAGACTTTGTCATTTTTTTCCTTAAAATGTCACTAACTCGGGCCGAGCAGGGAGCCCGATGCGGGACTCTATCCGGGGACTCCAGGATCATGACCTGAGCCGAAGGCAGTCGCTTAACCATCTGAGCCACCCAGGCGCCCAAAGAACACATTTCTTTTTAAAGCACTTGATACATATTACTATTTGTTTTCCAGAAAGTTTTGGGGAACATTATAACAAACATTTTTTATTTTTTAACTACATGCATAATAGTGAAGGGGTGGGTTTGGGAGTAGGTGGGGATAAGGAGTTGGGGTGGAAGATGAGATGTAGACCTGAATAAGACCTTAAGGAAGATCTGGCCAAAGGGAAAAAAATAAATATCATAAACAAATAGTAAGGAGTATTGTGGGAAAAAACTGAGTGTGGGCTAAATCTAAGAGCAGCCAATGTCAAGATATTAAATGGAAAAAAGAGCAGCATTTTAAAATCCTACCCCAAAAGAAAGGTTTCATTTCCTACTGGGTTTGGAGGGCAGGAGACAGATGAGTCAGCAAAGTAGGATGTATATTTCGTCCCCAAGGTCATAAAGCTAGTTAATGACCTAGGATCTGGGTCTTTGCACCACACCACACTGCCTCTCAAGAGGAAGCATACACATGCACGTTAAAAAGTCAAATTACTACACCAGGTGTGGTGCAATTAAATGACGAAAGGCACACCATAAACACGTGCTTCCTGACCCAGTGGTTCTCTATCCAGGGACTCAGAGTTGGGTCAGGTGGATTTCAAAACAATTGCTGAAAATTTGTTCTGTCTTAGTCCCCATGACTTCCTACAAATTGGCTGTTTTCTGCTAACCTTAACTCCGACCCAAATCATCCTTTTAGGGATTCTTACAGGCTGCTATATTCTCCAAATTGGTATTTCTCTTGATGTTCCCTTCCCCTTGTCCTCCAACAAATGTTTGGGATGTAATTCCTCATGTTTAGTGGACAGCTTAGTATTTATCATTATTGGTTAATATTTAAAAACGATTGAGCATTACTCTGCACCAGCAATGTTCTAGCTCCTGGAGGTGGAGCCGTGAACAGGAAAGACATAGCTGTTCTTCAGAGGGTGTTTACATTTTCATGAGGGGAGACAGACAAAACCAAGAAAGCTAACCGATGTAATAATTTCAGCGGGTAATATATGTTATAAAGAAAACAAAATAGGATGTTGTGATAGTGATGGGGCATTGGACTTATTTAGGTTTATGGACAGGGAGATACTCTTTGAAACAATGTCTTTGACTTAAGACCAGAAGGGCAAGAAGGCACCAACCTTATGAAGACTGAGGTAGAGTATTCTGTACAGAAGGAATATCAATGGCAAAATCTCCCAAACCAGGAACAAGCTTGGAATGTTCAAGAAATGGTAAGAAGGCATGTGTAGCTGTAAGTGAGTGAAGGTGAGAAAAGGAAAAGAGGATCTTAGAAACAGAAAAGGATCAGCTCCTGTGGGGTCAGATAAGCTATGGTAGGTTTTGATTTTGTATTAGTTTCAGTAGGAAGTTATTAGAATGCTTAAGAGACCACAATGAATGTGCCAGTTTAGAACAAATAGTAATTATAGTAACAACAGCAGCAGTGAAAAAATAATGAAAAATAATTTGTGTCTTCTCTCTGTATCCCTCACTCTCTTCCATATGAGATGAGGAGATGAGTAGAGTGCCAGGGAGGGAGGATACCAGCAAAGGAGCAGAGACTTATGTAGGGTCCTGAGCAAGGGCAGGGTCTGACCAGGTGGCCAATAAGAGGCTAGTTTTGCCAGTCACCGAAAGAGGGAGTCTGGAGAAGGAGCAGTCTCCGGAGAGAGGATGAAGGAGATTGATGGATTCATTTTGGACATTTTAGGTGTGACATGGCTATGGAGTGAGTACCCAGGTGGATTTTTCAGCAGATCTTTGGCAGGACGGTCTGAAACTATTATGAAGACTTTAAGACAGAGCTGTAGATTTGGGAGCCCTAAATATACGTAGTGATCGGCAAATACTTTTTGTAGGTTGTGGATTAAATGTGGTTTTAAAAAATGCTAAACAGTATATTTATTGAAAAAAACACAATTTCTGTGAAGCAATATTTTAGAAGATATTTATCATCTGGAGGTTACAACAGATTACATAGTGGTTACTACAGTTTGGGAGCCCTCTTTCTTACCAAACAGACATGAGGCTACAAGACTGGCATGGGACAACTGTCATTTTGTGGGTGTGAACACAAATTGCAAATCATGTTTTTTGAGGCCAGCAAGTTGCTTTTTGTTTTTTGTTTTGTTTTGTTTTCTTTTTTAATGAGTATTTTGACTCTACCATCTGTGAGTTGTGAGAGAAGAAAACATTACGATGTGGGAAGAAGAAAAATGGCAGTGTGGGAAAAGGCACCCCAGCAAAAATGAGATGAGCCTTGGACACGAGCTTTGCAATGGCAGCAGTTGCTGGACCATTTAAAATGTGAAGAGAAGAATGTACTCAGAGTAAGAAGGACTGTAGTCTTTGTTTTCGTATCTGAACAAAGGAAGAGCTCAGCTCTGACAGACAGCAATACGAGGAAGACGTCTTTGAGACTTTGACCATTTTTCTTTAAACAATGTAATTTTAAACCACTGCCCTTGTATTAACACTGCTGAATGATGTCTCTAGAATGATAAATGTGTCTCTGAATATTTAAAATGAGTCTTTCTAAATAAATGGGCCTTAAAACGATTTTGCAGTATAGTTTGTCTATTCATATTCTCTCTGTGACATGATTATCCAGGATTTTCTTTCCCACTTGCGCTGGTTAACCTAAAGTTGTTAATGGATAGGAAGCAGTTATGGAAATGGATAGGATTACACAAGACAACTCTGTAGAGCAGTGGTTCTTTGATATAGTTGTGCACCAGAATCACTGGCGAGATTTATTTTATTTTACTTTACTTTATTTTATTTTTTAAGATTTATTTGCTTATTTATTTTGCGAGAGAGGGAGAGAGAGAGGGAGAGAGAGCACTAGTGGGATGGGCAGAAGGAGAGGGAGAGAGACTCCCAAGCAGACTCCCCACTGAACGCAGAGCCCACATGGGGCTCCCTCTCACAACCCTGAGATCATGATCTCAGCTCTGAAACCAAGAGTCAGACGCTTAACCAACTGCACCACCCAGGCGTCCCTATCTTATTTTAAGATTGATGTATGAACCACTCAAAATCAAGTGAATAAAAATCTCTGGGAATGAGAACTAGACATTAATAATTACAAATAAGTCTCTGAGGTGATTCCAACATGCAATCAACATTGGAAAGTATATAACACAAAGGGAAGAGAATTGAGGACATTATCCTTAGAAATATCTAGGAAAAGGGAACCAGATGGGGCCTAAAATAGGATGGCCAGAGAGACAGACAAAAAACCAGAAGGGGTGGGTTTCTGGAAACCAGGAGAGAGATGGAGAATAGCTAACAGTGTCAGATACTGAAATCAGGAAAGGCAAGGACTAAATATTCCTCTGGATGTCATTGGTGCCATTTGCATGAACCACTCCAATGGAACACAGGATTCTGAAGTGGGTTTGCAGTGATACACAGTAAATATGAGCATAAAGAAGTTGGAGAAAGTGTGTATAGACCACTCTTTCATGTAGCATGGCCAAAAATGTATACAAATATGAGGCCACAGATGAATGAGACATAGAATCAAGGGAGAGCTTAATTCTCTCTCTTTTTTAAAAAATATGGACACCTTAAAGAATGTTCATAAGCTTAGGGAGAAAAGTGGTAGAGAGTAAGGGGTTGAAGATATAGGAAGGAGAGGGAAAAAGAACAAGGTTCTTGAGGAATCAGAGGACGATTAATATATAACATGATGTATATAACAAAATTAACTCTGGTTGAAAAGGATATCATTCATTGGGATTGAAGAAAAGCAGTGACATAGGAATAAATAGATTTATTCAGAGAAGGGAGGCCTGATGTTATGGGAGAATGGCTTCTATTTTCTCTGTGAATTAGAAGGTGAACCTCTCTTGTGAGTGAGAGGAGTATAGGTGGAGCTAGTGCCTAGAGGAGAGTGGAAACATTTTGGAAAGGTTGTAGTGTGGGGTGGGAGAAGTGGGTGACTAGAGTCCAATGGAAAGATGGCAGTGCATTGTTGTGACAGGAGACCCCAGTGCTGATGTTCAGGGGACTTCAGCAATCTGGACACAGTAGTGGAGATGGATGATGGTTGGATAAATTGAAGCTGGGCATTTTACTGGGTGGATGATTTTGAACAAGAAGGAAGCTGATAATGTTGACATTATGGTCTCAAAGGTGGACCACGTGATCTAGATTGGCTAGAAAAGGAAACAAAAAGAAGTGACTGATAGATTGAGAGAAAATGTAGGGAAAGATGAGGCAAAAAGGATGAAACAGGAGAATATTTGTGGTGGGAAGAAGGGGAAGAGAACTGGGGATACAGAGAGGAGTATTGTCAGGGATGGAGATTTTGGAGATAGTATTACAGAGTAGTGATGGGGAGGGAGGGGGCACATCAAAGAGTAGGAAAGGATTTTAGCTATACTGAGTTTACAAATCAAATTGGAGGCTAGACACAAATAAAAATAAAAATTTTAATAAAGGTGATGTTTGCAGGTACTGGAAGAGTGATCTGAGCAATGCCTGCTCTGGAGGTTCAGAAAAGACATCATTAAAAGGAAGAGCTCCCAAAGACTTCACGGTGAAGAAGAAGAAATATGATCTGTGTCTTGAGGGTGAATATGATTCAGAAAAATAGGAGCGGGGAAAGGATTTTAGGCAAGGTAGAGTACGTTTTAATACAGAAGGAAATAAAATTGTATTTGAATAGACCAGTTTGACTAGAGAAGGACTTGGGTAGGTAAGGTTGAATAAAAGGAAAATGACACTGACAGGATTAGGAAGGCCTTAAATGTATAGCTTACAAGTTTTATTAATGTTATAATATTCCTAATCAATACCTTAGGTAAATAGAACTTCTGCCAAAATGAATACAGAAAGTCCTACCTAAAGGTTAGCTCTTCAATTACTATTGACACACAAAACCAGAAAATTGCCTTCAGTTTTAAATGGCTCTAAATTTAATTTCAATGACAGGTATTTAACTTCCAGCAAGATAAATTCTAAAATTCTTTCAGTGGGTAGTACTCAGTGCTGGATCATGTGGATGAATGTGTTTCTACATGAGCCTTCTTCTTCACCTGATTAGTTAAATCAGGATTCATCTTTTCTGGAAATTGTTTGGAACTCTGACACTCTTTGGGGCCCAGTGTTTCTGGGAGGCAACTTCCTTCTGTCTCCTCTACTCTGCCCTCCCACTGCCACATTTGCCACCTTCCAGCTAAATCATTTATCTCCCAGTGGAGTCTCATCCCCACACATGAAGCTCACAACTGAAATTATTCAGAACAAAGGCGATCATTTAGCAGCTCTGGCCCCACAAGGTTGTGCATTTTAATTATCAGCCTCTGGTCACAAGGTTGTCACATTCCTCTTGTCACCCAAGGAAGAGATTGCAACAGTGGGGCCTTCAAGATCCTCCCCTTCCTAAGATGACTCAGACCACATCACAGGGAAAATTGGTGATGCAGGAGAAAGCCCTCGACTTCCTGCCCCTTCACCTTCAATACATTAACATTTGCATCCACTCAAAGCTTTTCCTTCCCCTCTCAGGAGAAGTGGTGTCCTTCTCTCTGCTTAACTCCAAATCCATTTCCTATACCCTCTTCTCCCATTCTGTACAGCCTTCTCAGAAACCTCACCCATTTATTATTTCCTCTGGCTTATGCTTTCCAATCTTTATTTTAGTGCCTCTTTCCTCTAGGGATATAAACATCTTCTATCACAAAACAGTAAAATAAAACCACCTTGGCGTAGCCTCAATTCTCTTCTGGTGGCATCCATTCTGTCTCCTCTCTCTCATGGTCTAGGTTCATAGTCCACATTCTCTGCCTCTGCCCTTAATTCACTATTCTAGACTAATCTGGCTGCTGCCCTTATGTAGTGCTGAAATTCTCTTCTGAAGTCCCTAATGAACTCCTTGTTGCTATTTTTAAGGAACACTGTTCAGTCCTTGCTTCTCCCCCAAACTATTCCAATTTATTCTCTTCTGTGGGTGGTTTTCTTCTACTCCTCCCTTGAATATTGGCTTTCCTCAGAGTTCTGTTCTCAGGCTACCTCTGTGCTCACTGGGCAACTTTCCAGATTGATCTTCAATTGCCACCCGTATGCAGAAGTTTCCCGAAACCACATCTCTAGCCCTCAGCTGTCTTCTCAGTCCAGATTGACATGCCCCTACCTGATGGAAACCTTTACTGGAGGTTCCACAGGCACCTCAAACTTAACATGAAAAAAACTGAAGTCAGCATCTTTCCCTTTCCCAATTTCCTCCACGTCTTTACTTCTTGTTATATTTAGCAGAGGTGCCACCATCCATGTTGTTTCTCCAACTGGAAAATTGCCAGTCATCCCTGATTCCTCCCTCCTTTGCATCCTCCACCTAAAATTGGTCACTTCAAATCTCAAACTCATCCCTTCGTTATTCCTACTGGCACCCCCACCCACCCTTAGTGGACCCTCATCGTGGCTCTCTATGATACAGATAGTCTTCTAACCGTTTCTTTAACTTCAGATTTCCTCCCTTGAATTCATTCTCACATTAACACTGGAGGTGTTTGGTTTTTTTTTTTTTTTTTTAGAGAGAGAGAGTGGGGAGGGGCAGAGGAAGAGAGAGAGAGAGAGAATCCTAAGCAGGCTCCACACTCAGCGAGGAGCCTGAGGCAGGGCTTGATCTCACAACCCCAAGATCATGACCTGAGCCAAAATCAGGAGTTGGCTGCTCAACCAACTGAGCCACCCAGGTGCCCCTGGAGGGGTGGTCCTGAAATGCAGTTTGACTATGCCATTTTAGTGTTCAAGCAATATGAAGAAAAGTCTTTGCAAAGCAAGTAAATCCCTCCTTATTTCTTAGCACACTCTTCTCCTCTCTTCACATTCCTCTCTCTTTATCCCTCCTCATATTTGCTTTATCTGAAGCCATCCAGAGCTTCTCCCCCCAGATTTGCCATGCCTATTTTTGCACTTACACCAGCATTTCCCTCTGCCATGCACACCTATCTTTCTTTCCTACTCTTTCACTGCCCCTGCTGTCATGAAAGATGGAGCTGGCTGCCCTCCCTGTGCTCTAGCACTCTGCACCTGCAATGATTATAGCTTCTGGCACACACGTAGCATTTCTTACATGTCCAGCTCCCTCACTGGTATGGTAGTTCTAAGAGGTAGGATCTGAGTCTGATTTACCTCTCTATTCCCAGAATTAGGATGAGGGCAGTGCTAGGCACAGAGGATGTGCTCCATGAATATGGGAAAGAGGTACATTTCTATTGTGGGTCCTGATAGGTGATTCATTTGAGCCGGAGGGGCCTTGAGGTACTTCTGAGCCCTCCTCTGATTTAACTCTATGGTCTCAAGAAGTCTACTCAAAAAACTATTGTAGTATCAGTCATGGTTTACATGGGAAGATACTAAAAATCTCCCTAGTACCAAGTGTTCTGTCTAGGCAAAGAAGAGGTTAAATAAATATTTGGTAAATTAATGATTGAACAATTTAGTGACTCAAATATTAATTCTTTCTATTCCAAAACAGCCTTGGCAAGGAAAGTACCTTATTAAAGAATGAAACATCACCTTTATTCTCTAAGGCAAAGGAAGAGTCTATTTTCTTCAAGTTGTTTTTCTAATAGCTGTCAGAATGTATTTGATGTTTGGAGATTATTCCCATTGTACCTGAAATAATCATTCACTTAAACTCTTCTCAGGACATTTTACATACTGATCCTAAATGTATTGTGTGTGTGCGTGTGCGTGCTCATGCACGCACACATGCACACTTGATGCTTATTTATTTTCTTATGTCTGTGGAAAGGAAATGCTGTATTTACATCTCACTTCAGCTTTCTCAGCACTCCCTTCCTTTAGTCCCAGGAATATGCATCATGCTGAAGTTAACTATTGACAAACCCAGAGCACATGTTCATAAAGGCAAGGAAGTCAGAATGACAACACTATCTAAGGTAAACATGTCTGCACTGAGATATTGTTTCCTCAGAATTCAAGCTTCTTTTGTGGCTAATTTTATCACATCTAAATGGATGGACTTTCAAAAATTAAAATATTGGCTAAACGAATCTAAGAAAAATGCTCTGAGAAATATTAAGACTAAAGCAGATTATTGATTCATAAAATTAAGAACTTGATCAAATATAACGTAGTGATCTATTAAAAAACATCACAAAAGGGAGCAGATGTGCTAGATATAATTGACATTGACTTACTTACCATCACCACATTTAAAACAATTCTGGAGATTTATTGAAAAAAATCAATGACTGAAGATATGTGAAGGATGCCTTCATTCTTATTGTGACTTGGATGTTATGTGAAAATTGAAAAGTTATGACTAGTTCTCTGAAACTGGCAGAATAAAGAGGGTGCATCTTGTATATATTAGGAAAACCATAATTCTTGTCAAATGAAATGTCTCTCTTCTGCGTAAAACACTCAAGTATGTTAGTGAATGTAGTGTTTCTTTTTCCTCCCATATTTTAGTGTCAAGCAATATAGATGATATTTTGTGGATGGTATTCCCAAATCAAGATCTCTCTTGACATGTAGATATGTAAGATTTTTGATTAGTATTTAAGAAAACTGCCATATCCAAGACTGAAGAGTAGGAGGAAACAAAAACAAGGGGAATTCTAAAAATACAAATTCATGAACCTAAGTCAAGACCATAGGAGTAGGCCCAGGTTTATATTTTTTTGAGTTCTCCAGGTAATGCTGAAGCATAGCCAGGTTTGGGAAGCACTAGCCACAACCCAGTTCTCTCTGTCTGGAATTAATTTTCCCATCTGTCAGAATGCCCTACTACACTAGGTATAGGTGTGAAACAGTGTTCCTAACTGGTGGCAAGGGAGAGAGGGCAGGTGTTTCCCTCTTCTTACCCTTACGTGATAATAAGTATGTCTATGGTAGGTACATTAGCTGGATGCAACACCTACCTTGCCCCACTGGAATCGTCGGTTGATGGAGCTGGTGGGAAGCATGGAGATTATTTTAGTATAATTTATCATTTTACAGTTGAGGACACATTTATATAGATATTAAGTTAGTTGGCAAGATCCCATAGATAGTTTCAGAAAGATTTGGGAATAGAATTTGGGTTTCGTGTCCTGAGACCACATGTAGTGCTTTTCTCATTTAAAAAAAGAAAAGGAGAAGAAGAAGAAGAAGAAGAAGAAGAAGAAGAAAGAAGAAGAAGAAGAAGAAGAAGAAGAAGAAGAAGAAGAAGAAGAA
>NW_023270807.1:68566841-68613408 GCF_011800145.1 Mirounga leonina | reverse complement strand
AAGAAGAAGAAGAAGAAGAAGAAGAAGAAGAAGAAGAAGAAGAAGAAAAAGCTCTTTACAATCAGACCCAATCTACTTTTCCATTCTCATTTCCTATCATTTTACTCTAGACACGCTGTTAACTTTTTCTCAGAACTCTGGGCATTTCATAATACAGTAGGCATCAGTTGTAATGCCAGCCCAGTGCCCCTTCTTCCTTATTTTGGTAAAAGTTCTTAACTTGTCATTGTGAAACCACTTATCCGTCACTCTCATCTGGTTTGAGTGGGTTCACCCCAGCCCCTGGCCTGAGGAACAGGATATGACTTAAAACAGGGCAACTGAAGGCTGAGAGATTGGTTTGAGAACAGCAGCACTTCATCCAGGCCAGTGAGAGTCAGTCAGGGAACTCTGTTGGAAACACTGGGAAAGAGCCACTTTCTCTACTGTGGTTCTCATGAGCAGGAAGGAAACTATTGCTGCTGGTGGTCAGGTTTGGCAGCAGTTAGGGAGTCCTTGCCTGAGAATAAAGCCAATACAGAAGAAAAAGTCATGTGGTAGAGAGAGATACTGATTCTTGGGGTTACAACTAGAGTATCTGGATCCAGTTATGCCATTTCCAGTTCCTGGATTTTTCACTTGTGCAGTCAACAAATCACCTTTTTTCAAAAATTTATTTATTTATTTGAGAGAGAGAGCATGTATGAGTGGGGAGGGGAGGGGGGTGCAGAGGGAGGGGGACAGAGAGAGAAAAGCAGACTCCCCACTGAGCATGGAGCCAATGGTGGGGTTTGATCCCATAATCCTGAGATCATGACCTGAACTGAAATCAAGAGTCACATGCTTTAAGTGACTGAGGAACCCAGGCACCCCAATAAATCAACTTTTGACTTGAGCTGGTTTGACTGGGTTTTTGGTTCTGCAGATGAGAGGGATCCTCCTGAGATACTTGATTCTGTCACTTGGCAGCTATCCTACCGTTTCATTGCAATACCCATTTTCTATTTTTCTTCCTATAAAGGTATTTATCAGAAAAGACATGAAAGTAAAGTTTAAGTGTTAAAAATATAAATAAGAAAAGGCATGAAAGAGTTAACCTGCAGCTGTTCTATCCTTCGCACAAACCAATTGCCTGGTCAATAGCCTTGACTTGATATACGCATTAGGGTAAGTATGTGGGAAATTGTTTTCATTACTTTTAAAACACTGGCCTAGGCCTATGAAATGTCATTGAACAAAGATTCCTGCTTTTGTGGAGCTATCTTTTTATGCAAAGAGAGATCATTAAAAAAAAAAAAACACATGAAAAACTAAACATGTAAATTATTCTGTGGGTTAGTAGGGGATAAGTGCTAAGTTAAAAACGTTACCAACAACAAAGAAATCAGAGTAGGTTTTGTTTTGTTTTGTTTTGTTTTTGTTTGTTTGTTTTTTGTAGGGTTTCTGGACTTCATTGCAATGTGGGGGGGGATTCCACCCAACAAATCACCAAACAATTCTTGGACACCCTGCTGGTGTCAACTCATTTCTGATACTATCTACCTGGAGATAGCATCCTTCCACAGGTTAAGGGTTCAGTCTTATAAGACTGCCCACCCTCCCCATTTCAGAAGCCAATCACAAGCCCCGGGCTGTTACCTGCACTTCTAACCAACCAGCTATAGATTGAAGTTCCAATGACCTCCTCCTGAGGTTCCTTTAATTTGCTAAAACAGCTCACAGAACTCAGGGAAACACCTATGTTTACCAGTTTATTAAAGGATATGATAAAGGATATGAATCAACAGCAAGATGAAGAGATACAGAGGGCAAGGTATGTGGAAAGGGCTCAGAGCTGTCATGACCTCTCCAGGCACACCACTCTCCCTGTATCTACAAGTGTTCACCAACCCGGAAGCTCTCCAAACCCTGTCCTTTTGGACCTTTATGGAAACTTCATTACATTGGCACGATTGATTAACTCATTGAACCATTGGCTAATTCAACATCCAGTCCCTCTCTGATCCTTGGAGATTGGGGTGAGGGGAGCAGAACTGAAAATTCCAACCCTTTAATCACATTGTTGGTTCTGGTACCTGGCCCCTACCCTTGGGTGGGGTCCAAAAGTCACCTCATTAACACAACAAAAGACATCTTAATCACTCTTATCACAGGAAATTCCAAGGGTTTCAGGAGCTGTAAGTGAAGAACCCATGGACAAAGACCAATACATGTAAGATATACATTTTGGTCATCTGAATGACCAAAATGTGTATTTCTTTTTTTTTTTTTTTTTAATTATTTATTTATTTATTTATTTGGGAGAGAGAGAAACAGCATGAGAGGGGAGAGGGTCAGAGGGAGAAGCAGGCTGCCCGCTGAGCTGGGAGCCTGATGTGGGACTCGATCCCAGGACTCCGGGATCATGACCTGAGCCGAAGGCAGTCGCTTAACCAACTGAGCCACCCAGGCGCCCCCCAAAATGTGTATTTCTTATGAATCACAATATGGCACAGGTACTAGAAATGCTAGGGGTGGATTTAAAATTAAAATTAAAATTTAAGATAAAATTTCATTAGAAAAGTAACAACTAAGCAAAGACTGAGTGGTGAGTGAAGGTGATCACCTGGGGACTGAGGGTTGGAGGCTGTCAGAACCACCAGTGGCAAGGGCAAAAGGGAGCTAGAGGTATTCCAAGAACAGGAGGCCAGGGTTGCTGCCACAGAGGTAAGTCAGAAAGACCACAGATGTTAGCTCACATTCCATTTGTAGCCATCTGTGAGCACTTTGTCTTTTACTCAGTGAAACAGAGAGCAAATAAAGTTTGTTTTATTTTATTCTATTCTAACAGAGGAGGGACATGATCTGATTTGCATTTTTTTAAAGTGTGCCTCTGGGTGCAGTGTTGAAAATAATCGAGGGGATAAGGATGGAAGCAGGGAGATGAGTTAGTAGGCTGTGGCAGAGAGTGCCCACAGATGCCGCAGCTCTATGCTCAGGCTTCTAAACTCTCCTCTGTGTACCATGAGTCTGGAAGCTTCAAACCACTATCCCTAGACTCTCTTGCCAGCTGGTTTCCACATAGAATCTGCCAATGGAAAGGATGGTAGGAGGATGAATGTAGGAGGAAGAGAAAACTCATTTTTTTCTGTTTCTGATGGCACCTCCAGTCTCGTGGTGGTAGGAGCAGTGGGTGACTGGGCACCTAGAGGACAGAAAAGTCATGAACTGATACTAATAGGGAGATGAATGCAAATGGGGTATGTTTGGGATAGAAGTGGGTGGGTGAATAGGAAGGAGAGCAGGAGTTCAATTTTGGATATGGGAAGTCTGAGTTGCCTAGTAGCTGTGCGAATGGGGATATCAAGAAGAGACTGGATACTCTGGAATTGGCTGTAGATATAAATCTGGAAATTAGTGATGTCATTTAAAGCATGAGATTTGGTGAGCTCGTTGAAGAATAAAGAAAAAAACACCACCCGTCGGATCCAGGCTCTCTGACATTAAAACTCAGCCAGGAGAAGAGAAACTAACAAAAAAAGATTGAAAAAGAGTGACCAGTGTTGTAGGATGAAGATCTCAGAGAAGATACAGTGACCAACTCTGTCAAGTGGGCTGATGAGTCAAAACAATGAGGATACTGAATGGACAGCCAGCTTCAGCAACATGGAGGTAACTGGGGACCCTGACCAAAGTAGTTTTTATAGGGTGTGGGAGTGAAAATATTGGCACTAGTTTATTCATTCACAAATTCATTCAAAAGTATTTCTTGAGTTCCTGCTTTGTGCCAATCACTGGGGACTTGAGGTCAATAAGAAAGACGCCGCCCTTGTCCTATTGAAGTTTAGAGTATTCTACTGTAATGACAGGCTATGATTGGATGCAGAGACAAACTTCAAAACAGATTCTTATATGTGTATGTGTGTGCACACACACACACACACTTGAAGGACTGAAGAAAGCAAGATACAGGCTTAGGAAGTTTACTGTCAGGGCCAAAGGACCCACTGAACAGGCACTGCCTCTGAGCTGGGACTTGCTAAATGATATTTATCTTGTGAGTTGAAGCATCTGGCATCTTTAAAAAGGAATTATTGACTCTTTCTATTTTTATTTGGGCAAGTATTTGACCAGGTGCCATAATTTGATTTTAATCTGATTTTATCTGTAGTACTTAGATAGTTTAATTGCTGGTTTGATCCAGCACCTAGAATATGAATTGGTGGAAAAATAACACGTTGCATTCTTATAGTTAGGATTCTCTCTCCTGAATACAAGCAGTTATTCATAACTCTTCAGGGACTAGGACTTGGAAAACAGTATTTTGATCATCTAAATATTGTTTGATAGAACATGTAAAGCAATACCTGAAACCCCAATATTTTCTTGAATAAGTTTTGGCATGAGGTCCTGTGCAAATTAAAATAATGGAAACTGAAACAAAATTTACATGCTAGATACTCTAATGTGTGTTTCAGTATGAATCCTAAATATTAGTCTCCTGTAATTCTCAATAGCAAAGTAATCACTAGTAAGACAATAAAATGTTGTTATAGCTTGGAAGTTATTTCTTTATAAACAAGAGACCTCTTGTAAACTACAGAGAAATTTCACTCATGCAAATATAAGGTGCATCAATATTTTGAGTTTTCTATTTGAATTCTATAAAGACACTGTTAAAAAAATCCCTATATACAAGTGCTTTGGGGCCATGACAAAGTCCCACTGTGATAAAGCCTGTGTATTTTGTTAATTCAGGCAATGAGATTGTCCTGCAAAGAATTTCCTCTCATAAGCATTGATATGATCCATTTTGAACTAATCCTAGGATTATTGACAGCAGCTGGATAAAACTTACCCCCACATTCAGAAATCTGAAATGTAAATAAACAATTTGTACCCCAAACATGGGCATTTCAAGAAAGAGATTCCGTCTTTGGGAACTTTTATCAGAAAATGGCTGAATAAATGATAGAATATAGTACTGTGCTAACAAAAAAAGAAAAACAGAAAAGAAAAAGCTGTTAAATATTTTGATTTTGACAGGAGGCCTGATGAACTTCCTGGCCTGGTTTTGGCTCAGAGGATTTGAAATAATTAGCCATGGCCTCCCATGGTCAAGGTGTTTGCCCTGTTTTCTTAGATTGCGGTAATGAAGCCCATGGAATTAGTGGCTAGAATAAAAAATTCTTAGTGTTTTGTTTTTAGTTTTGTTGACTTTTCCTTAGGGATTTTTTTTTTTAAATGTCCTTTATGATGTGGGAAGCAAAGGCAAAAGAAAAATTAAATTTCCTTACTTCTTATAGACCACTGGCAAGTCCTTGAAACAGGCAGAGTGACATTCCTCTAGGAACTCAGCTGCCTCTATGTTAATACTTTGCTAAGGGCAAAAGGCCATCTTAGCCTTACCCCACAGGATCCTGTAAGCCTCCTTTAACATATAAAAATTCCTTTGGGAACTTCCTTTGTCTCTACCCCGCAAGATACATGTTGGCAATCGTCCCCCAAGCATATGGCCCACTGATATCTATCTGAAGGGTCTCATGACTAAGGTTTTATTAGACAGTAATAAATGACCTTTTCCTAATAATACCTAGCCCCCTTGAGGTACTGGAAATCTTGCTTCCAAATTCCTTAGAGACTTGCACTATTCCTAACCCCCTCCCAACTTGAAAGTATATAATCAGCCACTCCTCACGACCCCAGTGCATCTCTTTCTGCCCATGGGTGCTGTCCTTGTGCTTTAATGAAACCACCTTTTTGTCCCAAAGATGTCTCAAGAATTCTTTCTTGGCAGTTGGCTCCAAACCCCACCACTTCAAACCACATCACTCTATTCTTGAAACGAAGATAGAAAGTTGTTTCCAGGAGTATTAAGCATAATTTGAGCTCATTTCTATCCCTAAATGCAATTTCAATCTAGATAGTTTATTAGCTAATGAGACATAATGTTATTCCATTTGTCAAGATTAGATTTGTAGGGAAGAATCACAGAAATATCCTCCCCTTTTGCCCTTTGCATCAAAGTGATTATTAATTCACACTTGGCAGGGTGTTCTGCAAGGTCAGAAGCTCTCTGAGAACAGACTGGGAAATGGCTCTGTGCTCACTTGTTCACTTATCTGACAAGATGGATGTAAATCAGGACTTGAAGAAGACTTTTCATTATTTAAGTGGGAGAGAGTAATTTTCACTGGTTGTCTTTGACTGCTTAGGAAGCATAACATATTCTTTTTTTTTTTTTTTTTAAGATTTTATTTATTTATTTGAGATAGAGAGAGGGAGGGAGGACACACATGGTGGGGGAGTGGAGGAGCAGTGGGAAAAGCAGACTCCCCACTGAGCAGGGAGTCCGACGCGGGGCTCAATCCCAGGACCCTGAGATCATGACCTGAGCTGAAGGCAGATCTTAACCGACTGAGCCACCCAGGTGCCCCTAGCATCTTCTTTTTTGATAAGAAACACTGTGATAGCAGTTTCCAAATTTTATTTCTCAGAATTTTTTTTTTTTTAAGAATTTATTTATTTATTTGAGAGAGTCCATGAGCCAGGGGGAGAGGGAGAAGCAGGCTCTCCACCCAGCAGGGAGCCCAATGCCCGGCTCAATCTCAGGACCCTGGGATCATGACCTGAGCTGAAGGCTGACGCTTAATTGACTGAGCCACCCAGGTGCCCCTTATTTCTCAGAACTAAGGGACTCCCATGAAGTCAGGTATGGAGAGAAAAGAGGAGACTCAGATACTTATTCTGGCCTCTCAGTTCCAACTTTAACCAAAGCAGCTCTCCCTTCAGCTCTTTTAAATAATATGTTCCATTTGAAAACAGTACTACAAAATGGATTAGTTGCTGTAAAAATTGGTTTGACACCTGGAGAGGGAGGTCTTGTTAAATGAAGAGAACAGCATAATGAGGAGCGGGGGTCTGAACCTAGATATAGTAGAGCTTGCTAATTGTTCCCACAAATTCATTCTCCCCTTTTTCTTTTTAACAATAAAGCCCTGAACTCCCTGCTCTCCTCTTATTGTAGCTGGTACAAGGCCACCCAACTAGAAGCCATATTTCCCGGCTTTCCTCGGGCTTGCCCTGAGTCACATGACTAAGTGCAGAGCAATAAGGTATGAGTAGAAGTGATGTGTGTACAAACTGTGTCAAGTCTTTGGGAAAAAAAAGAAGCTGATTGCCCTCTGCTTTCTTTTTTCCCCTTTGCAATGACTGGGAATAGCCCCCTTAGTCTCTAAGACCGAAGCCAGGCCTGCTGATGATGTCAGAGCCACCCCACCAGACCTTGACTGCTATTTTTGAACTGATATGGGTGAAAAATAAAATTCCATGTAGTTGAGTCCCTGCATTTTGAGGCATTTTGTTTTTGTTTTTGTTTGTTTGTTTTGTTTTGTTTTGTTTTGCTTTCTAATAGTAGCTCAGCCTTTACCCACAGTAATGCAACAAAGGTCATACAGAGTTGTGAGGTCAGTCTCATTAGAATGGCTGACTTTAAAGAATTTAATCTTCAATGTAATTGAGTTTAATGTCATGTTTACTATGAAATAACATGGTATAGAAGTATATCACTCCAATCAGTGCTGTATAGGCCAAAAGAGACAGATTCCAGTCATTATTGCCCTTATTATTTGAGACAGCACAAAAGAAAAGCAGGATTAAAGGCAAAGGCACATCTAAACAAACATGGGCAGAAATTAAGAAGTGGAGATAGTATGGAAGTGTGAAAAGCATGACATGAAGAGAAATTTGGGCAAGGTTGCAGCTGGGAGGAATGTTTTCATTATTTATCTTGTACTTATGTTCTATTTTTCCCTATAAGAAGCTTCTGAGACTTTACAAAATAGTAACAGTTATCTTACAGACAGCTTAGTGCTTCACAGTTTCCACAGCTTCGCTGGGATCTTAGTGTGGTCTCTTGTCCAAGATAGCTCCATGCTTATGACATACCTGCCCTCATATGTCCTGCCATTGCCCCCAGATGGACACATTAAAACTTGAACTCCCTTTCTGCCCATATTGATTGCTTCCCTGTCTGTTGTCTGCTTGTCTTTTTTTTTTTTTTTTTTGCCATTTCCAAGATTTTTCTTTCTTTTTTTTTTACTTTTCTTCTCCCTTCATTTGGTTAGCCAATGTCAACATGTACTCCTTTTCTTCTTTTAGACTGGTTTTTAGACTCACCCACTGCCCTCTGTTCTCACACCCACCCCTTGGTCTCAGACCAAAACACATCAAACCCTGGATATGGCCCACAATCTTCTACTTGGTCCAACTGATTTGGTCATAACCAAATTCTGTTTCCCCAGGTCAGGATCTGAGAAATTGCTCTAAAAGCTGCTATTAGCATTTCACTTCCTTCCTTAAGAACCCATAAGGGTTGGCTGCATTTGCCTATTGCTGATAACCCCTATTTACCTTCTTGCCAGGCCTTCTGTAAAATGACCCTATTGAAATCGTTCTGGGGTAGTAGCTAAGAACACAGGTTTTGGAGTCTTCATGAACTAGCTTCAAATTTTAGCTTCACTACTTACAGGCTCTGCGGTATGGCCTCAACTATGATCTGTAACTGATGGTAATGCCCCCTGGCAGGGCCTTTTGAGGTGTGTAAAATTGGGTAGCCTCTGTGCGATGTGTAGAATAGTCTACAACACACAGTGGGCATTCGATTCATTTACTTACTGCAATGGTGCAGTTCTGCTCCCTCTGCTGCTATCCTCTGGAACATTCTTCGCTTTCCTACACAGCGTCTTCCCTCCTCTTTCCCTTGCACTTCAGTGTCCCTCACCTTCAGTTCCCGGTTAAAGTCCTACTTTCCTCGTGCAGTCCTCTCTGAATTCCCATTGTTTCTTTAACTGACCAATATGTTTTCATTTATTTTCTTCAGCTACCGATGAAGTATACCTTGAGGGACGGGAATCATTATTGTTCTTCTTTTTTACTCTCTTCAGCATCTGGCTAAAACTGGTCACATATCATCTGCTCAACATCTAGTAATGAAGGTATTAAAATAGATGGATTCACAAATATTCTGAAATAACAACCTCTTCAAAATTACTATTCTAGGAAAAATTTTGGAACACATGTCCTCAAGTTGCCTTGATGTTGTTATGATCCCACTTTGCCCCTTCTTTATACAATTTCCCATGTGACGTGACTAATCTTGAGAGTAATTCATAATATGGTGAAGCAGCTAGTGGGAAGGCTATTAGGTGAATGGGATTTAGAGAGGAGGTTGAACCTGAGGGTTGAAAGGAGAAGGGGGCAAAGGGAAGAAGAAAAGATACGCAACTGAGAGAAATAAAGGAAGGTAGCATAAGTAAGGCTAACATATAAGACTAATTCAGCATTATGCTGAAACCCTGGTATGGATGGTCTCATCAAACTCCAATCAGAAGCTTGAAAGATAGATGTTAACAAACAGTGAGACATAAGACACTTATGAAAGGGTACATTAAATCTAAAACTTGCGTTATGAATGAACCTTTATTGAGCCATCATTTTCCCATAGGCATAGCGCTCCCAGGAGCCTTAGAAAAGCTCTCGATCCAAGTGCAAGGCTGAGGTTCTCTGGAATACCCAAAGCACTGCAGGTTTGTGGGAGGGCTGAGTGACTTTCAGTCCCCCTCATCCTGAGGGTAGAGGGTTCTAGGTGAGACTGGCAGTGGTTTATCAGAGTCCCCAGCTTTGGTAAACTCTGGGCTTTAACTTTTCCCTCTGAGTCTCTAAGACTGCCAAAAGCTCAGCTCAGTTTTGCTACTATTTTATTTTTTCTAAATCAGCAGATGACTTCAGAGCAAAAGTGGCTTTACTTCTCTGGAATCTTTTCTTTTAGACTTTGGTCCAGTGATTCCTCAGTATCTTATTATCTCTTTGATGTTTTTAAGAAGCAATTACTATTATTATTATCATAAATATTTTGTTCAGCAAATTTCACTTGTTCTCAATAAAAGCGTAGGTCTGAATTACTTCAATTGGAATTATTAGAAGGAAGCTTGTCATTGCATTTTATGGATGTAGAAATTGAAGTTTAAAGAGAGTTATCCCTCCAGCAGAGCCAGAATTTGAATCCAATTTGTTCTTATCCTAAACCTGCTCATTTTGCTCTGTCATATAGACTGACAAGTGAATTTGGTAAAATCTGGCTATCAGGTTAATATATTGGATAAAAGTTATAGGAAGCAGCTCTCTGCCTTTATCTCTCTTTTAGCCTTGGTTCACAACACTCCCTCCTCCAATAACATTAGTTACTAAAGAGATAAAAGAAAGATTAATAAAGGCTGCTGGCTGTTGCCAACTCTATACCTTGTGCTTCAAAGAAAACTGTTGTTTTCTTTTTCTTTTTTATCATGCACCCAGCTGGTGAAATGATGGAATCTATCTCCGAAGGGCTTAGAGCGCTTAACCAACGCGATCTCATTAATCCTCACAACACGATCATAATGTCTCTGTTTTATAATGGGTGCAATTTACCAGTAGGAAGTAATTAACTCGACTCAAATCTTGATTTTAAAAACTCTTCTTTTTGGATCCCCTGATTGTTATGCACATGTCTTGGGCTGCCTCTCCATATTGAGTACTTTGCGATTTATCTAGTGTGACATTTAAAAGTAAGACTTTATGTGAACACTTCGTACGACCCAAGGTAAATGATGTTAAAAGGGTGGAGTTAAAAAGATATGTAAGGGATGGTGTTACAGTGGTGGTTCTGGGGTTGGGATAGAAATTTCTCCTCGTCTGATACAAAATGAAAACAGAGAATTGGAGGCAACTCAACCATGAATCAGGCCAACAGCACAACATTATCTTCGATAAATGTAGAAAATTGTGATTAAGGATCTTCTGCTTCGACTCTATGGACAATTATCCTAATTCTGTGCTATCACTTTTCAGCATTTAGCAAATGGCACTATTATACACTTGTGTGCATTATGCTTTGAAACCAAAGAATTTGACACTTTAATATTGTTTCTTAGAACCATACCGAGGAGACGAGATGCTAATCAAAGATTGACAGAGTGCACCTGAGAGTTTTTCACACACCTTTAAAAACGGTCAATAAAAATATTTTTTTCAAAGTTTAACAGTCACCCACCCTCTTGTTCAAAGCTTGCTTACGTGCCTGATATCTACACACCAGAAATGATACATACCGGAATCAGAGCTTTATCCCTGACCCCGCCTGAACTTTGGACGGGAAAGGTCACATATCCAAAGCATGAAGAAGCAGGAAGCTCAGATTGCCTTTTTGCCACATCCTGGTAGTTTGCAGAGTGAAGTTTTTGTTAGGAGAGCTGCAAGGTCACCACAGGGCAGCACATTAACTTGGTCATGCTTATGTAGCAAGAAAAAATGACCGCTAGTCTGGCTGAGGCACCTCTAACAAAGTCGGCCTGAGTTAAATATAAGGAAAACAATTAGGATAGCATGGACTAGATTAGCCAGACATTTTCTACGGCCAGAGTCCAGGAAAAATCACATGCTCTTATGACACACTATGTCAGAGCAAGGTCTCATGGTGAGCTGGGGGTTTAACTAGCCGATGGTGGGGATTCAAGGTCGCACTGCATTGTATAAGGCAATTACTTCTTTTGTTTCTGTTGTCAGGGTTATGAGATATTTCTATTTCTCAGAAATATCTGTGTTGCTACAGGACATTTCAGAATACAGATAATGGCCATTTCAAAGCAGAACACAGACAGAAAAGATGACTTCATGTCAAGACAAGGCTTTGGGAATAAGCTGAAATCACTGGATGTTAGCATATTAATGAGGGGGAGCAGGTGAACATCACCAAATGGAACACAGAGGGTGGCTGGAGAAATCGCTAGGGGCTGTGCAGGCCCCGAATGACTTGCTATTAAGTACAAGCTAATGGAGTGATGCTTTAGATTCTACCAGGCACAAATGATCCATAGGAAGCTAAGAGCTAGGAGGACTCATTTCCTTTCCTCTTTATAGTGTAATATTTCAGCTGGTATTATAATAGTAATCAGAGATGGGATTATGACATAGAAGTAGTGTTAATTTCAGCATAGAGCAGAACAGTAAGAAGTTACTGAAATACTAAGAAGTATCTTGATTTTATTTTATTTTTTATTTTTTTTTTAAGATTTTATTTATTTATTTGAGAGAGAGAGAGAATGAGAGACAGAGAGCACGAGAGGGAAGAGGGCAGAGGGAGAAGCAGACCCCTTGCTGAGCAGGGAGCCTGATGCGGGACTCGATCCCGGGACTCCAGGATCATGACCTGAGCCGAAGGCAGTCGCTTAACCAACTGAGCCACCCAGGCGCCCGAAGTATCTTGATTTTAATATAGTTCTGTGTCAGAATGGCGTTATCAAGGGCACAGGGTTATAGCAGGCTGTGGAGTCAAAGGGCCTGGGTTCAAGTTGGTCTCTACTATTCCCTAGCCCTGGGATTTTGGGGCAGTTACTCACTTGCCTTTTCTGAGGCTGAGTTTTCTGTAAAAAGTGGCGGCAATACAGTATTCCCATCATTGTTATAGTATAATCTGACAGAGGTGATTTAATATTGTTAAGCAAAATGGATAGATAAAAATCTATGTTAAAAAAGTAATTTTTTACCAAAAGACTTTTAGTTTCTGTCTTTCAAGTAGCAGTGTTCTGGTACATTTAAAATATTCTCTGATTTATGCAAATCTTGACTTAGACACATTCCAGAAAACCTCCTGTAATCATATAAAGTATTTGCCCTGTCCCTATGGTCTGGCTTTTGTCCTTTCCAGAAGGCTTAGCTCAGAACAGGGAGTCCCTAAAGGGAGACTCAGTCACTGTGGCAGAAAGGTGAATTTGGGCAGGGGAAATTCTTCAGTTCCTTTCTGTTGGCTCCCAGCAAGTCAACATGGGAATGGTGTTACTCTAAGGATGTGTGTCCAGAATGCAGATGAAACTAGAAGGCAGACATTGGGAACTTGAGTAGTGCCTGTAGAAATTTAACCAATCTCCTATTCTCTGATATAAAAATGGTGGCTCAGTCCGTTAAGCGTCTGCCTTAATGATCTCAGGGTCCTGGGATCAAGCCCCATGTCACGCTCCCTGCTCAGCAGGGAGTCTGCCTCTCCCTCTGCCCCTCCCTCTGCTCATGTGCTCTCTTTCTCTCTCTCTCTCAAATGTACAAATAAAATCTTTTTTAAAAAAGGAATCTTTAAAAAAACGATGTGCATGTATTATAAGGTAGAACTCAAAATTCACGTAAAGACTTTAACTTGACATTGGAGGTGGGCATAATGTAAAATGTAAAATGTAGCAGTATTCCTCCCTGACATTAAGGTACTGTGAGGCAACTATAGAGAAAGACTGTTAGCTCTGTATTCCTAAGATCCGCTTCCACCCCAATCCACAATAGAGGACAACTCCTAGTTTCATTGGACTCTTATGAGACTCATCATAAGGAAGGAAACAGTTTTTTTTTGGTTACTTTTTCCAATGAAAAAGAGATAAGTTTTTGCTTTCAGTTGTGCTTTTTAAACTAACCTGGTCAGCTGAATTGTTATTAATTACTGGTGTTTATACTTGTTAATTTAGTGGTTACAAATATTAATTACACATTTTTCTCATTCTGTTCCTCCTCCTCCTTTTTCATAACCAAACCAAGAATTAACATTATTCTGGTGTTTATGGGAAATATATAATTAGCCATCTAAGGCTATCCGAGGCAACTACTGTCTTTCAATATGTATTTCCTGAATTTTCGACAAATAAAGAACATTTTTCTATTTTCGAAGCTACATAATTTTAATTAGACACTACAATAATTGTCTTAAGTTTACTTTCTTCTTTTTGAGATAGAAAAAGAAAAGAAAAACTGACAAGTCCGTCATCCCTTTGACTTGATACCTTGGATTATATTTTACAACATGAAATTTGTATCACATTTGACTATCACCTTATTGAGTTATTTTTAAACAAATAGGAGTCTTGATTTCTAAATCTATATTTTAAAAAAAGAATTGATTTTAACGGGTATAAATTGACTAAAGCAGGGATTGGCAAATTTACAGCCTTTGGGCCAAATCTGGTATATGGCAGGTTTGTGTATAGTCTAAGAGTTAAAAATGGCTTTTAGATTTTAAACTGTTGTAAGAAAAACAAAGGCCAGTACGCTACAGAGACTGTATGTGGTCTACAAAGCCCAAAGTATTCATTATCAGGCTTTTTACGAAAGTTTGCTGACCCCAGGTCTAAAGGATTACGTGATCTATTGTCCTTTAATTCCTACTAATGCTGTCCTCGTCCTTTCCAGGACTCATTGCTGTTTGATGGTCCAACCTCTTCATGGAGAATGGCTTCAATTAACAAACATGATAGCTCAGTTCCCAGAGAAAAAGCTGCGGCTTTTCCGGATTGTTTCATGGCTTGATACAGTAACATCTTTTTTTTAAGATTTTATTTATTTATTTGACAGAGAGAGACACAGCGAGAGAGGGAACACAAGCAGGGGGAGGTGGAGAGGGAGAAGCAGGCTCCCTGCAGAGCAGGGAGCCTGATGTGGGGCTCGATCCCGGGACTCCAGGATCATGACCTGAGCCGAAGGCAGTCGCTTAACCGACTGAGCCACCCAGGCGCCCGATACAGTAACATCTTAAATTCATTCTCTGACCTTTATGCTCTCTAGAATTACCCTTCCCTGATCTTGAGTAGGATCTTGTTTTCTGGCCATAATTTTTCAAGAATAATTCTCATTAGTGGGTGGTAAAGGAAAGCAAGAAGACTGAAGTTTGGAATACTAACTAGTCTTCAAACTATATAAATGCATGTTGAAAAGAAATCCTCTTTCATAGTGAGAAAGAAGGCAGAAGCTCAGGCATTAACCAGTTAAAGTGCTTTTGTTTTTAAAATGGAGACGAAGGACAATCCAGTGTTTTGGGAAATTGCAAACTGCTACTTGTATTGCTTTTTTCTTAAGTGGAAATGTACATGTGAAAAACACCATTCTTCTCCTGCAGGAAAACAGAAAACCAGTTCTCAGTTACTCTCTCTTTTTTGTGACCAGTGGTGATTTACCCCTCGCAGTCCAGAACATGGGCTCCTGCTGACATTCTGGCCCCAGATATCTGACCTTCGTTTGTACCATTTCATGCACAGAATTCCTTCCATTAACTATAGAATGGCAAACAATCCAGCGCAGAGCAAAAGCAGTAACTAAAGAAAATATGATCTAGGACAGGGAGATTTTGAAACAAATAAAAACAATAAAAAAAAAAGATTAACATTGTAAACTGTTATCAGACGCCCATCAGGTCTGTGAAAGATTATTTCTGGAAGTTTTTTGAGAATTTCCTTGTTTGTTTTCAAAAAACTAAAAATAATTTTCCGTATGTGTAATATTAAATATTAAGTTTTATTCAATAATTGGTTAAATCTCAGTTTATTCCATTTGCAATTCTCGTAACTGCCCAATTCTGTTCTCATTTTGACATTGGTCTTAATGCAGAAATGAAAAAAAAAAAGGATTAGATTAACTGTTTTTATGTAGACAGGCAGAATTTGGGCAGGTTCCTTAAAATTCCCTTCAGACCTTGTGGGAACAGTACAATCAACCACAGAGCCATTCCTGGAATATTTACTCTTGTTTGGCTCTGGAAGATTTTTGGTTGTCACATGGCCTTGGAGAAATGCCCCACGTTCTACGCTGACCTTTGATGGAGGTGACAGCCACTTCCTGGCTACCAGTGAGCAACATCCTCGATCCTTCCTTCGAGAAAGCAAATCTCAAGTAATGGATAACCCGGCGAAGAAAGTCAGGAAGAAAGGCAGAGACTGTAACACAATGAAAAAAGAAAGTGGTTTTAGTCACTTCGGGAAGAATACCATCAAGCTGCAGGTTCGGATCTATCCCATTTAGTAGCAGATACATTTTCAGATACGAATATTGCTAGAGAATGTGTGATTAGCAAACCAGCCGTTTATTTTCTTTAGCGTACGATGCCACATCACAGCGGGCAAAGTGCTGGACTTGGAATCGAGGGATTTGGATCTGAACCATTTAGTAGTTGTTTAAATGATAGAACATCTGTCGGAAGATGTGTGGGGTCGTCTGTTCTCTCGACTTTAAGCTCATTCTTTTTATCTTCTTTTAAACTTGCACCGTATTTCTAGACTCTTTTGTTGCAGACATTGATGGGAAATGAGAAGTTTGGAAATGGAGGGAGAGATGGAGAAGCTGCATCACCCAAATATTGTCTCTGAACTACACATGTGAGCATGTGTGTGTGACACACACAGACATGGACAGACAGACACACACACACAGAGCTCTGGCAGCCCCTCCAGCATGACCTTCTCACTACTGTGTTTAGAGCACCTGCATCATGGAATGTGCTCAGTGCTGGTTAGCTATTATTATTGTTGTTGTTGTTTTATGCACAAAAATGTTCCAGCTCTAATTTGGGAAGGCTGCAATCTCCCTGTCTTTCCTGAGATTTACCATAAAAGTCCTAGAGTTCTTTATTTAAAAACCCTGCTTAACTTCAGTGATTCCAGCATTCTCTAAACCCATTTGAATACCAAACTCCCCATCTGCAAATACCTCAAATATCATCTTGTAGAATTGGGGTTCTACAGAAGATATTTTAGAAAATGCTAGCCTAGTGGGACATCTGTGGAACCTCGGGCAGAACAGACCTTAATCCTAGAACTGCCTCTTTACTTGTCGTATGCCCTAAGTGTGCTTTTAAGCTTCACTGAACCTCTTTTTGGTTTCTCTAGAACATGGTTGGTTACTATAACAGAGATGCCTTAGGGTGACCCTCGGTGATCCGTGCCCTTGTATGATCTCCTCCTCCTGAGTATGACTGGTGTCTAACTAATAGGATATGGCAAAGGTGAATATGGACTCGAAGGAGTCTGCCACTACCATGTGAAGAGTTTTGAGAGGACCACACGGCTGGGCACAGTGGGCAGCTTATAGGATCTGGGCCCTCCGTGGTACAGCAGCAAGGATGTGAATCTAGCCAATACTTCAGAGTCCCTGGCAGCTCTGGCCAACTGCAGGCCCTCGCTGTGTTCTCTCGACTTTAAGCTCACTCTTTTTATCTTCTTTTAAACTTGCCCTGGTTAACACTGACATCATAGAGAAGCAAGGCAGCCTGGCTGCATGATTTTGAAAGAAGAGCCTGCTCAGTTCCTTCTCTCAAACTCGCAGACAGAGCACTCGCTCTTCCTCCCAAGCAGGGAACCGAACAGGGCTGGAACTGGGGTGAAGCAAGGGCAGGGTCAGATTCTGTCTTGAAGGAAAATTTTGATATTTTGCTCATTACAGGTGCCTTTTTTTGGCATTCATTTTGATTTTTTAAAAAATTGCATTAAAAATATATTTTTTGATTATTGAATTTTTTGGCACCTCCTGAGGTGAGTGACTCACTAGCCTTACCCCAGTCCCAGCCCTGCAAGTAACTCAAAGGTAACATGAATGAAGCCTTTTCCAGATAGAAATATCAGGAACAGGGCATATATTTCTACCTGGCTGGATATTTAGTAGCTTAATCAAATATACCCTCCTGTAATTGTGCTAAGTTACTCAAATAGTCTGGGAAAGGTTTATTTCTTTAGTCAATGTGTTGGATTTCTGGCGTTGTAAAAGGAAAAACAAAACAGGTAGCAGGGATCCTAGAAGGTGATTGTAATATTCAGTGAAGCTACCAAAGAAGGTTGGTTCTAACGCTCTTCAGAACCGAGTTGTTCTTTGCAACAAATACTTGCTATGCCTCACTATTTTCCTTAATTAAAGTCCAGAAAATATCTGGATATATTAAAAAATATGAAAAATGTAAACACAGATTTGGATTTGTGGAGCTTAATGCATGAATGTATCCAACTAAGTCTTGAGGTTATTACGTCCATCAGAAGAATTGCCTGCTCTTTGACAAGTGTGAGCCTGCCTTTGGAATTCACAGCACATTCCAGGAAAATCGTATTCTAACTGATTTGTTGTTTACCCTGAAGAGGATATTTTTGCACCTCATTTTTCAAATCTTTAGTTTGTTTACATTGAAGCAAAACATTCTCACACAGGAAGAGATAGATACTCTTTCTCAATGGAGGGAGGCTTCTCTTTTCAGGGTCAGCAACTTCATGTCTTCAAATTTAATTATCATGAGATTGTAGACCAGTCCTTCAGGCTCCATGTCTGTGTCTCTGACCTTTCAAGGGCACGGTGCCACTAGACACACCACAAGATAGGCAAAGGATGGAGTCTAACTTGAATAGCCTTGTTAACTTGTTTTCTGATGTTGATATAGAGATTCTCATCATAACTCATTTTGGTGCATTTGAGAGAGCTCAGTTCAAAAGGCAGAATTGTCTAACATCAACATCCTTACCCCATTAACTGTAACACCTTAAACGCTCCCAGCCAGACCTATAATGGAAAGCCTTTTACATTTAGGCAAGATCTAAGCAAGTCATTGGGCCAAGTTTATCAATTTTGTAATTTTGTAAGCTTCGACAAATCAAAAGCATTATTTCTGATTTATAGCTTACCTTTAAGCAAAATCTAATATTATGGCCACTGGGCAGGTTTCAGTCAATTACAAAAGCTGAACAATTCAGAAGAATTTTCAAAGTCTGTAGTTCTGTTCTGGATGGCTTTCGCTAACTGACCATCTGGACCTCTGCTGTTTAATGTGGCAGCCATTAGCCACTGTGACTCCTGAGCACTTGCAGTGTGGCTCCTCTGAATGGAGACGGGCTATGAGTGTGAGAAGCACACGAGATTTTAAAGACAGTGGAAATAATATTTTGGATAAAAAGGACTAGATAAAAATATGTTATCAAAACTTACTTCACCCGTGTTTCTTTTTACTTTTTTGAATGGTGCCACTAGAAAATTAAAAATTACATATGTAGTTCACGTTCTATTTCTATTAGATAGTGCTGTCTCGATGCCTTGGAAGTAAACATCATGGAGAGAGACTCTGGTATACTTTGTGCATTTATACTTCCTTTGAAGTACTCCAGAGGCAGCATTAATTTACACAAAACCCCTGTGAGGAGGATAGAAAAATGCCTCTTACTAACATTTCAAGGAAAATAACTTCAAAGGATATTGTCATCATGACTATGATTCATAAGTCAGAGAAAAACTTTGGGTTCATGCTTCAGAGAATAAAGCACTCAGGGTCAGCTGTTTCCCTCACTGCTAACTCTTCCTCAGGTCCGGTTTGAAACCAGAAAAATCTTGGGGTGAGAGTAGGGAGTGGTGTGAATTTGGGGAATTACAAGTAGGTAGTAAGTTTCACAGAATACCTCGCAGAGAGTAGGTTTTTAAGAAATGTTTGTTACATTGAGAAAAGGGGACTTACGAATTTAGACGTAAAGCCTCATGTTACCAAATGACAACAGGCTGTACGGGAGGCCGTGGTGCAATATGACAATTCAATGCCTTGTCACAGTGCCAGTGGTTCCTGCTCGTCGGTGGCATGGCTACGATAGGTCTAGCGACAGCCGCAGACTATATGGTCACTGGGCAAATGCCAGGCATGAGGAAATAGGACAGAGGTGTAGGGTTCTGAGGGACTAGAAAAGGTGAGAGGTCAGAGGTCCAAATTCATCAGGAAAGCATTAAAAACGCATGTTGTGACAAGAATTCAAAGTGTTTCAAGCCAATGAGCTTCAGATTATTGAAAGGACTCCACCCAGAGGTCCAGGTAGGTACAGTACTGAACCTGACAGAAGAGTAGGTAATGGTGCCATGTTTTAAGCCCTGCAAAGCAAAGCTTAATTCAGCCAAGTGCCTCTGATGTACTTCCTGCCTGAGCAGTGACTGGTTCTGGGTCATGTGTAGGTCTGAATGTTTCCGTGCCAATAGGAGTGATGTCACTTGATTGCAGATGGGATGAGATAGTAGCTGAACGTAGGTTCTCGTTCTGGCAAATTTTCTAAGAGTTCAGAGTCAAATTTTCTAAGAGTTGGGAGTTTTGCCATTTAAAATGTGAACAAAGCTCCTTTGGTTGCTCAGTGTGGTTCTGGAATGGAGGAAAAGGGACAGAAATGAGGGACTTTGATAACTCTCATGGCTCTTTTCATCATTGTTTAAGAAAACAAAATTCTCCTCTTCCAACATTACCACAGATACTAGGCACAACCTACTAGGTGATCTAGACATATGGTTAAACACTTCTCTTTTCTTCATGTTCTTCACCTGCTTAGAGGAACAGAAATAAAATTAAATGGCATATAGGAAGTTATCATATGTAAGGACTATTTGCTTTCACTGTAATAATCAAATAAGCTTAATTGAAATGATCTTGTCTCAAAATGATTGCAGGATATCAAACTTGAAAGCTGGTCTTTTTAACTTTGATATTATAATGTATAGATGATGCCCAGCAGAGTAAATGTCTTTATGATCCTGTGATCTTAATCTTGGTTGAAATAATGGCTTTGGTGCTTTATTGATTTTGACCAAATGGCAAAATTATCACTTTAAGTAGCAGTTGCTTAAGAGATGTGATCACTCTGTTGCTCTGGGGGAACTCATAAAGTCTTTGTGCTGTTATTATAGTTTAAAAGATGACCCATATGTAAGTTAACAGCTGTTCTGAGACCATCATTAATGATTTAGTGATGGAGTCCAAATTATAAGTGCAATGTTTCGTTTCCTCCAAGAATCCGAATCATACCTTTTTCTTAAGTAACTTCTGGACAGAATTGGTTTCTCTTAAAAGATGAGCTTGTCTTCACCCCATTAACCAGTGATGCGGTGAATTATAAAAATAGATGCAGCTCTCAGATCTGACAATTTAATACTTTTCCTCCTCAGTACTGGATTTACTTAGAAAATGGACATCTTCAAATTCTTGGTTATGGAACATCTGAACAAGCACAAATACTTCTACAACCCATAATTGCCAGTTTGGACCAAAAAAAAAAAAAAAAGAAAAAGAAAAGAAAAGCATGGCTTTTTGTGGATTAAAGACTTAGATTTCAAGCACTGACTCCCCCCATCTCCCACTACCAAATCCAGCAGGCTTATAAATACAACATAAATTTGCATGCACTATAATTACTGTGGTCAATTATGCTACAGCAAGCACATAGTTTTTCCTCAAACATTTTCATAAGCAAGGAAGAAATTGCCTTTGTGACTCATTTTTAGAGATGGGCCAACAAATTCGGGTCATGTGAGAGCTGACTCGCTTTTTTTTCCCTGCCTCCACGTTTAAGATGTGCTCATGTTTAGGGGAATCTAACTAAATCAACTTTCTATTAGTTTGATTGGGTCCAGATGAAAAGTAACTAAAAAGTAGGTCAGAGTCTTTAAATGCTGAGGATATCATTATAAGAAGCAGACCTCTTGCTTATGAAGTAGTTCATGACCATATACCTTCTAACGTAATGAATTGTTAAAAAAAAAACACAAAAACCAGCTTTGTGGGAGTATAGTTTACATACTGTAACATTCACTCATTGCAAGTACAGAATTCAAAGATTCTTATAAACTTATATAGCAATGCAACTGTTACTATATTTCAGTTTTAAAACATTTCCATTACCCTTAAAATTTCCCTTGTGCACTTAAGTAGGTCATCCTGCTTCTACCTCTAACTCCAAGCAAACATTGATTTGCATTTTCTCTCTACAAATTTTCTTTTTCTGGACATTTCATATAAATGAGTTATACAGTAATTATGCCTCTTGTGTCTTACTTCTTTTTTGGGATTCATCTATGCTATAGCATGTATCGGTTGTACTAGGCTTTGTTTGCTGAATAATATTCTATTTTATGGATATGTCACATTTAAAAAATCCACTTACCAGTTGATGAACATTTTTTTTTTTTAAAGATTTTATTTATTTATTTGAGAGAGAGAGGACATGAGCATGGGGAAGGGCAGAGGGAGAAACGGACTGCCCACTGAGGAGGGAGCCTGAGGCAGGGCTTGATCTCAAGACCCAGAGATCATGACCTGAGCTGAAGGCAGACGCTTAACCAACTGAGCCACCCACATGCCCCAAACATGTAAATTGTTTTCAGTTTTTGGCCATTATGAATAAGGCTGCTATGAACATTCATTTATACATCTTTGTGTGGACATATGCTTTCATTTGTCTTGAATAGGTTCCTGAGAACTGACTTGCTTTATTATATAGTAAGTTTATGTTTACATTTTTAAGAAACTTATCAAATGTTTTAGAAAGTATCTGTGCCATTTTACGTTCCCACCAACAATATATGAGGGTTCTCATTCCTTCCCAATATCGCCAGTATTTGGTATTGTTTGTCTTTTTGATTATAGTGATGCTAGTAGATGTAAAATGGCATGTCATTATGGTTTTAATTTGCATTTTCATATTGGCAAATGATGTTTAACATTTTTTCATGTGCTTAATCAACTCTTTGCATATCCTCTTTGGTGACATGACTCAAAGCCTTTTGCCCATTTTTAAATTGGGATGTTTGTCTTCTTATTACTGAGTTGTAAGTGTTCTTTACATATTCCGGGTATAAGTCCTTAATCAAACACATAATTTGCAAATATTTTCTTTTGGTCTGTGCCTTGCTTTTTTATTTTCAAGAATGAAGTGCAAATATTTGTAACTTTGATGAGGTGAAAATATTCTAAATTTTGGTGAAGTCCAATTTGTCAGTTTATCAGCTTAAAATTATTCATGGACTCCCCATAAACTCTAAGAGCATAGTCCAAAATCCATAGCATGACATAAAAAGTCATACAAAGACATACAAAGTCAAATCTGACTTCTGTGCATCACCGTGCAGCTTTAGGCCTTGACCTGATTTTGTCTCTTATTCCATGTCCTAATCAAAACATTATCTCCTGCACTCTCTTTTTTTAAAAAAAGATTTATTTATTTATTTTAGAGAGAGAGAAAGAGAGAGCATAAGTGAGGGGAAGGGCAGAGGGAGAGGGAGAGAGAGAATCTCCAGCAGACTCCCCACTGAGCACAGAGCCCTATGCAGACTCAGTCTCCTGACCCTGAGATCATGACCTGAGCAGAAATCAAGAGTTGGATGCTTAACCAACTGAGCCACCCAGGCGCCTCTCTCCTGTACTCTCTTAACTGACCATGACATTTCTGGTCCCTGCGACTTTGTTCGGTTTGCTCCATCCATTCAGAACAACACCCAGCCTTCCTTTCCCTCTCTGGCTAAGTTCTCTCTGTCTTACTCCTTTGTAACTAAGATCCTCTGGAAAATCATGCCTACCCTCCCTTTGGCCCAGGCTAAGTCAGATCCTCTTCCTAAATGCCTATTTAAGTCTTAGCACATCTTATATTATTCTGTAATTTTTTATTATATTGTCTATTCTCCTTATCCAAGAATAAAGTTCTTTAGGTAAAGGGCTGTATTTTAGTTTTTCTTTGTATTTCTAGTGGCTAGCATAACTACAGTTTTATTATAAATACTTAATAATTATTGATTCAATATATGTTGTGTTTCAAAAGTAATTAAGAGCCTGACTTATAAGAAAACCAATCTACTTAGTGGATTAGAGATAATCAGAGATAGGCATTTTTCAAACCTACATGTTCAGAGGAATAAGAAGGATTCCAGATTCAGCATCAAACCATTCACTAAGTTTATATTCTGGAAAGACATTGAACTATGTGCTTTCTAAGCATTTTCTCTAATACTCAAAACATCCTCATGTAAGAGAGGTAACTTGATGTCCCTGTTTTATAGGAAAGGAAACTCAGACTAAATGTTTTGACTGAGGTCACCTAGCCATTTGTAATGGGAGAGAGTACAGGTCATTTATAAACCTAGCATGATAAGAAATCACGGCTTCGAGGAACGCATTTAACAAATGTTCAATGAACTCACACTATGTGCCCGACAACATTCAAGGAGCTATGAATTTAGAAGGAAAAGAAGAGACAACTTTTTCTGCAGTTATGGAGTTTATATTCTAGGTGGTCATGGATACAATGGATGCTACTCTAACCAACATTTTAAAAGAGAACAATTTTGAGCATTCAACTCCCTTGAGATAGTAAAGATAGGAAAAGGTTAAAAAAAAAATTGAGCCTTACAGACATGAGAAAGCTTGTTTTATCCTTCATTTTTTTCCCCTAAGTGTTAGTTGAGAAACAGGAACAGATTTTCATATACACAGGGCTTTGCCAGCAATATAGACATCATAACCTGGCCCTGGCCCTGGGCCCTGGATTAGCCAACTGTTTGGCCATGATATTTGTCAGAGAGAGCAAGCAATGCCCCTGTGTGCAGTGGCATGTTTAGGAAAGAGTCTGAAGGGAAGGGGAAATTGGAAAAGGCAGGATGAGGTAGGAAAATCAAAAAGGCAGTGGGGAAGAGAGGGCAACAAGGACACAATGGCTGCCAAGACTACTACTGGTAACTCCTCTCCCTGCATCCTAAGGGTGGGGCCTTGCCCATACTGATCATTATGGTAGGACTTAGAACCTAGCACAGTGCCTATCGCTTAGCTGGTGTTCACTAAGCATATTAGAAAGATGATTTATTGAAATGAGTCTATTATTTAAATCAAAAAACATTTGTTAATTGCTGTGATATCCTAACCATAGTGTGAGGTCTCGCTCCCTGCCCTCAAGGGATACACCCAGTATTTGGGGAGAGAAACATCAGATTATTGAAAGGAAAGTATGATAAATACTGTAACAGAGAGGTGAATAGAATGCTATAAAAATGCTAGAAAGAGATACTTGCTCAGGACGAGGGGAAGGTTTCATAGAGAGCATGGCATTTGAGCTAGGAAGGCTATTTAAGGCATGGTCTGGAGAGACTTTCCTGTTCAGGATGTGATGAGAATGTCACAGTGGCTAGAGACAAAACACATGGACAGAAGAGGCTGGGGACACGTGCAATTTGCAAGGCTAGGCTAAACATTTTTATTAGAGCCTGGAGTGTCTGGCAGGCAGCAGGGGCACACCCTCTGCTTGCCATCAGAGCTATCTTCTTAAAAATATGTTTTATGATGTTAATACCCTTCTCAAAGCCAAAAAGCCACTCAACCATCACAAAGTATTATGTAATATGGGTTTCCACATGCTGATGAGGTCTCTAGATAGGCATGAACATGAATGTCCCATTGTGGAAGCACACGTCCACATAGGTCATTGAACTTTCATGGCCTCCTGGTATCCCTGCCCTGGTAAAACCCTCACTTTCACTAAATTAGTGTATGTCTGTGTAACCAACGGAACACAGAGGGAATGATGGTATGCCACTTCTAAGGCGAGGTCATAAAATATATTGGGGCATCTCTCTTGTTCTCTCTTGGTTTATTTGCTCTGAGGAAAGCCAATTATTGTGTCTTAAACACACTCAAGTAGCCTATGGATTGCCCCATGTGGCAAGGAACTGAGGCCTCCTGGGAACAGCTATATGAGTGAACCATCTTGGAGGCAGACTCTCCAGCCCTGTGCAAGCCTTCTGACGGCTGCAGCCCCAGCAGGAATCCTGACTCCAGCCTCCTGAGCCGCCAGCTAAGCCACTCCCAAATACCAGACCTATCAAAATTTTTAGATAATAAATGTTTGTTGTTTAAAGCCACTACATTTCAGGATAATTTGTTAGGCAGCAATTGATAATTCATACATCATTGATCATATAAAGTCAGGGTTAAAAGGAACTCCAGAGATTAAGTAGGGCAGGCATTGGTAACTGGGTTCAACATTTCTCATTGAAGCTTGAAGAGATTTGATCAGAGTTGGCACACATTGAGACCTCTTTATGGTCCCCGATTCCAAGAGCTGTAGGGCTAATTAAATGTTAAGACTAATTAAATGTTAAGAACTTCATTTCCTGATTGCAAGTCCAGGTCTCTTGCCACTATATTATGGTATAATTCATAAAAATGACTCAATTTAACCTTTTTTTGTTTATAGGAGATAACTACCCCCTTGCGGCAGATCAGTCACTCAGTTTGTTCAGCATTTCCTCATCGGGGAAGAAGATACTGTATAGTGTTTAAGAGAGTGGAATATAGTTTGAATGTTCATTATGGTGGGCTGGATAGCAGCCCCCAGAGATATCCAGGTCCTAATCCCTGGAATCTATGCATGCTACCCCTGTATGGTAAAAGAGATCTTGCAGATGTAATTAAATTGAGAGTCTTGAGATGGAGAGATTATCCTGGAATATCTGGGTAGAATATACTCTAAATGTAATCACAAATGTTCTCGTAAGAGGGAAGCAGAAAGCAATTTGATAAAGAAAGGGAGACGGTAGTGTGATGCAGGGTGAGGAGAAAAAAGATGATGTGATGCAGGGCCATGAGCCAAGGAATGAGAACAGCATCCATCCTGGAAAAGACAAAGAAACAGATTCTCCCCTAGAGCCTCCAGAAGGGGCCAGCCCAGTTGACCCTTTGCTTTTAGCCCACTGAGACTGATTTCAGATTTCGGACCTCCAGAACTGTAAAAGAATCAATTTGTGTACTAATACACAGAATATTTGTTCCAACATATTCTAGTCCTGTTAGTTTGTGTAAGACAACCTTTCCAAAACTCTCTTTTGTCCTCTGTAAAATGGGAACAATAAAATGTCTATCTTACAGAGTTGCTGTTAGGTTGAATAGGATCATTCATGTAAAATGCTCTGGATAGGACTTGGCACATGGAATGTTCTTTATAAAGTTGGCCGCTGATTTGGTCTAGACAGGAAGATTGCAACATTTTTTGCCTTTTTTTGAAAATTCAAATAGAGTACTAAGTATCTCTTGGAATATATAAAGGGTTGAATATTTATTAACTGTTCTATCGTTACCATCCTATCAGGCACCCTGACCCTATTTGCTTCATCCTCTCTGATTGTCTTTTCTCAAGATTTACCTGCAGGATGCAGAAAAGGCCAATGGATGGGATGATTGGAAAATAACTCATGAATGAGAAAACTAAAGAGGATTCTGAAAGGATCTCTTTGCCTATTATCTGCTTTCAGAGAAAGTCACACAAAACTGTTGAAAAGTTATCCTATTCGTAAAGATCTCTAGAGAGGGAGTGCCTACAAATGTTTCTAGTAATTTCCCTTGGTGCATACGAAGACTGCTCTTGATGTTCAAAGAAGACTTCACTGATGGCTATGATTCTTCTGTATAAAAAAAATAGAATGGTTTTATTTTTGAAAGCTGCTTGATACCCAATGCTGCCTGAAAGAGTCTATCACGAAAGTGGCCATGTGTTAGTTAGCTTCTCTAGTTCAGCTTCGGACCACTGAAGGTAAGAAGCAGCAAAATCATGCAAACCTTTTCTTTTCCTTATCCTGGATTCAATTTCAAAATTTCACTAATTAGAAAGAAAAAATATAATAAATATATTTACTTATATTATTCCTACAACTCTATTTTCTGTAGATGCTGGTATTTGCTCCTTTCTACAGCTTTGGCATTTGTATTCTGTTGTTTATATGTACTGATTATCTTTGCATAGATGAAGTGCTCTGTGGTTTCTGTCATGAGACCTCATGGACAAGAGCAGTTCCTGTACCATTCTGTCCTGTCGTGCTTGGTGGAACTTCTTGGGCCCCGTGATAGTTTTATGATGATAGAAATGACACTATAGGATGAAGCCAAAGGAACATTTTTAAAATAGGCTCTGATGCTGTTGGGTCTTCAGTGGGTATCTCTCCCTTTACAGAGTAAAGAACTGAGGGATAACTGCTGTATCATCATGACAAACAACTGTGGCCAAATAGCCGAGACCAGTGATTTTCTAAAGCCCTGCAAAATCCTGGGCCCGTTAGTTAGAGAGGGCTGTGGAAACAAATGAATCTGGTTCACTGACTTGGCCTGTAATACCACACTGAGGTTTACCGGAAGGACAAAAGACCAAGTTCCCTTCTATCTCTGAACATGTCTCAACCCCAGACATTGTCCATTTCCATCACTGAATCCCACGCTTGCCCACCACCATGGTCAGCAGTTCCTTAGAGGAGGGTACATTTTTTCCTAATTTAGCCTGGATGGGCTGATAATTGTTGAGCTAACAAGGTGTGGCTCCTCGTACAGGAACAAAGTCAGTCTGAAGTCAGCTGACTAGAATGTCTTTCCCTCCAATGCAGACCCAACTACATAAATCGGAAATGGAGGCAGACATCTCTTAGTTGAAGTGGCCTTATTTAGCCAACAGAGATTGACAGTTGAGGGAGAGCTCACCTCCACCGTAGTTTACTGCCTCACAAGTGCCATCTGATGGTAGCAGTTGAACAGAACGTTAGTAGTCTTTGGTGACAGCTTTGAGAGCCCCTGAATAGAAGCCAGGCACGCAAGCTGGTGCAGCCACTCTGGAAAACAGTGTGGAGGTTCCTCAAAAAGCTGAAAATAGAGCTACCCTACGACCCAGCAATTGCACTACTGGGTATTTACCCCAAAGATGCAAATGTAGGGATCTGAAGGGGTACGTGCACCCCGATGTTTATAGCAGCAATGTCCACAATAGCCAAACTGTGGAAAGAGCCAAGATGTCCATCGACAGATGAATGGATAAAGAAGATGTGGTGTATATGTACAATGGAATATTATGCAGCCATCAAAAGGAATGAGATCTTGCCATTTGCAATGACGTGGGTGGAACTGGAGGGTATTATGCTGAGTGAAATAAGTCAAACAGAGAAAGACATGTATCATATGACCTCACTGATATGAGGAATTATTAATCTCAGGAAACAAACTGAGGGTTGCTGGAGTGGGGGGGGTGGGGGGGATGGGGTGACTGGTGATAGACACTGGGGAGGGTATGTGCTCTGGTAAGCGCTGTGAATTGTGCAAGACGGTTGAATCTCAGATCTGTACCTCTGAAACAAATAATGCAATATATGTTAAGAAAAAAAAAAAAGAAGAAGGTAGCAGGAGGGGAAGAATGAAGGGGGGGAAATCGGAGGGGGAGACGAACCATGAGAGACGATGGACTCTGAGAAACAAACTGAGGGTTCTATAGGGGAGGGGGGTGGGGGGATGGGTTAGCCTGGTGATGGGTATTAAAGAGGGCACGTATTGAATGGAGCACTGGGTGTTATACGCAAACAATGAATCATGGAACACTACATCAAAAACTAATGATGTAATGTATGGTGATTAACATAACATAATAAAATAAAAAAAATAAAATTTAAAAAAGTTAAAAAAAAAGAAGCCAAGCACAAATTACTTTTTCTAATTTCAGTGCTCTGGTTGTCCAAGGTAGGTAAGAATAAACAAAAGCACATCTAGAAGGTGATGCTTGACCTCTCTCGAGATAAGAAGCTCACACCAGCTTTTTGCTTTTGTGGGGAATCAAAATTTAACATTATCATCTAAAGTCCTCCCAGCTTTATAGAACTCAGTTCACAGGTTCTAGGAGAGAAGATGAAACTTTCATTTATCTTTACGCTACACGTGGAGAGATACTGTGCATAACTGCTTCAACCAAAATCTCGTAGATTTTGATGCATTTTATCTGTTTACAGGAGATCAACTCCCACCGTAAACACTGAATTCTGTTTATAACAGAAGGGCAGTATCTGCGGGTAGCCTAAGCAGAGTGCTCCAGGCTCGTTTTTTCCCGTTTTTGCAGAGACGCTGGAGGAATGTGCCTTTGCACCCGCTCACTAGCATCCCTAAATCATGATTAATTTAAAGCCCTTTCTCCTTGGTTACGCCTGATACAGGCAAATGCTTTGCTGTCACATTGACTTTTCTGTCCTTGCAGATTCAAAGCCAGCGTTGAGTCCTCCTAGCAGGGTGAGTTCTCTGACAAGGAAGTTTTGCAACCGAATTTACAGCTGGAGTCAAACTTGTCAGGGAGGCCCAGAGGGAAACTGTCGCAATCCACTGGTTAAGTATGCATTTAATAGTGTTTATCCAAGCAAGTTTGTGATTTCTTCACTCTCTCCAACAAATACGTTATTTGTAATACCTATCTTCTCTAATCTAGGTGTTTGAAAAATGTCTCTAACGTGTGTGGGCTAGAATACATTTTGTTTTTCTGTGGGTATATTCATGTAACAAGGGCAGTCTTTGAGGAACTATCAAAAACTGCTTGTCATCTTTCCAAATCAACTCTCTCTGCAGTGACCATGACTTAATCCTGAAGGAAAACAAGGTAATCTTTTCAAATAAACATTCTCAAGGATGTTTAGAGGGAACCTCAATTGCTAGTATGCAGAACCCTCCCTGTGACTGAAAATAGTTATATTGAAGGAGTCCAATTACGGTAAGTTGGAGTGTTTGTAAGCATTTGGTATTTCCAGATGATTAATAATAATAAGCTAAATTGCAAGCAAAGTGTGTGTGTGTGTTCATGTGTTCGAGGAGTCGAGTTCGAAGAGTCTCTTAGGATCTTGTTCCTCAATGCTGTTGGTGGAAAATGAGGCACAGAGTGGTTAACCACTTTCAGTGGTAAGGGAGTTGGTGAAGAACATTGGCAATTTGGAACCTAGGCCCATTAACTTCCACGGGGCTAACCTGCTTCTGGTAAGAGTAACTAAGAGAAGAAGAAACATTTGATCATGAAGTAAAAAGGGAGCCCTGAAACCAAAGAAATTGGTTGTATGCAACTTATTAGTGTACAGTTCCTAGCCTCAAGGAACTTGGCATGCAATAAAAGGAGAAAATGTAGAGTATGGATTGAATACACAAAACTTACTTGGATGATAGAATTAATTAAATCAATACAGACCATGGACACTGGAGTTTATCGTATTACTGACGTTATTTTGTATTACAATTCTTTTTTCCCCAGTCTCTTCTATTCCGGTCTCTGGGCTCTTGCAGGACAGACCTCTTTTCTTATTTGGGTCTGAAGTCCCTGGACTTAAGGCTGATCCCAGCACAGATGAGGACAGGAGGGGGTGAATGAATAAATTTGGTCTTGACTTCGGTATTTTTTTCTTCTATTGTTTGTGGGCCTGATGTTCTCTAATTTATTATTTGTTGTTTAAGATGCCATACATTCAAGGGCACCCAGGTGGCTCAATTGGTTAGGCGACCGACTCTTGATTTCATCTTCAGGTCATGATCTCAGGGTCCTGGGATCGAGCCCCGTGTTGGGCTCTGTGCTCAGTGGGGAGTCTGCTTGAGATTCTCTTTCTCCCTCTCCCTCTGCCCCCCCATTTGTGCACGTTCTCTCTCTCTCTCAAATAAATGAATCAATCTTAAAAAAAAAGATGCCATACATTCAAAGCATCTTTTTAGGTATGTCACCATTTATATGGGACATTAATATATTATTACCTTGTTAAAAAACTTATAGCAGTGCCAGGCAACAGAAATACAATGTGAGCCACATGCGTAATTTTAAATTTTCTGATAGCCACATTAAAAAAGTAAAAAAAAAAAAAATTTATTTAACTCAACATATCTAGAGCATTGCCATTTCAACAAGTAAATTAATATTATTAATGAACAAAATTACTAATAAGATACCTTGCATTCTTTCTCTCATACTAAGTTTTTAAAATCCAGTGTGCATTTTATACTTAATGGGCATCTAAGTTCAGACCTACTTTCCACTACAATGTAGACTACCACATGTCAAGTGATCAATGGGTACATGTAGGTGCTGTATTGTTCAGCATGGCTCTAGAGTTCATATGTAGGCATAGGGAAAGTTTCCCCTGCTTAACACTCAACCCCGCTATTATGCACACTCTCAATGCCCGTAGTTCAGAAATAATCCCATCCTTAGTGCTCCATGAAAAGGATGGAGACCAACCATCTGGATTTGCCCAAGGATTTTCTGGGACACAGTACTTAGTCTCAAGCAAAACAGAATGGCTGGTCATCCCACATGTAAACCATACCTGTCCAATCAACACCTCTTATCCTCTTGGCCACATTGATTGGATCAGTCTTAGAACACATAAACCTGTTGCCAGTCATGGGATTGTGTGGGAACCACTGGGAAAAAGAACCTCATTTTCTGCTGTAGTTATCTCGAACTTTAGCTCACCTTCTTTACATCATGAGGAGAGAGCCTTGTTGACAGTAATTCCCACTCCGGACAAAACCAGAGGTAGAGAAAAACTGAGTCTTGATGACTTTTTCTTTTTTTTAGTGCCTGGATCCAGCCTTGCATGAAGCTTTTCTGCCCTTGAACTTTTCAGTAAGCCAATAAATTCTTTACATCTGCCTTTGTTTACTTTCTTGTTTGTTTAAACCATTCAGGTTAGATTTCCATCACTTGAAACTAGAACAGTCTTAGTTAATAAAATAGGTTAAAAAAAATAAAGGAATGCAAGAAATCTACTTGGAATTCTCCAGGTTCATAAGAAATGTAATCAGAGACTGTCTATTTTTCTTTTACATAGCCTTCTTGAGCTACTATGGGATGTGTATGTGCATGCACATGCATATGAATATGTATGACTGTGCGTGTGTGTGTGTGTGCATGAGTGAGTGTGTATGTGTTCTCTCTTAGGCAGCCTAAGAACATGGGGTCTGTTTGTGACAAAGGGGTTGAAGGCAGTGAAATAGCTACATGCTGGCAATAACCTATGAATTAGTGGGGATATTTTAAAGTAGGAGGCAATGGAGACCTGCTGTTCGTTTTTGTTTTTGTTTTCTTCCTCTTCTGTCTCTTTCTCTCTTGCTCTCAGACCTTTGCACTTTGCTCATGTTGTGGGTGCTTTGCTCCATTGTAATGGCTTTCATGATGGATCAAAGTCTCATTCTAGGTATTGGAACAATCTAAACCTCATGAGATTTTCAGTGTGTGGGCTAGGGTCCCTTGGGAGATTGTAGAGTTGTGAAATCGGGCATCTGAAAATCCATCCATCCATTTATCTCTTCTTAATCAATGAATGCTAAAAGTGAAACCGTTAGCATGTGGAAAGATTATAACACTTTTTGACAGCTCCAGGAGAAGAGTGAGTAGGTATTCAATAGATGTCATTGAGCTACTAATATGTAACTTGACAAGGTTAGATGCCCTATGTGAAGCATTTAACATATGTTATAGCATAATATTTAGACTTCATTATTATCCTTGTTGTTTTAAAATAGGAATATATATATTCTTTATTCATTATTCATTTAACAAATTTATTTTTTAAACTATTATGTTCTTGATGAATTTAACATCTAGTGGAGAAAATAGGCTTACAAACACACGACTACAAAACCATGTGTGAGTATGTAAAGAACTGAGAAACACCACTGCAGAGGGGAGGAAGAACAGCACCTGAGGGCAGAGGTAGGGATGGGTGGGGAAGGGGCTTCGAGACAATCAGAGACGCTCCCCGCAGCATGGTGCCTGATGCCTGACACAATGAAGTGTATCTTGCAAATTTCTTTACCTATTTCAGGTGAGAGTTCCATTATTTTACAATGACAAATTTACTTTGTTTTTCTGCCTCATAGGGACATAAGTGACAGAACCTTGAATTGTGAAGAAGAGTTGGGTTCTCTTTTTTTTTTTTATGTGATACTGGATAATTTTATTATTATTATTATGTTCAATTAGCCAGCATACAGTACATCATTAGTTTTTGATATAGTGTTCAACGATTCATTAGTTGCGTTTAACACCCCGTGCTCATCACCACATGTGCCCTCTTAACTGGATTTCCTGGATTTGCTACTGATAATGCCTGTGGGCAAAATCAAGATCTTAAGTGTTTGGGGCTGGAGTTTCCTCACCTGTGAAGTAAGGCAGATCCACCAATTCATCCAGAATAGTATCCTTTTCCAAGTTCAGACATTACAAAGCCTTCCAATAGTGTCCTCTGTTTCTACCTTTACCATCCTTCTGTTAAGAGTAATTACCTGGAAACCACAGCCCAGAAGCAAGGCATTGCAACTAGGCATCAAAGGAACTCATTTTACAAGGGAAAAATTTCATCTCATTTTATTTTTACCAAAGTCAAAAGATCATCCCATCACAGCTACAGGATTTCTTCACTTAAATATAGCCTAGGACAGACTAGTGAAGATTTGGCAAATCAGGTTAATGATGGCAGAAAGAGTCTCACCAAATACCTCAATCTAGCATTCCTGGATTCACAAATGAAGAACAATGAGTTTCATCCAATATTTAATAAATATCCCAAAATTTTCCTATCTAGAAACAAAACAAAACAAAACAAAACAAAATAAAAACATTTTTGTATGGACATAATTTGGAAGCATATCAAATTCTTAATTTTAGAATTTAGATTTTTCAAGAAATCAGCCTTCTCGTTGTGTTTAGTTTTCTTGTGCCTGGGAATGCATTTGTGCTGTAGTTATGAAGCCAAATAGAGAGAGAAAGGGAGAGAGAGACAGAAGTGGGAGGAGGCTGTCTGTTACGTTGTGTTCCCCAGAGTTTAGTGTAGGTCTGCAGCTTAAAGATCAAAATCTTTTTTAAGATTATATGAGAAAATGAGAGTCTAGACAGGGAATAACTATTTATTGACCATATTGGTGCACTTAGCCTCTGACACTGGATTGTTTAGTTTCAAAACACTTTTTAATATTTATTTCATTCTTTTGATGCTGATGAAAATATCTCATGTTTTATGAACATATGTGGCAGTTAATACACATTGTATCTTAATAAACAAAGTAATATACATTCACCTTAAAATCCACGGAAGACTCTATCTGGCTTTTACGAAATGAATGTTTTTCCTTACTGCAGGTTGAAATTGATATTTTACTTCCCTGTAGCTCAGCATGTGATAGTTGTGACGACATGGTAACTCAACAGAAGGGTCATCTACTGGCTCTTACGATTCTCTTCCACATTTAACAGTGTCTTAAAAGGACACCGCTGCAGAATTAAACCCCAAATACTCAATATGTGCATCTGGAGAGTTGTCCTATTCATGATATCAGAGTCACAGACCTTGTGACACTCATCCAAAGCCACCGTATCCAACATCTGAGTTTTTCTAATTATTGGATGACACTCGTATTTTCCACCTAACCTCTGCTACTTTAAGTGTGGCCAGCACGCCTTCCTACTGCATTGTGATTGGCATTGAAGAGCCAATGGATGGTATCATCCAACATTAAAAAGAACTGTCACCAACAACTTCCTGTTTAGTGTGACTGTAACCCCTGAGCATTTATTAAGAACTCAAAGTCTTCGCCGTATCAGAAGCAGGTGTGTCTCTAAGTCTGACTTTCTCTCCATCTCTTGCCTCCCCTTGGTGTCCTTTCTCGCCTCCCCACCCCCACAGCTTTGGCTTCACTTGCTCAGGCTGTGACTGTTGCTTCAGGCGGGGCCATTTTTATCTGGCTGCAAGGCCAAGCAAACCAATCTTGCAAAACAGTTCTGCTACATATCTTAGCCTCTTCCTGCTTGGAGTTTTTACATTAATAACCTGCAAAGCCTTTAAAGCTGAGCTTTTGCACAAAGCTGCACCCAGAATGTGCTGCTAAGTTGCCACTCCATGTCAGCTCCCTGTCACCTAACCCACACGGCAGTAAATAACCTGCAGTTAGAATTTTAGGTCGCTTTCTTCCTTCAGCTGGTATGTAAAAAAATGTGGCTTGGAGGTCTGGTAGTATGAACCGTGGGGTAACTGGCTACGGAGATCCTGCTGCAAATCCTTTAGGACATTTGTCTCTTCTACCTTTTGTCTGTTCTCTCTTGAATACTTTCTGCCCTCCGGCACGTCATTTCTGCATAACTGGAGAAGTGATGGTATTTGAACCAATGAATGGCCATGCTGTTTAGTTCACTCATCTGGAGGCTGGTACAGAGGGAAAAGTCAAGCTTGTCCTGAGCTCTGCTCTGTCAGTCTCTGTCCCTCTACCCACAGTCCAACAATTCACCCTGACCCATGTCTTAAGCAACGTGGCAAGAGAGAGCAGGAAACCCTCCTTTGTTTGTCTGTCATTCATTCATTTGGGGTAAACTGCAGAACTCCTAGCTGCAAAGCATGGAGCTTCACTGTGAGGGTCATGAAGGACCAGAACATCTGGTTCCTGCTCTGAGAGGGTCGCCTCTGCTCATGCCCTTCCAGCATGCCCCCAGCCCCCCACCCCCCAACTTACAATCTAATAGGCAAGCTGTAGAATGGCCTTTCTCCTTTGGAAATCTCTACAGAATTATAAAAACTGGAGGAATTAGAATTTAGCACCTTTTCTAGATTTGCTTTCTTTTGTTCCCCTAAGCACCCCTCACATGGCAACCAAACCATACTGTTTAGTGTCCCCTGAACCTGGCCTGCCCTTGCCATCCTGAACAACTCATCGAAAGGCTGCCATCTACACCCAGCTCCCCGCTCTGTCCCCTATCATTGGGAAACACACCCTTCTTTTTCAAAGGCATATTTCAAATACGTCTTCCTTTCAACTGGGTAAAATTTTCTTTTGCCTGTGGACTCAGAGGAAATGACAGAGAAAACAATAAACTTTAGAGTCTAAAGGATCTCCTTCTGCTCTTGGGCTCTACTGCTCACTAACTATGTCCCATTGGAAAAGCTACGGGGGCTCTCTGGCCTCAGTTTCCTCATCTTCAAAAGGGAGATGATGATACTGCAAGAGAGTGATGGCTTTTTGATGGGGGTCATTCACATAAATGATCTAGCACTCAATATCTGGCACTTAGTGGGTACAAACCAAATATTGGTCAGTATCCCTTCTTGGAAACCTCCTCTATTAAATTTGTTTAAATAGCTGTTTGCAGGATTATATGCTGCGTTAGATTCCAAGTCACTTAAGAATAGGCACTATGGCTTATTCATGTGGGCTTCCTTGCAGCATCGCACCATGCTTCGTACCTATCAGATGCTCAGGCACATTGGATGCACCAATGCACTACTGTAAAAACATAAATGATCATAGGTGTGTGAAGAGCCAGGCTCAGGGGGTGAAAAGCAGGACTGGGTACAAAGCCCAGTTTCTTGAAAGCCTTTGCTGAGCTCAGCAAGGTTCTTAAGGGTAGGGTAGTGACAGGAAGAAAGTGGCGGTCTCTGTGTGCAGGCTCATATTATTTAGGGCCCCAGGGTGACCTCTCCCTGGGATCATGAACAAGATGAATCAGGAGAAGAAAGAACAGAGATGGGGCCAGCTGTTCTCAGATCCTGAGGCATTCCAAACATGAGGGAGAGACTCAGTTTTTCCTGATTAATCTTTGGTGATTTATTTTTTGGACATCATTTAAAAGGAGCATTTTAAAGTAAATTAATTGAACTCCCATGACCTTTTACCCTACTTGTATCATCAAAAGAAACTACTAGATCTTGAAATTAAAAAAAAAAAAAACTTGATTTATTTTTTTGTGACTTACAAACTACTGAGGAATGTCAGGTTTTTGTTTTTTTTTTTTAACTATAAATAAAAACTCCAGCCTTTCCAGCAGCAAGTTGAAATATCTCAAGTTTGAAACATCCCAATTTTAGCAAATGAGTGTTGAGTGAGGGGTGTCATATACATGGATGAATGATTAATGTATAATCTATGACACACAAAAATGAGAAAGTATTAGCCGTCTTTAAAACAGTCATTTCCCCTTTCACCGTACTGACCTGATAATATTCTTGAGTTCACCTCTCTCCAACAATACTTGAGTAAATTCTCATTAGTACAAGCCAGTGCTTTTCAAAGTGCAGGTAGCAGTCTGTTAGGGAGTTACAAAATCAATTTAGTGGGGTTTTTTTTTTTTTTTTTTGATTAGTGGAATAGAGTAATATAGAGAATAAAATAGAAGACAAACTATCTGAATGTGTCACGCAGTAAGGATGAATTTTATTTTATAAACCTTCCATTTGCATTTTATATATGCATTGTGAAATGTATTAATGCATGTAGTGAGTTGGGGTGCACAATGTAGTTTTCACTGTGGACATATCTCAGAAATGTTAGAAGCTGCCGAATCTGTCTGCCTTCATGGTGCTTTGTTTACAGATTGTTCGGTGATAGTGTGAAAGCTCTGGCCAATGAGATGTCAAGGAAGGTCTGGTGGGAAAGGTAGGGTTTGGGGAAAGATTCTTCACTCAAATTATGGTGCCCTGTGGAGCTACTGTCCTTTATTTCATTGGATATTGTTATATCTATATGTGCTTTCTAGAACTGGGGTACCATATTGCAACCACAAAGGGAGCTCATATGAGATCATGATGGATGTAGCAAAGTGGAAGGAAGATGGAGGGAATCTGGGTCTTAGATTTACTATTAAGCTGGGATATTAAATGCTTCTGGAAATATTCTACCTCTGGGCTTGTTACATGAGATAATAAATCCCCTAACTGTTTAAAGACTTGAGTTAGTATTTTGTGACTCATAGCTGAATGAACCCTAAAGGATAAAGAAAGCTTATGTTAGGAAGTGCAAGTAAATCAAACACTGATGTTTAGGTGTGGTGGAAGGAAAGCTTGGAAAGGTCGTGGGGGTCAGATCATGAAGGATGTTGAGTTTTAGGACCAAACATTGATATGGATACAGTACAGGCTTGTAGCTATGAGTATAGACTCAGGAATAGACTGTCTGGACTCAAATCTGTGTCTTACTTATTAGCTGGGTTGCTTTGGGAAAGTAATTGTTTTGAGCCGTGGGTTGGAATATTAATTGGGTGCCATTGTCCAGGGTGGATTGAAGGCTGGGAGAAATTGGAGGTGGTGGAACTGGGGAGAAGGCTGTGGTGACAAGCCAGCAGTGAGCAATGAGATTTGTGCTCTGGAGGTGGAAAGAAAACCCATAGGAAGGAGGCACTAAAGCAGGTGGACTTGATAGGCTAGGTATGAGAGACGGGGTTGGGGGAGGGACTCCAGTCTGGTGCTGATTTCAGTGCTGGAATCCTCAGGGAAGGGATGTGTGTGTGTGGTGGGGTGGAAGTCAGGAGTGGGCAGGGGCTAACTTCTCATGATCCCCTTTACAGCATGGCACTGTATGTACTTTTAATTTCCTCATCCCAAGCCTCATTTTATGGATGGTGTGCTGAAGTTCTGAGAAGTTAAGATCTTCTCCTGAATGACAGAGTAAATGGCAGAGCTCAGGTTTAATCCCAGGCCATTTTTACTTCCAATCTCTTGAGAGTTACCCAGGATCAGGACAAGAAATAGGGAAATCATTAGGAGTGAACAAGTTTTAGTGAGAAGACAGAGTTTAAACTATAGATCCATAACACAGATAAGTAAAGGAGGAGAGTGAATAGGGCTTGAAGACAGATCTTTCTAACATGTTTTGTTTTTTTTATCTGAAAAAAAAAAATCAGGTGAGAAAACAAAGACAGCTATTAGTGGAGACAGAGAAGCTTGAGGAATAGTTGCGAGGAGAATGAAGATGGCACAGATGCAGTGAGTTCCAAGGGAGAGTGCGCAGCAAGAGATGGGGCCTCTGGTGTCACTGCTCGAGAGATGAAGGGACTTAGGGGTTGAAAAAAGGGTACCAGATACAATAATAAGTGGTTTCCCGGTGACTTTGAAGCAAGAAATCCCAATAAGCTTGGCAAACATATGTGCTAGGTTATAGGATATGGGAGTGAGTGGAGAGAGATTGTGGACCCTTAATGAAAAGTCAGAATGGAAAGTAAAGATTTGACATGAAAGGGAAGACCTTTTCTTGTTTAGAGAAAAAAAAGGAAACAATCTGAAAGTACTTTAGAAAAGGGGAATACTTGATGGAACAGAAATCTAGAGAAAGTCAGAGGGAGGGAGGGAAGGAGGAAGAGAGACAGAGGAAGAGGAGGAAGAAGAGGAGGAGGACAAAGAAGAAGGAGGAGGAAAAGAAGAAGAAGAGGAAGAAGAATTTGTCCCCAGAAAATAGGGAGAAATTTATCTGTGTATCAACTGCTTTGTAATTTAAAATAGGTGAGTATGAATAAATGAACTCTGGAGTAGTATCTAGGGGTAAGGAGAAATTACAGGCTGTGACTTTATCCTGTGCCTGCAAGAGAAAGTGAGGAGAAAATAGACGCTTCGAAGGGGATGTGGAATTTGCAACCAATGACTTAAGAAAATGCCACAAGGGTATATATAATGAATGCAACACAGAAGTGATGTTGGCATCCACTCTCTGCAGCAAGTTCTGATGTTGTCAGTGGAAAGAGCTCAGAATTCTAGTCATGACTCTGCTGTAATTAGTTGGAAAATCTTATTTTTTAAAAATACGTAAATACTTAAACATTCATTCATTCATTCTGTTAAGGGACTTAGTATCTCTTATTTATATAATAGAACACATTACCCACAGCTCCTTACTGTTTTGCTATGGAAATTCACCAAGAAGACACAGATGATGAAGATGAAGATGATGATGATGGCGACAAATAACAGCAAGAGAAATAGTAATAGCGACTGAAAATTATTTGGCTCTTCCTATGGTGGGCCACATAGTGTTCTAGCTTTCTATGTACATTAACTAATTTAACCCTCCCACCAGTTCTGTGAGATTCTTAAAATTGTCCCCCTCCGCCTCCGGTTGACAGAAGAAACTCAGATACAGTGAATTTTGTTGCCTAAATTTAACAACTAAAAAGTGACAGAGCCAGGATTCAGCCTCAGTGGCCTGGCTCCAGATAAAGAACTTTGGAAATATAAAGTCTTATATTTTGCCAAGAATCATTACAAAAGAAATTATTATATTCTTAAAACACAGGCTGAACAATTTTCAACAAAGGACATTTTTAAAAATCAATTAATTTATTTTGATTACTTAAGGTATCTGGTTTTCTAATCCCATTAGCTCTTGATAACGTTGCATTTCCATGATTTTGTTTGTTTTCCCCATCTTTCTGTGGTTTCCCAAGGACGACAAGCCTCTGAGGGTGTTTTGTGGTTTCTCTACCTCTGAGCAGCTGCAGCGTTGCTGGGGTTGCTGGGGGAAGGATGCGTCTCTTCTGACGGATCACTCCTCAGCAGTGGGTATGGCAGTGGCCGCCTCAAGCTCCCTGGCCCGCGCTGAGCCACTTGGTGTATCAAAGGGGCAAAGGGGTCAGAATTGAAAGGAATATAGCTATTTAAAAGCTAGAGAAAATTCTTTACCGTATCATAAAAATGTGGAATCAAGTTTTATTTTGTTTTTTAAAGATTTTATTTATTTATTTGCCAGAGAGAGAAAGGGAGAGAGAGAGAGCACAAGCAGGGGGAGCGGCAGAGGGAGAGGGAGAAGCAGGCTCCCCGCTGAGCAGGGAGCCCGATGCGGGGCTCGATCCCAGGACCCTGGGATCATGACCTGAGCCAAAGGCAGACGCTTAATGACTGAGTCACCCAGGCGTTCCTGGAATCAAATTTTAGATGGATTTCCTCAGAGTGTCACTTTAATGACTTCTGCCTCAAGTAGTCATTGAGCACGATTCCCAGCAAACTGTGTTGGGTGGGTGATATTTTACACCAAGAGCTGTATCGCACCAACATGGTCTCCAGACTGTTAATCAAGCCTCATAAGGCCTCTCCAAAGAGCCCACCGTACCTGGTAGGATATCATTTCTTTCAATACTGCAATGGCTGTAGGAGCTTATTTGTAGTATCTTCAAACTCAATTAGCTGCAGTTTGGAATTGCTATAGTTACTTGAGAATTTGATAAAAGAGAGGTTAAAGAAGTTAAGCCGGGGTGACATCCTCTGTTAGCATCACAAAGAAAGCCCCAGAAACACAGCTTTATCCGTGTATTGCACGTGACTCCCTCAGGGACCGGGCTGGGCGCTCTGTGGCAGAGACATCAGGCAGAGTTGGAACTGGTCAGGGGAGAGTCAACAAATGAGGGGCTCTGGATTTGTGGGTTTTGAAACACCTGTGAGGTGCTGTCAGAAGATTTGCTTTTCAGTTTCCATACATCCTATCATTCACGAATGGCCTCCTCCCGGATGGATGCTCTACAGGGGGAGCAAGAGCCTGTCGAGATGCAGAAAGAACACATTTTCTCTTTCGAATCTGGCTCCTCTGTTTTTAAGGGAAGCTTCAGTAACAAAAAAGAGGTTATTGATTTACAGTAGCAGGAACTAGAGGGTAAACAGTAAAAAGCGTGTAGAATCCGGGCAGCAAGGCCAGTGAGGGTGACATCGGCCCACACAGCCGTCTCGGAGATGGGTTAGGCACCTCATGCGGCATCTTCAGTGATACGATAATTCAGGCCCAATTGGAAGCAAGTCGACTCCGACCTCAGAGGGTCTCTGGTCTGGTAACAGGGCCTGACTCTTCAGGTGGCCACGCTGCCTCCTGCCTAGGGTTTAGCTTGCTTCTATAACACATTGGTTTAAAATCTATTTCCACGCTTTTTGTCTAGAGTTTACTCCCATTTTTGTCAAAAACAATCAAACAAAAAGAAATATTACATCGGATTTGAAAATGAAAAAATAATTCTCTAATGTGAGACAGGCTGTAAACATACAAAGGACTTGATCCTAGCTCTGGCAGATCTTACTCAAAATTGGTGGGAATGCTGTGTGCTTTCTCTTTTTGATATTTCAGGGGTTCTGCTGACTTTTCTTAGATGTTAGATTTCCTTAGATGTTAGCTAATTTTAGATATGGAGTATACTTAGGAATACCATGTATTTTCATGCTCTGAAATTCAGGCTAAGCTTAGTGTGTAATGTATTCTGTATAATGTATTTACACTCTATTTCTGCCCCTACCCCCAGACTCCTGCAATGGCTGTGGGCCCAAAGAGTTGAAGTTGTGACTAAAAGCTCTAACTTTCACCTTGTTTTCATACAGAATATGCCAGATCCTACTTACAGGCTGGTTAGACTTTAAGTTGTTCCAACCGTAAAATGAATCTTCTAAAATTTTCTAGTCTTATTTTTTGTTAGCAAAAAATCTGAAGTAAACACATATTTGTACAACAGCCTCTCCTTTTTTCCCCCTATATTTAAGTACTTTTGCTTTTCAGCATGATTACTATTATATTTTAAGTTCCCTTTGAAGGCAGAGGCTTATCCTGTTATCAATGTCTCCTTGATTTTAAAAAAAATATTAATCAGATTGTGGCACTTCTTTGCTTAAAACAATTTGTTGGTTTCTTATTACACTGGGTAAAACAACTAATTCTCTCCATGGGTCTAAGGACCTCCATGATATAGACTTTGCCTCTTTGGAGGCTACAGTCCTGGTCCCTTGGTCTCCATTCAGACAGACTTCTTTCCAGTTCTGCAAGCTCTTTCCCACCTCAGGCTCTTCACACATGCTGGTCCCTCAATCTGGAATGCTCTTTTACAGGGATGACTTCTTCTTATTCGAATGCCGCATCTTCAGCTATGTCTTCTCCAACTAGCTTATTTAACTAGATCATTTCCTGACTTCCACAAGCCCCATCCTCATTTCTGTATTCAGCAGCAATTTTGTTTCTTTAGAATGCTTATCACAGTTCATGTAGTTTCTTGTTTATTGCCTGTATTCTCCACTTAGTCATGAGCTCTATGAGGTCAGGAACCACATGCTTATGATATTCCTGGAGCTAAAGAGATTCCATGCACACAGTAGGGATTCAACAACTAGTCGTTGAATGAATACATGTGCCTGGGGGGGGGGTACATGGTGATAAATGTGCCACATATTTATTATCTTCAATGTAGCAGGATAGAAAGACAACATTAAAAAGCTAACTTGAGTCCAGATTATAGAAGCCTTCGATACTATTATGTAGTAGGTCACCATCAGTAAAGCGTTTTTGAGCGGGGGACTAATGTCACCTGGCCTGTATTTTAGAAAGATTGATCTGGCAAAAATATTGCGTGCTTGGTTGTAGTAGAAAAATAGCCTTGGGGAGACCATCAGTAGGGAGAAGATTAACACCAAGGGAGGAGCTTTAGATCCGGAGCAGAGTTGCCTGAAAATTGATAAACTAAAGCAGGTAGACAAGAGAAAACTCCTCCTTTTGATGGTTGCTTCATTCAAAATACATGTTTTGGGAAAGTTGTTAGGGAAAATGGAATAAAAAATTACTTCCTGCCCCACTCTCCATCCTGAGGGTTATTTTCAAAGACACAGCTTGATGTAATTCGGCATCATTCAGCATATACTGGGTCTTCCGGTCATGTCTGGGGTAAGAAAGTTAAGCAGTTGTTTTGTTGTTGCCGTTGTCTTTGAGATCTTCTATATTTTCCAATACAGAGCCATATTAGTTGAGATACATTTGATTTTGGAATGCTTTTTTTCATGGAGTTTTGTGGGAAAAGAGGGCCAAGCTGAGTTCCTTTGGGAATAACAGTCTCAGTAGATGGAATATAGGATTTTGAGTCTGGGTCTCCTAGGCTTGGGCCCTCGCTCTATCCTGCATTAGCTGACTAAAATTGGAAAAGTCGTTTAACCACTCAGAGCCCCATTTTCTGATCTACAAAACGGGAATGAATCATACCCTAACTCACAGTAAGGACTTTAAAACTCTAAGCTGCTCCAGTGACTGGGCTACACAAACACTGTGTGTCTCCACCCAGTTACACATCAACATTTTAACTTCTATTTATCCAGAAATTAGTGAAAGGGAATTTACGGATAAGAAGGATAAGGAGGAAGAAAAAGAGAAAGAGAACAGTGTGTCCAGATAATGGAAGAGCGGTGGTACAGGGTTCATAGGCTGCACACCTTCCTTTACAAATAAAATCGTCAGGAAATTATCGGCACCGGACACTAAATTATCAAATATTGTCATTTGCAAAACTTTTTTTTTCCTTTAGTGCGTTTGTGAGGGCATGGTGAGTAGGAAAGGAGGCAGAGGATTCTCCTGTCATGCTGTTACTGCTATTGACAAACACTATTATCACTGCAAGGCAGTGGTTTCTGACCTCTGTTGGGTCAGGGACTCTTCGGAGTCTCTGATGAGAGGGACAGACGCTAGAAAAATTCCCATGTACATCTTTGTCTCCAGTTGTGCTTATAAATCACCTGCAACCTGTCTAGAGAGGTGGCCATTCTTGGACCCCAGGTTAAAAGACCTGGCCTTAAGACTGCAATTGAATTTTCTGTTTATATTTCAGTCTGTTTTCTGTTTTGTTTTGCTTTGTTTGGTTTTAATTTAATTTTCAGTGGGATTGTTCCTTAGGTTCATAAGCAGTCATGAATGCCTGGCATCACATTAGGAACACACTCAATCTTTAACTCTTTTAGTCCTTTCAGTAATCCTACTGGGTAATGGGGTTTATTCTTTTTTATGTAACATTGGCTAGATGACCAAGGCAAATGTTTTGGATTGCTCATGGGTGAACCTGGGGAGCCTGAGTATGTATTCTATCAGAAGACCATTAGCTAACTTAGCCTTCACCACAGAGCAAAATATATCCCTTGGGCAAGGCTGCCCTTTTCTATCAGGGGTACACCAGACCACCAACCCTGGAAAGGTCCACGCAGCATAAAGGAAGAAATATTACTCCTAGAGTACTCTCACATCTGGGGTATCTTGCAATATGTCAGACCACCATTAAACCCAAGGAGTTTGTGTGTGTGTGTGTGTGTGTGTATTTTAAGAAATACAAAGAGTTCTGCTATTCAAATATTCAAGTTGGAAGAACAAAATGCCTAAGTTTTATTGAGATCAGAACAAATTTCTTAAAGATTTGCTATTCTAGGTCATTAGAATTTCTATACTCCACCTAGAAAGAGATGTAAATATCTATATTTATTCTGGTATCTCTTACAATAATAAATGTTTAACTGTGATAACACCTGTAATCAATTCTCAGGAAGCAAGCTGTTTCTAGAACATCAAAAAGTGCACAGGTATTCTTTAAGCCAAGTATATAAATGGTTGAAATGTTAAAATTGAGGGATTCTGCGTTTTTGATTAATGCTGATATTTGAAGCAACTTTACTGAAGTGCATATAAATGAAAAAGCAGATTTATTTGGGTAAAATCAAAGTATTTATCAATAAAGTCCTCTGAGATACTCAGAGGAAAGGCATTGTAGAGGTATAATGTATCATTATTATGATTATCATACCATTAACAACTAGCCTAGTACTTAATGATTTTCTTCAAGTTGTTTTATTGGTATTATTGACGTTGACTTTTTGGTCTTGGTTGCAATTAGGGCATTACAAACTGCTGATTTGTGTTAATTCTGGGAATAAAAAGAAAACAAACCAACCAAGCACTACCAAACCAGAAACTCTACAAGAGGAGCAAATTTTTCATGCCTCAAGGATACTTTCACATTTATTTCTAAATGTACCATTTCATATAAATTAACATCCCAGAAAGAAACGTTGGTTATATCAGAGAAAAACAGAAATTATGCAGGATCTCATAATGTGAGATAACTCTAGGTAGGTATGGGTAATGACCATAGTTCAGGCTGCATTAAATTTGAATTTCAGTAAATCGTGTCAATAGAAATGACATTATCTTGTTCAAAGTCAGAAAACCCAGTGACTCTGAAATTGGTTTTCTGTAATGGGTCCATATGGTTAGTTAATGTGATTTGATACTATCTGGATGGTGTTCTGGAAAACAAACTTGCTTTTTCTGCAAAGAAAAACCAGATTCCAAATACTCACTTAGTTCTTTTCCTGCACATTGATATTTTGTTCTACTTTCAATCCTTTATGGACATAGACATTTTAAACGATGGCATGTTTAGATAAAGTGATAATATCCTGAAAGGATGATTATACCGCCAAGTGAAAAACCCAACTTGGAAAAAAAAGGAAATGGTCAGCAATATAAAGTCAGGGAACATGACTTTTAGAGGAAAATTTTTAGTCACACACGCACACACAGGGAGAGAGAAAGAAAAGAAAGAAAGAAAAAGAAGAAAGAAAGAAAGAAGAAAGAAAGAAAGAAAGAAAGAAAGAAAGAAAGAAAGAAAGAAAG
>NW_023270807.1:68327732-68566831 GCF_011800145.1 Mirounga leonina | reverse complement strand
AAGAAAGAAAGAAAGAAAGAAAGAAAGAAAGAAAGAAAGAAAGAAAGAAAGAAAGAAGAAAGAAAGAAAGAAAGAAAGAAAGAAAGAAAGAAAGAAAGAAAGAAAGAAAGAAAGATAGAAAGAAAGAAACCCTATTAGTTACAAACTGATAAAAATACTGTTAAGAGAAGTACAAAATAATTATAGAAATGTTCCAAGTGTTAACAATGAATTCCCTTGTTATCAGGTCTTGGATGGATGATTTTACTACTTAGAAACTGAATTACAAGTCTTGGCAAGTGAAACCCAATAGGGGAAAAAACAAAACAAAACTCTTGGCAAATGGAGAGTATTGATAAACTAAAATTTCAAATTAAACAATATTTTAAGGGGGAGAAATGCCTCTAATTTAAAAAAAATATTTTATAAAAACTTTAAAAAATAAACCAAAAACCAAAAAAAAAAATTTATACCATTTATAACTTATAAAATAAAGCCAGTTTAATCAAGAGTTTCTTTGATAATGGAAATGTCCTAAAATATCTAAGGATCATTATTCTAAAAATAAATTTAATGTTCAAGATAATAGCTCTATAACAGCATTTTTTTTTCTTTTTAAAGATTTTATTTATTTATTCATGAGAGACAGAGAGAGAGAGACAGAGGCAGAGGGAGAAGCAGGCTCCCCGCGGAGCAGGAGCCCGATGCGGGACTCGATCCCAGGACCCTGGGATCATGACCTGAGCCGAAGGCAGACGCTTAACCGACTGAGCCACCCAGGAGTCCCCAGCATTTTTTTTTCATATTGAAATATGCTGACTTTTCTTCAGTGTGTGCAAGTTCTATGAGAACTTTTTCTTATTTTGTGTTTTTCATTTCACTGAATTAAACAATGTAAATGTATTGTGGGCCAGATCACCTGAAGGTTGTTGTATAGACTCGGGGTCTCTATTTGTGTTCCTATTGTATTGATGCTGAGTTAGTATTTAATTCTTAATGCTCTTTGTCCAGTTGAATGTCAAAACACATTTGTCTCAACATAGCCATTGAGATGAATTCCTTCTGACAGTTTTAATGACAGAAATGTTCCTAGGTTATATAAAGAATTGAGATTTTGATTGGGTACCATAAAAGTGCAATTGAGTACTCATTGTTACAGAGTAGTGAGGAAAATAATAGGAGTGGTCTTATTACATAAATAAATTATATGTTTTTGCTATGTGGAGGCAAAATGATATCATGGAGTACCATGCAAAAGATGGCTTTACCATAATTGGTTAAAGAGTAGTAATGGGAGTTTTGGGCCTTCCCTTGGCACATAGGACAGAAGTTCAACTGTAAAGAGCCTGGGCAGAAGCAGTTAGCCCCATACTCGCAATATTCAGGTTGTGAGCAAATGTCAGGTGTGGATCTTTCTTGCTTGTGTATGAGAAGCTTGTAAAAGTTCAATAGAAATAAATGCAGAAGGAAATATAAGTGAAAGATTTTAAAAATTCACAGATATTCTTTTTTTGACTTAAATAAGAGTTATTCACTGTTGAATTTTATTGATAATGGATGGATGGTAAAGGTAAGTTCACCATCAAAATTTTCCCTTTTGAAGCTGACAGTATAATACTGAAGCTTGAGGAAGACTGATAGGAATTCAACTTAATTTAGACTCACTCTTGAACAATCTGTCAAAGTTGTTTGAAATAAACAAGCATCCTTAATGACAGCATCCTCTTTTCCTTCCTTCGTTCCTTTGTTCCTTGGTTTGGTCATTCCTCCCTCCCTTCCTATCTCCCTCCTTCCTTCCCTCTCTCCCCATCTCTTTTCTCTTTCTTTCTCTCTTTTCCATCCCTTTGTCCTGAAGCTGAGAAGAGCAAGATAACACCCAGTTGTAAATTCTGGATAATCAAGATGTGATTCATCAAACTGAGAGAATTTCTAACACAAATGTAAAGTACATTTTATTTTTCCTTGGGTGTTAAGTATTAAGAATGGTTTGAGTTTCAGGATACTTTGGGCCACTTTTTTTTTGCTTTTTGTTTTTCATATTGATTTACTCAGAGCCTGCTCATGTAAAGACTCAGAAAGTTGATATGAAATTAGAATTCATTACTATTCAAAGACCCAGGTGTTCTTGGAAACAACTTCTACTGGAAAAATTAACTCTTTAAAGACATAAATTCAGTTCAGTTAAATAATATTTGGTAGCTTACTATGTGCAAGACAACAACACTATGCCCTGGGGTAAAAAGATAAGTTGGATGTTATTTCAGTGCTAAGGAACTTAGAATCTGGTGTGGGACACTAGCAGGGAAAGGGGAAGGTGAAAACATTTCCCAAATTTTCAAAAGCGTATTTGTGTATTTTGTGCTAACCTACTATTGTCTTTTACTACTTTTTATAAAAGCTTTCTAGCTTTTTTTTTTTTAACTAGAGTTTTGAGCTTATGAAAGAGATATTTCTATGTTCTCTAATTTCATGACGCAAGAGGAGAGGCATCATTATTACATATATTTTTTGCAAGATGAAAATATCCTCAGGCTGGGACTAATAGAAAGCAAAATAAGTAAAAAGTGAAACACTGATGAAAGAGGGACTGAACATCACCCAGACACATTAGCTGGGGGTTGAATGACAAATGATAACAGTATTGGGTTGGTTTTAGGGATAGTGGCAGGGGGTAGAAATGAGGAGCCCAGATAGCCATGGGTGGTGTGAGCCACTAAGGAGATTTTCCTGAAACTTTTCTTTATCTTTGCATTAAAAATAAATACATAAACCCAAATAGTGCAGATTATAAAGAGAGAGAGAAAAAAAACTATAAGCCTTAAAATAGTCTTTAATGGGGACGCCTGGGTGGCTCAGTCGGTTAAGCGTCTGCCTTCGGCTCAGGTCATGATCCCAGGGTCCTGGGATCGAGTTCCGCATCGGGCTCCCTGCTCCGCGGGGAGCCTGCTTCTCGCTCTGCCTCTGTCTCTCTCTCTGTCTCTCATGAATAAATAAATAAAATCTTTAAAAAAAAATTTAAAAAATAGTCTTTAATGGTCTTTAATTTGCTTTGATTAAAAAAAATGCTCACTATTAATGGAAGGAGGACTATCTAAGTCATGCTTAAGAAACCAGGACACATGAATGAGTACAACAGCTATTCAGAGCCAAAAAACAAAACAAACAAACAAACAATAAAAAAAGTACCTTCCTGCAATGTCTGCTTATGCAATAAGATGTGTATAAGGGCAAGAATATTTGTGAGGTGGGTGGTAGAATGACAGTGGTGAGCCAAGAATGTCCTCTTTAGATCTGAGTTCATAAAGTGTCTTGAGGGATGCTAGTATCATGGGGAAGATATCTGTGGTCAAATAAGTTTGAAGGACGTTGAGGATAAATAACTAAACAGACTTGTTTACTGTAGGACTTAGACTTTAATATGCCGATGTACCCTGTAACTGGCCAGGAGAGGGCTATAGTACCAACCTTCCCAAATGCATTCAACTCTAGAATACTTTTAGAAGAGCTCACAGGGGAAGGGTCCTTGGGATACAGTTTTAGAAATATCTATGTTAGTACTGAGCATGTGGAAATCACAATTATTTCTCTTCATTTTTAGAGAAAAGAAATGAAGCCAAATTAATTATCTCTTGGGTCCAACACAGAGTTAGATTATATGGTGTCTTGATATGTGTTTTCTAGTTTATCTTGATCTCTGTGATATGTTATCACTCTTCCCTGGCCGCGTACCTCACCCCCATTCCCAACTGGTAGATTAGGAAACAGGATCTGAGAGGATAAATATAGGGTCCTGGTAAACTGGTAAGACTTAGGCAGGGATTAAAATTTACAGGTTTTTTAAAGCTTGATTTTGGAAAACTTGAATTACAACTGAAATAAGTTAAATAAGACACAGATTGGATCACGTGATGGATTCATTGCTGAATTCAAGGGGCATCTACCTGTGATGCTCTGGTAGCGCAGGTGATGAAGATGTGGTCTCTTCTTAGGAACTTAAAATTTGGTGGGAAAGGCAGACCCATGAACATGTAATTTCAGTGCAATATGGTAAGTGATTAAAAGAGGTACATACATCTCTTTGGTTTGTTCATGATATTATCTCTCCTCGAAATATGGGAAACCTGAGCCTTCATCTGCACCCTTTCACACATATCAGATGTTTTAAGATTGAATTCCAATGCACGTTCCCTGGGAAACATTTTTTAGACACCTTGCCTCCTTCCTAGTTGGAATTAATTGTTCTCTATACTATGTTCCCATAGGACTTTCTTTTTCCTCCATCAAAACCTTTATTTTCAAAGTGTGAGTTGAGGTGTATCTGTCTGTTCATCTTCCTCCTAGATTGGGAGTTTGTTGAGGGATGATATTGTCTTAGACATTCTTATAACCACCACTGCCCAAACAGGGCTTTGCTTGAATAATGCAGGCTGTCAACAAATGTTTTGTTCATTGACTGGTTGTTTTTGAAATAAAATGAAGTTTATTTATCTTTAATTTTACCATTGCTTAAAAATCATTAATAACCTAACTAGAGCATTAAGAAAAATTTTAAGATTTTATTTTATAAGTAATCTTCTCTACACCCAATGTGGGGCTTGAACTTACAACCCTGAGATCAAGAATAGCATGCCCTACTGACTGAGCCAGCCAGGCACCCCCCAAGAAAATTTTTAGAGGCAAAAAAAGTAGAATGTTCTTCCTATTTAATTTATTTTATTTTGTAATTTTATTTTGTATTTTTTACCTCCCTCCGTTTTCTCATTAAGTCATAGAATCTGAGGACAAGTCAGAGGAAGTAGGGAATGGCCTATCTAGCTCATTAGAAAACCCACAAGAGCCTTCTCATGAACTAATAGTCCAGTTCGATTACCAGGCAATTTTAGCAATTACAGAGAGAAAACGAAGGCTAAAAGGAAGTCCTTTATAGAGCCTTTAGCACCAGTCTTTTTTGAAATCTTGAGTTGTAGATAAGTCCCAGGGTGTCTGAGTCAAGCCTGGGAAAAATAAGATTATTTTAATCAGTAATAATTAAATCAGCAAGAATAAAGGCATTTGTTTCCGTCAAATCTTGTCCAGACTTTGTGGACTTTAAAAGAGATTTAAATATATGAGAAGATCTTTCTTATCTGTTTATCATTTGAAATTAGTTGGTTATTTAAAAAGGAAAAAATAGTTGAAGTAGGGAATCATAACAACAATACATGTGACTCTTAAACATTTAAGATGATGGCAAGCCTAGTTATTTGGGGTTCATAAATTATCAAACTTACATAATGGAATACAAGTTTAAAGATGTAAATATATTGCCTCATGTTTTTAGCCTTTGAAAAGGGGGTATAAATGTCTCAGGGTAAGTACAGGAATAAATACATAACCAATTTTCTTTCAAAGAAAACATTTCAGGACTAGAAAGTTTTGTCAAACCTGTAACCGTTTTGGATTTACTTAAGCCAGATTTTAAATCTAGATAATCTCTGATTATTTAAAGCAGGAGTGAGCACATTTTTTTCTGCGAAGAGTCAGATAGTAGATGCAGGCTCTGGTGGCAGCACAGTCTTTATAGCAACTATTTAATTCTGCCATTGCAGGGCAAAAATAGCCACAGATCATATGGAAATGAATGTGCTTGGCTGTATGCAATAAAACTTTATTTATTACAAAGTAGGCATTGGGCCTGATGCAAAGCATTGATTCTGCTATACATCAAGATGACCTGTGGGAAGTGACTGAATGTAGGAGTAGACATCTTTGTATGCCCAGAAGAGCAGTCTTGTCCTTCTGAGAAACACTCCCCCTGCACTCATACTGTGGTGTAGGAGTTGGGGCTTGCACTCTCTCATTTGACTGAGAGTCTTCTTCTCTTGAGTCAACTCTATTTCATTGAGTCAATACATTTTTCTTTGGTCTAAGGTGGTGTGAGTTGTACTTCTGTTTCTTGCTCCTATGGAGGTCTTGCCCATGCAAATGAATAGGCACCAACTTGCGGGGCTGGAGATGAGGCTAGAAAGGGGGCGGGAATAGCAGTTGCTTCTGGGTTTAGCTGGTCACACCAAGATCAAGAACCCAGACATCTTTCTGGGGGAGGCTTCCTGAGGTAGCACAGCTGGTTAAAGCAGAGATCCTCCCAAATAGAGGTGATTGTTGATGAGGAATCATCTTTCCCTTGTAGAATCCCCCAAAGAGCTCTCCAGGTAATGCCATTCTTGGCGAGCTATTTGGCATGGTTACCCCACCTACGGACCACAGGTTGTAAACTTGATCGCTTCTCCATGCTGTGCTGGAATTTACACGGGCTTACCTATTCTCCAAATGTCATAAATATCCTAATCCCTTTGGAAAGCTTTTGTAAAGAAGAATATTTTGTTTCTCATGATAATCTTTGATTCCCCTTTCACAATCCTGAGCAGCGTAGTCTTTGGAAAAATTTCAGCAAAGATGAACAGGAGCCACCTCAGATGCGCCTGTTTCTTCTTGTCACTTAAATCATTGTCTGCTCCTACCTGCTGTGAGTCCTTCTCATCCTCCTGTGGTGGGTATATTTCTGTTTCAAGTGAAGCTTTGAGCAATCGGAGTCCCTCCATGATTGCAGGGGAATACTGCGACTGCATTATGACTGGGTGGACCCCCAAATAGGTTATTCTTGGCCAACATTCACCCATTCCTAAATGCACACAGCTCAGCACACGGTGTGTTTATCGAAACAACTCTGGTTTGTCAAACTGCAGTGAGGCTGATGTTGATTATTTCATTGGGCACTCTGACTGAAAACAAAAACTGTGGGCTGATGGCACAGCGAAAAGTGACTAATACGCATCCAACAAGATGGTGACTAAAGGCAAGTCCAAATACAAGCTGGAAAGAGCTCTAATTATTTGTAGGTCTTCCTATATGATTATTTAAACTTGTTCCAGTTAATGAGATCTGTCAATGCTGATTGGGTTAGTGGTTAAAAAAAAAAAAAGATGACAGACCTGCCTTACTCAATCTGACTATGAATGTAATAACAGACGGTGAATTATTAAGTGATTTCCAAGTGGGAGTATTAAGATAGGTTTCTTATCTGATCCTTAGAATGATCCTTTGAGGCAGGTAGTGACCCCATCTTGCAATGAGGAAAACTGAGGCTTAGAAAGGTCAGATAACTAGTTCTTGGCCACAGTGGTAAACGATGCAGCCAGGAACAAAATCTGTGGAAGCACCAGGAGCAATCCTTATTACCTTACAAGAATAGATGAATTCTCGGGCACCTGGGTGGCTCAGTTGGTTAAGCGACTGCCTTCGGCTCAGGTCATGATCCTGGAGTCCCTGGATCGAGTCCCACATCGGGCTCCCCGCTCAGCGGGGTCTGCTTCTCCCTCTGACCCTCTTCCCTCTCGTGCTCTCTGTCTCTCATTCTCTCTCTCTCAAATAAATAAATAAAATCTTTAAAAAAAAGAAAAAAAAGAATAGATGGATCCTCAACTTACCTTTTTCCGGTGGGGACCAGGGTTATTTTGTCCTCATGAATTTTGCATCTTTGCTGAATGCATTTGCAAATGCACAATACAGAGTTTATCTGAGAACCCTAATCAATGATTTATCCTCTAGAGCAGCAGATTTTAATCAGCAGCAATTTCCTACACCCCCCCCCCACCCCCCGCCCCAGGAGAGAACTTTTTGGTTGTCACCACTAGGTGGGAGCCGCTACTGGCATTTTGTGCATAGAGAGCAGGGTTGCAGGTTGCTGCTGAATATCCTACAATGTACAGGACAGTCTTCTCTCAGTAAAGAATTCGTCTCCCCAAATGTCAGTAGTGCAAGTTTGAGAAACCCTATTATAGATGCTCTGGAAACTAATAGCAAACCCTTAGAAAGACAGAACTTGGACAAGCAGTGCTATACATCTCATCTCTTCAGAGAATTTTGTCCCATCTCCAGGCGCTCTCACTTATTAGCCCCTTAAGTATATATCTCCAGCAAGACTAATCTGGGATATCACTGAATATTATAAATAAGCTGAACTGATATCAAAGCGGTGCTCCAGTGCTTCAGAGAAGTGAACTTCAGCACCCGTGTTCCTTGTTTCTTCTTCCATGTTCCTTGGCAGCCATGTTCTTTTTTTCACTCTTACACTGAACGCTTTTTCCCAAAACTGGCAACTTCTAAAACTATGCCTCTTCTTTAGAAACACAGCATTTGCTTGTATAAGTGCTCCATGTACCCAGAGTTCCAAAAGCAGGGCTTTTCACATTTGTTTCTCATCATTTTTGACAATTAGCCTCCCTTATTTCGACAAACATCTCACTCTTAAAGAGTAGTTCTTAAGTACCATTTATCTTTTCCTGGGTGGAGTAAAGATTTCCCATGAACAAGCATTTCACATTTTTCTTTGCAAAATGTTTTTCCAAGTGTTTAACTCTGTGGGCAAACCTACAGGATAGACAAAAAAAAAAAAAAAAAAAAAAAGGATGTTTTGAGAGTTGAAAGTCTTCTCTAAGGTCTTAAATACTAATTCTTTAGTTTCCACATTAAGGAAAGCCCCCGGCCTCTGAAAACAGTCTTGGCTTAACACTGGCGATACAGCTTCCCTTCAACACAGGCTAATAGCATTCTTGTTGGTAATTATCTAGGAAATAATATATTTTAACCTATTTCTATAAATACATGAGCTCGATAGACTTTCACTATAGGAACAATTTCAGAAATCAAAGACAAAATAAGAAAAAGTTAAAATGATTAACTTGTAAATTTTATAACCAATGGCTGGTGTATTGTTTCTTTTAGCGACCAATAAATTTAATCAAATAACGTCATTTCTAAGTCCTGGAAAAGTATGGAAATAGCTGATTATTTTAAGTGAGTTTTATGTAATGTATGGTGATTAACATAACATAATAAAATAAAATTAAAAAAATAAATGAGTTTTAAAAGCCATGTGTGCGAATGCCCCTAGATTATGGAATTACCACTTTAGGGGCACTCCTACATTGGTGTTTGAGAGACTGCTTCTAAGGCAGAAGGGAATTGGCTTACCAAGAGACAAAGTACTTGCGATCCACGTGTAGACAATGAAACCACAGTCTACCCACTTCATCCTAATGTCATCAAAATCAGACAAAGCCACGACATTGAGTCTTTCTCCTTCCCAGGTCTTCACTGTCCCCATTTTAGGGGTGGACTTTTGTATCTATATTCCTTTTCAAGAGAAAGGAATTCCAACATTCAAAATACCACGTTAACTTGATCTCATTATGAATGGGCACACAGAATAATAATACTTGCCTAGGGCCTTGCCCCCAGAGTTGGCTCTGACAATAACAAACGAAGGAAATGCCTTTAAGCTTGTAAATTTAGGAGACTGGTTTAGAATGAGAGGTAATCTTTGGCCCCATTGCCCTGACAGCTGAGAAACAGGGTTCTTATGTTTACGTTGTGTTCCTCACTAAATCAAGGTTGTAGATGGCGCACGTGCGTGCGTGTGCGTGCGTGTGTCCATAAAATATATAATAATTATGTGACTTATAGGCAAACTCAGGCAAGAGGTATAATATGTACCATGGCTGTATATATCTTTTATTTGTTCTCCAAGGAACTTCGCATTAAAAACTGTTTATTTTCTCAGTCTACCTTGTAAAGCTGCTGCTACTCCTCCTTCTTTTCCTCTTGTTCTTTCTCTTCCTCTTATTCTTTCTTCTTCTTCCTCTCCTCTTCTCCTTCTCTTGCCCCTTCCCCTCCCTCCTCCTCCTCCTCCTTGTACTACTCTTCTTCTTCTTCTCCTTCTTCTTCTCATTGGCAATCAAAATGAGGAGATTTAAGGACAGATCTAGTCCTTACCTCCATCACAGTGTGAATTTTATGAAGATGTATTTTATAGTCTGGATTTCTTGGTTTGTGATTTTATTGGCTTGCACAGCAGGCCGCTCCTCTCTGGAGAAATTAAGTCTTCAGACTTCTGGTTGGCAAAGTCTTTGAGTCCCTCTGCTGTGCTCCCCTTGGGGGATGGAAATGTCTCAGGTTGGTCTACAATGACTTCTCTCACCGAGTAATGTACTACTGTTCCAGGGGAAATGGCCAATTGGCAACCAGACATGAGTGGTCTGGATAATTAGCAAGCTTCTGTTCAGTCCTTGGTCCTATTGATTGCAAAGCAAGCATGTCACTTGGATGAGATAGGAATTCAGGCATGTGAAGTAACTGGCCTGGATCCAGTGACAACACCCAAGGTAGCTGGGGGCAGTGCTTTTGTTCCCTACCCCAATCTCCATAACATACCCTCCAAACATACCAAATGCATAAAAATCTAAATCAAAACAGTGAGCTTGCTATGCATGCAAATTCAAGACAAACATGTAGTCCTCCTCTTCCAAAATGAATTTTTGCCTGTAAGCTCTTTTTACATAGTAACGCTGAATCTACTCATGATAATAGTTGGGAAGGGAATATTTTCCAGATTAAAAAAGAAAAAAGAATTACGGTTGTTAAGCTTGTTCATTGATCTTTCCTTAGTCATATTCAGCCTCCTTAGATTAAATAGCTCCTGAATCAAAATGCTTCCAAACATGAAAAAATCCACAGAAGTCTTATAGTTTGGGGGGTTATAAGAAGCTGAGCAAACACTCTGATGAGAGGCGTCTTGGATAACCAGAAGAGACATTTAGGATTAAACTAGATTATTAACAGATGGTTGGTAAGCTTGGAGAAAAAGAAGCTGTGATTGTTCAGAAATTCCCTGGGTTCACTGAAAACAAATCATGCCAAAGAAACACCATTTCCTATTTAAATGAGTTTGTTGAGTGGTAGATTAAAAAAAAATGCTACAGGTACAGTGTTTTATTTCAATAGGACATTTGATAGTTTCCATGGAGGTGGTTGTTATAGAATAAAACAATCACTGGATTTAGAATTAGAAAACTGACCCGATTCTCCCAGTTACTAGTTCTATAAGCTCTCACAAGTCACATAGATTTTCTGAAGTTAGGTTTTTTCATGTCTAAAATAAGCATATTTATTTATGTATTTTCAATCTCATTCCAAAATTACTGGTTTCTTGAGAACAAGATTAAGAACTGTGGCTTGGATGAAACTCTAGTTAGATGGATTCACAGTAAGATAAAAAATGAGGCTCATGTCAATTATACCTCAATTATTAAAAGGTAATAATAATTAGGCACAATGACCATTGGTCATAGATGAATGTCAAGTTTATATAAGGGTCCTAGTGGGTGTCCCACACAACTCTAAATTCTATCCTGCTCCACACATTATCAATACTTGTTGTAGAAATATAGAAGTGATAATTCTTAAAGCCAATCACAAGTATGGGAGGATAGCTTCCAATTATAGAATCCAATCATCAAAATATTTTACGTCTGTAAAACTGAACTAAAACACAATACCAGGTTTATTGTACATAAACATATTGTTATGCACAGGCATATTCTTCAAATTATAAAGTATCAGTAACATTATTACAAGATGGGAGGTGACTATAATAACAGTTCAAGAAAAAAGGCACTGAGGAATGTAATTGAATGTAAGCCAAATGGGTGAAAAATTCAGATGGTTTTTGGAGTTCTTTTCCTCCTCCACTTGTGCAAATATTTCACTTATTCAATTAAACAAACACTCATTGAATTTTCTCAGTCCCTGCCCCTGCAGGACTCACACTTAGCTGGGATGAATTATACTACAATGCAATCCACAATGTAATAAAGATATGTAAAAGGGGCTGTTGGAGCTTAGAAAAGGAGGAGTGAGGCTTTTTGCAGGTGTGTATATGTATGCTTAGTTGTGAGTGTACCTATACAGGTCAGTAGAAGCCATAGAAGCAGGTTTTGTTGAGTTGGGCCCTGAGGAATTAATTGGAGTTACCTAGGTGGACAACGTGGGGAAAGACATCTCAGATAAGGGAGACAATGGCATGGCAATGAAAGCATGTTTTAGGAGTATTAAAAGTTTGACATGGCCAAAACATAGACTAGTGAGTTGTGTTTAAGGCAGGTTACAAAAAGCTTTTAATATAACAAAATGTTTGAACTTCATCTTGTAGGTGATGGGAAAACATTACAGATTTTAAATTGGTGGCATCGCTGGATTTATGGTGGAGAAAAATAATTCAAAGGGCTCAGTGCTACACTGACTGAAGCAGGGAAACATGTTAAGTAGTTGAGTTGGAAGTCTTTGGTTGCAAGAGATAGAAATCTAATTTGATCTAGTTTGAACATAATAGAAAATTGACTGGATCCTATACCCGAGGTAGATGTAAACCGCCCTTAACAATGACTCCAGGAGGATCAGTGCCCTGAGTGCCATTTGGATTTTTCTCTTTCTGTCTCTTGTCTTTACTTCTTTTTATGTCAGCTTTCTTCTCTCATACAGTTTCCTTATTAGGCTTAATCTGTGACTACAGGCAGCTTTCTTGCCAGAGCGTTTCAAAAATCTTGTGTAAGGGCTCTGTTGGCTGGGTTTGGATGATGTGCTCATTGATGGAAAAATCTCTGAGGCCACGGGATCGATGTTGACAGGCTTGGGGCTCACCTGCCTATCCAATACCTAGGTCCAACTTCTTAATTGGTAACAGAATCCTCAGTTTGTTAGGGATGTAGTGGGTCCAGCATCATGCAACTGATCATGATTAGTTTAAGCTAAGCATTATAATCTTATTGTTTTTTTCAACTTTTTTTTTTTTTTTTGCCCACGGGATTTTCCCCAAAACCCCACTTTATTCCAATTAGATTCCTGTGTTGTAGGAGTTTCTAAAAACTCATTGGCTCTCCCCCCCCCCCCCGCCATTGGCTCTCTTGATGGAAGGGATTGGACTTGATAGGGGCCCACTTTCCTCCTGCTTTTCTTCTTAGCCTTAGAACAGATGTAATGCTTTGAGCCATAGTAGCCACACTTGATCTTAGCCAAAAGGCTGAGAAGCTATTGAGTCATAGTAGCCAACTAGTGCTCATAAATTGCTCTTTATGTGGAAATGCAAGGGAATTGCAAAAACTACGGGTCTTAATTTTTGAGCCACTATAACTAATGTGAGCAACTACCTACCTCCAGCATTCTTGCTGTGTGAGAAGAACAAACTCGGTTTGCTTAAGCTACTATTAAACAGGTTTGGTTATGTGCAGCCAAATGCCTTTCTAAGTGTTATGCAGTACTTCTAGTTAAATATTGTGGCCAGGGAGGTAAGGTCAAGCAAGAAATTGGCATCTACTATTCAGAACACATGTACAGTAGGATGGGACCCATTTTCCCCAAAGGAGAGAGCGGGTGTATCATAGAAACAGCCACTGTGGGAATCACTGTAAATGGGACAAAGCCCCAATATGAATTTGCTGCAGGGATTCTTGGAAGAATGACTACCTTAATCCCACCATAGAATCTGGACAAGGACGGAGGAAATGGGGCTGGAGAGAAAAGGGAGTTTATGAGGGACATGCATAAGGGGAAATCAAAGGGACTTAATGCAGTTTAGGTGTGTAGTGGCTTCGTGCTAAAGAACACACGTAAGTAGAGGATAGTGATGACAGAAAACTAGAAGCAGGTGACATTTTAGTCTCCCATGATGGAAGCATAATATCAGATTTAAGGAATGTTAAAGAATCTGCTCTCTCTCTCATTGTCATCTGTCGTCAAGCTTGCTAGATATCAAGTTAATTATCTCTTCTCCAAATCTCACTTTTAACAAGATATATGTAATTTAGAAAGAAGTATACATTATTACAAGATAAAATAAGTGCAAGATCAATAAAAATTGAAGCAAAGGGAAAGTCAGCAAAGAACAATAAGATGAAATGTATACAGAACGTGCCTGACATAAAGTCCTGTATGCATGCTTGGGCAGACCAGTAGGGGTAGTTGAATAAGGTATGGTAAGGAGGGACTCCTAAATAATGATTTATATTTTCCATCAGCAAGCTAGGACAAGAATCACTTATGACAGATGTAATATTCATGTTATTAAAGCAAACTAGGTATCTATAAGAAGCACCACTATTCCTTATATGCAACCAGAGAATGGTTTCTCCCAGACATCCCCAGAAAGGCTTTCCTGGAAATATAGTTATGTAAATCTGGGGACAGATTTTATAGAAGTGTTTATCATAGTATCCCCCAGTATGGGATAATGGCACAGTATCAAGTACGGTTCAATATAAATTGACCTTGGGGTTTGGAGCCAGGTAGACTAACAGGTCTGTGCTCCTTTATGATGGTCAAGTGTGTCTAGGAAGCTTCCTACTATTATTAGGGCAGACGCACAATGGTCCTCCATGTGATGACGTCTCCTTGTGTACTGGAGTAGAGGATGCTTGTTGATGCTGGTGTTAGAGGGGAAGGCACACATCCAATTTCCTTGTCACCTTGATTACTGATCCTCCCAATGGAAGATTTTATGAAAAGAAAGAAAAACTTGCTTTTTCCAAGTCTTTCAACTTATTCCCCGTCTTTAGAGACAGCACCCATATGTGGTTGAGAGTCCAGGCTCTGGAGCCACAGGATCTGAGTTCAAATTTTGACTTTGCCACTTACGCATGGTGTGACACTGTGCCAACTACTTAACTATTTGTGCCTCATTTTTCTCATCATTCATGTGGAGCAGTTAAAAGTGACTGTCACATAGTCCTCAAGAGATACTAGCTAATATTATTACTGTTCACGGATGCTTTCTCTTTTGTTAACTTTTGCCTTGTTTAATATAAAAATATTTATAATTAAAAATAAAATCAAAATATTATTGCATATCTAGTATGTTAAAGACATTATCACACTGTCTAGGGAATATTAACATTGCCCTCTAAGACCTTATAATCTACTTGTTGAGCAAAGTACAAAACTCACAGGAAGTAGGAACACATACAAATAGAAGTAGGAACATGTACCACAAGGCAAGCAATATCACATGGCGGTAAACTTACTATTTGGCAAACCACATACATATACAGACAATGTCCATACGATAATATATTATAGACATAATTAAATGGGTTTTTAAAACGCATGTTTACTGAATGAATTTGTGAAAAAAGTTGGTAACATTTAAGATTGTTTATTTTGACATTCCTTTATAGTATATGCTGGGAGAGCAGGCAACTTAAAAGAAAAAAAAAAACAAATATGAAAAGCAGAACAGGCAGAGATTAAGGGTAGACCTGAAGTCTCCAAAGGTATGAAAAATTACAGATTATGTGGGCCATTAATAAATGAGTAAAACATAAAGCAGGCTTCCAGCATTTGTGAAGAATTACTCTTGGAAGCAGATAGGATGAAAATGTGGTATGAGTTTATGAGGAGTTTATGTATGTATCTGATCCTGGGCCAGGAACAGATTCCAAGCATATCCACAGAGTTGGTCGCACATGTGAATGTCCTGGAAAACTCAGCCATAATTCTATTTCCCCAAGTTGCTCAGCCCCTGACTGAAATGTTCTTGGAAACATAAACATGCAGAACACCGAAGAAATCAGAACGAGTTATAGGATTGTTTTTCTACAGAGGAATGTTTTAAAATCTTCGTAGCAAACAGGGTTAGGATTCCCCAAGATTTGTTCACCATATTCTGATTAAAATCCTAATAGTATTAAGAATCATTTACCTTTTCACTAAAACAATTTAATAGCTTCCATCTTATGCAAAATTACAGTTTGTTTTACTTACAAAGGAAACAGAAAGAAAATGGAAAGTGCCAGGCATTAAGAGAGTTAAACTGGAAAGCCTAGCCACAAAATTCCAAGTATTTTAATGGATGTTCTTGGTTTTCCCTGGGTTTGAAGGAACATTTTGCTACTTTTGCAACAGAAATCACATTAGTTCTTACAGGATAGTCTATTTAGAATCAGAGGTTCACAAAACCTTTAGGTGAGAGGAAGCTTTTGAAATCCCACCTGCACGGAAATCTTTCCCACAGCCTGGCTTGACAGTTGTTTATCCTATTTCCAACTGAGTCTTTCCAGTGATTTAATAAGTACCTGATTAGTGCACAAGTCAGCCCATTCTACTGTTGAATACATTGGATGGCAAAAAATGTTCTTCCTTATATAATTCAAGTGCCATTCACGTTTTCAGCCTTGGAAAATTTGTAAGATATGCTTCCATTAAGACCCAAATTATGCTGACCTTGAGTCCCTATGGGTCCTTGTAAGAAATTGAGGTTTTGGGGGTTTGTTTTGTTTTGTTTTGTTTTGTTTTAGTACGCTTCTCAGATTTTTTTTCATTCCCTCAGGATGTTGTTTCACATGTGACCTCGGTTCCAGCCCAGTTCTTCACTCTGGTCCTCTTATCAACCTGCCATGCTACTGGCTTAAACCCAGATGGTCCTTGTAAGGTGGCCGCTCTGCTGGACATAGCTGGTTGTTCCTGATGGTTACTACTTTGGAGCTACAATTCTTCCTTTGGTCATCTGTCCCAGGTGTAGAACAACATTATTTGTGTAATTCTCTATAGCACTGGCTGTAACTTTCATCAAGATTATCAAAGATTTGGGATTCTTTGCTCTATGTTTGTCCTTGAAGTCTGCAAACCATGGAGCTTTCACAAAGCACACCCCATATAGACCCTGGTTTTCTTCCTGTGGTGGCCACAGTTCTCCGCCCAAGTGTCCTGGGGCCCAAAATTCCCTAGGCCAAAGGAGAGAAAGATATTAACCCTCACGCCAATCTCGGGTCTACATAATCCAACCCCAAACCTGCTTTTTTTCTAGGTAATTATCTTGTGAGATTCAAGAACAATTACGTCACTATGTTACGACCTAATATCAATAATTTCCTGAAGTGTGGGTTTTTCAGTTTTAGGAAATGCTAAGTAAAGGACCTTCTATCAGGAAAAGTTCTTGCAGGAACTAACAGAACACAACTGGTTAGCTTAAACAGAAAAGAAATTTGTTGGAAGGAGTGTAGGTGGCTCCCCAAATCAGGCTTAGAAAACAGACAGTGACCTGTAGCAATTAGGCTAAAGGAACAGCTGAGGTCCAGCTGCAGCTGAGATCTGGCTAAGAAGGTGCCCTTGGAACAACCACCTCTGGACACTTGGTGTCAGCCATCACTGCCAGACTCTCTGTTCCTTTTACCTTTAGATCTGAAACTCGTGCCGTATAGTAGAAATTTCCACGACAATGAAACTGTGTCTTTATTACTCAACAACTAGCCGCTAGCCACATGTGGCTATTAAGCATTTGAAATGTGTCTGAAAAACTAAATTTTTAATCTCATTTAAGTTTAATTAAAATGAACTTAAATAGCCGCACGGGATTATTAGTTACCATATTGGACGGCACAGCTCTAATCTCTCAGAGCCTATTATCTTGGGACTGTCAGCTTGAATTTTCCCAGGAGTCACTCTTCCAGGTGTAAAAAGTGTTACCCATACCTCTTTCCCTGGCTCCTAAATCTCTGTATTTAGCCTATGTGAGAAATGACACGATACAGGTCAGTGGGTCGGTATAGAGAGTACCCTCCCAAAAAGCATTGTTCCTCAACCACCAGCCTAGGATGGCTCAATGGGTCCTTCCATCATCTGTCAAGGCCAGCAGCACCAGTGATGGGGGTAATGATAAGAGTAGTGGATTGATGGGGCGCCTGGGTGGCTCAGTCGTTAAGCGTCTGCCTTCAGCTCAGGTCATGATCCCAGAGTCCTGGGATCGAGCCCCGCATCGGGCTCCCTGCTCCGCAGGAAGCCTGCTTCTCCCTCTCCCACTCCCCCTGCTTGTGTTCCCTCTCTCGCTGTGTCTCTCTCTGTCAAATAAATAAATAAAATCTTAAAAAAAAAAAAAAAAAAAAAAGAGTAGTGGATTGATCCGTGTCTATAGGGTCTCAGTTAAATGTTAGGGCCCTAAAGCCAGACTTCCTAGATTAGACTTCTGGCTCCACCATTTACCAGCTCAGGGACCTTAAGTAAGTTATTTAACTAAGGTATTTGTGCCTCAGTATCCTTGATCTGATGAGATCACCTAACTCTAACAGTAGATAGGTAAATTTGTATCAAGCCCGGGAGAGCACCTGGTACATAGTAAGCTCTCAATGAATATTGGCTACTATTCTCATCAGTGCCACGGACGCACAAATGATTTGCAATAAAAGATCCAGTGGCTACTAATCAGTTTTCCCATGAAAGCATGAATGAGTATGTCTACCAAAGTACTACGAGTCATGATATAAACTCAAAAAGGTAAAGATGCCAAAAGACATTGTGAACTCTGGTGGCCTGACTCCTAGGGGGCAACGCTTACCTTCTTAAATAGTTGAGAATCTGCATTATAAAGTATTGCCTTCTAAAAACAAGCAGCAAAATACTCAATGATGAAACTTCTACTCGGTATGTTGAAAGATTGAAAAAACTTTAAAGTCTGCAGATTTAGAGTTGAGAGTGTGGAAACATACACAATGAAGGAAACAGTGCCAATGAGACTAATCTGTGCTGACTCCAAAAAACACATTAGTGGCTTCAGGAATTATTCCTCTCATTATATTGAGGGTTTTTATTTTTATAAAAACAGAAACCAAAAATGCAGAAAAGAACTCCAGCGCTCAGATTAATACATGGAGCATTGCAGTGGTGAAAGAAACTATGCTTGTCTTGTGTTTAGACATTTATTTCAGTCTTGAACTCTGCTTATACCTCACTGTGGGCCTTCGGCAGCTAGCATTTGGCAGCAGGGAGTCTTGTCTCAGACAAGGTTTTTCTTTTTCCTTTGCAAAAAGGAAGAAAGAAAAAAAGTACTCAATAATCTTAATCTCTCAAAAAAATTTCCTTTCTTTTTAAAAAGATTTAAAAAAAATAGGAATCTTTGCTTTCTTTCTAAAATGATTTCAAAAAAATAGAAATCTTTGCTATACTCTTTTCTGTGTCTTTAGAAGACATTGTATTATCTAGACAGCACAATTTCCCATCTGGCTTTACAAACGAATATTTTATTTTAGTTTTCTACCATGTATGCTATAGGCAGCAAATGAAAGACATATGACCTATTCCACAGAAAAAAATGAACCTGGAGATTCTACTTCTTCATATGAGATCAATAAAAGTGCCCCCCCCATGCATGTGTATATAAATTTTGCAAGTCTTTTACACATGTGTTTCTCAAATGCCACTAGCTCATAGAAAATAACAAATCCCCTACTTTTCTAGAGACCAAATCAATAAGACATGGAATTTTCATCAGTCAAGAGCCAAGTACTTTGAAGTATTCATACATACCAGCTGGAAGAAACATACCACTGCTACACTTAAATCTAAACACGTGGATAGCATGATATTACTGCTAAGCTGGATGTATTAAGGTTCACAATTTCTTGAAGGCAACTGTATGTATTTAGGCAATTTCTAGGATGATAAAAAGTAAAAAAAAGGAAGATATCTAAACTGATGCTTTTTTTTTTTTTTTTTTTTTAGTAATTGATTTTCTAAAAGAACAGGACTTACTATGTATATTTTTAAAATAGGATGTATGTTTTGAGTTGATTTTCAGAAAGGAGATGAGTTTTCCTCCATACCTGTGTGTAATGCTTCTATGAATAATAGCACACATTGGCGAGACAGCTGGCCAAGGCAAGAAGAACATTTATTCATGTAAAGGTAACATGATCAGATCCCAGTGAAACTACGGAAAGTTCACAGCAGCACCATGTTATACCCAAACCATATGAATAAATCTGAGTGTGGAATAATTATACTCACTTGTGTTTTTCATGATCCTCTTTTGAGATGAAAATATCCAGAAAAATCTACCTTTATACACAGAATTTTCCGCTTTGAAATAGTAACTACAGGGACGCTTGTGTGGCTCAGTCAGTTAGGCGGCGGCCTTCAGCTCAGGTCATGATCTCAGGGTCCTGGGATCGAGCCCTGCATCGGGCTCCTTGCTCGGCAGGAAGCCTGCTTCTCCCTCTCCCTCTGCCTGCCGCTCCCCCTGCTTGTGCTCTCTCTCCCCCACTCTCTCGCTCAGTCAAATAAATAAATAAAATCTTAAAAAAAAAAGAAAAAAGAAATAGTAACTACTAGAGCCAACAAAGAGTGCTCTAATGGGGTCAATTCATCCTTGTCTAAGAGGGCAAATAGTCAAGGGAGGTAGTGCAGAAGAAACTGAGGAGACTTCACTTCTCTATCCTCCACTGAGCGGCATTGAGGTACCTTCCCATCCTGCTTTTTGTTGAAGAAATAGGGTTGCTTATCTCATTAGGGTACCTTTAAAAGATATTGGACAATGCAGTGAGACCACAGCAACTGATGGTTCTTCTTCCCTAGCTTTCTCTCGAACATAAACCCTGAACATAACACTTCCAAAAAAAAAAAAAAGTAATCCCCTGTGAAACTGCTTCTTCACTTTACCTACAAATCTCTTCTTCCCTCCCCTGTCCCATTTCTCACAAACACTGCATTGCTAGGACAGTCCCTTGTTACTAAAGAAGGGATTGGGATATAATTCAAATGAATTAATATTCTTTGGTAAGTGAGAAAGAAAATCTCAGAGATTAATAAAGAACTTGGGGGCCATTTTCTCTTGTTTTAGAAATAAATTAATAAGAACACATTATCAAGGAGAATTATATAAGCATACATTATATTAAAACACAAGGGACCTGGTAGAAATGCAACCAAAAAAGAATCTTTTAAGTGAACAGCAAGCTTGGGGGCTGGAGGACCAAGTCTAAATAGCTTTCCAAAGCACACAATCAGAGTCTCTTCATAAGATATATTCATACAATGTTTTAACAATTATTTGGATAGTAAAAGTTTTAGCTGGTTAGGTGGCCCTATTTCCCTTATAAAACTACAAGTAGAATGTTTTGCTTGAATGTCTAATTGACTAATTTCTCTCCTTTCATAACTCATGTTCTCATACACACATGCAAACAAAAATACAGGCCACACAACTTGGTATGGTATTGATGTCACACTTGAGTGTGAATAACTAATTTTGGCAATCATTTTGTAATCCGATCACAATGATGTCTTAATCCAGAGGTTTTGTTCTATTTTGTTTTGTTTTGTTTTTAAACACGGACATCTAATATCAGGTTTAACCATTACCTATTCTTGAGTAGGAAAAAAAATGCAAGTAGTCCTTCAAAACACAGTTCTAAGTGTCCGACCTACCCTAGAAATACCCTCGTACTCTGAAGAAAAGTACGGTCAATATATTAAATCCATTCTTTAGAAGATCACTGGGGATTTATGTTCTATCTTTTCCTCCCATGAAAATCTCTGGTGCCTGATGCCTCATGCTGAGGACCAGTAGACAAAAGCATGGTGGTGGATCAAAGTTGCAGTTCAAGCCCTGAAAGAGAATTTTTATTAAAATGGACAACAGATGTGAACAAAGAAAAGAAATAGATCAAAGATGTGAACTCCATTCGTGAGCTTATTTGCAAACACAAAGCATGTAGGTTTTTGTTATTTTTAACTTTCATCAACACAACCTTTTGAGTGGAGGAGGAAATAAGACCAAAAAAAATTAAATAAAATAAAGAAGGGAGCGGGGCAGTTATGGAATAGAAAGAGGTGTATCTGTGGAATGGAATGGGATTTAAAAGAAAGCAATTCCACACACATTTTTGAGCACCTTATGTAGCCACTGGTGGGGAGGCTGAGGCTACAGACAATACAGCATACCATGACCAAGCCCAGAGTAAAGAGAGAATTTAGAAAAATCCAAATTACAAAATTAATATAAGAGAAATGGGAGAATTCCAGAGGATACAAAATCAAATTACTCATTATATATGTTGATAAAAACCACTGGTATCCTTTTCAAAATATTTGAATTGCTTTTATAAAGAATGATCTGAGCAATGGTTAGCTGTTGCATACGAACTGAAACAATCTGGAAACAACACAAGCAATTGTTGCCTCTTTGATTTACTCTACCCTTGTGCTGGAGAGTCTGAAGCAGTTTTGCCAAACAAGAGGTGGAGGCCACAGACAGTGAATTTGGAGCATGTGATTTTCAGTACTTTGCTGGATTGCTGCTTATGGTTAGTCATTTCCTACAACTTTGAACTTCACCACATCTCTCATTTCTTACTGACCAATTAATAGTCACACCACAGCTCACAGTGCCTTTTATTTGCTATTTGGCATTCCCAACCCCAAGTAAATACTCACAAATTAGCACTACTTAGTCCAGCTTTTACAGTTCTTCGGGTGCAATTTTAAGGTTTCTTTTGAAAAGACGGAGTGGTTATTGAATACTTATTTATAAAGCTTTAATTTTTCCAATGAAGTGTTAAGGTCAGTGACAACTGTCAACCAAGTCTCAAAATGGCCCTAGGGTGACAAAGAATGAATAGGGTAACAGCACTTACAATTTTCTGATGGTTATTAAGCAGAATAAGTTATTAATAAGTTATTAAGCAGATATCACACCCCTGCATATATCAAGAAACTTCAGGTGAGAAACTTTATCTGAGGTAGTGGAAGAAAACGGGGAAAGTATTGGCTTTGTCCTTACTTTAAAAACTGGTTTTTTATTTTAAGAAATGTCAACTACATCAACAGTAAAAATACTAACTACTTATTTCAGGACCTTGAGAATGTTTTAAGGTCTATGGGACAATTGTAAAAATGTCTTCTTTTGATAAGGATATTTGTATAAGCAAAAGGAAGACTGTAATTCAAACTTTCCTGGACAATGATCTCAAATGGTGGGGACACCCAAATTCAGTCCAGAAGCTATTCCAGATTCTGAATCAGAAAACAAATTAATTATTTTAAATATTTAAGTAACATATAGTTATAGTAAGCCTATTGTAGGAGTCAATGAAATTGTATTTTTAATGTGTCAATTTCTTTTTTATAGTGGGCATTTACATCAATTTTGTTCAGTGAAGAGAATTGCCTTAGAAGGTTAAATAATTGTAGGGGCCCCTGGGTGGTTCAGTCAGTTAAGCGTTGGACTCTTGATTTTGGCTTAGGTCATGTTCTCACAGTGGTGGGATCAGGCCCCACTATGAGCCCTGTGTTGGGCTCCATGCTTAGCATGGAGTCTGCTTGTCCCTCTCCCTCTGCTCCTCCCCCATCTCTCTCTCTCTCTCCCCCCCAAATAATAAATAAATAAAATCTTAAAAAAAATGATTGTAGAGTTTGCTTCTAAAGTATTACTTGCCCAAAGTATATTCACGAAATGAAAGATAAATTTATTTTTGGTTTCTCTTATTCTGAGTAGCTAGAGCCAGTAAAAAAACAGAGATACCTAAGCAAGTGAAAGAAATTAAAACAAAAAAACACATCTCCTGATTTAAATTTATTTCTATAAAAAAAGTTGGTTCCATTTTGAAATAATCTGTTTTTTGATACAGCTTCCAGGAACATACTGTGTTAAAAGGTATGCTTGCACCTTTAAGTAATGTAACTTCATGGATAAACACATTAATTAACTGGAAAGGGTAACATCCAGTTTCCTACCCCTGATGAAATGGAAAAAGGACATAAAGTAAAAGCAAATCAATAGCACTTCAGAGTGATCAAATTATTTTCACAGTAAGTGGATGGATTCATGGACAAAGTGAATTTTAAAAGGAGAGTCAGAAAAAAATAAATAAAAGGAGAGTCAGAACATAAGAAGCAGGCAGCTATTTAAGGTCCATAGGCTTATGAAAGGAAGTTAGAATGGGAATTCAGCCTAACAACATAGTGATTTTGATTATTGATGAAAAAGAGCATATTTAAATGAAAAATATAGAAAGAAAGGCGCTATTTCTTTTTCTAGTGACTTTCAACTTACATCTCCCCACTATATTTTTAAGGTTTGTTTGTTTGTTTAATTATTTGAGTACAGAAGACACACAATGTTACATTAGTTTTAGGAGTGCAACATGGTGATTCAACAACTCTGTACCTTCTGCTATGCTCACAAGTGTAGCGATCATCTGTCACCATACAACACTATTACAGTATCGTTGACTATATTCCCTATACTTCCAACTCCGTGACTTATTCATTCCATAACTGGAAGCCCATAGCCCCCACCCCCCTTCACCCATTTTGCCCATCCCCACCCTGTCCCCAACCCCTCCTCCAGCATCCTTCAATTTGTTCTCTGTATTTGTTTTTAAATATTATCTGAGTACACGTAATAAAATTATCCAAAGTCAGTGTAACCTGTTCTTTTCATCCTCTTGGCCTCATGAATATAGCAATAGATCAGAGAAGGACTTAGTTTGAAGGAGAGAAGCAAGGGTCTAGAATAACACCTGAGTGGATGATCAGTTCTTGAGAAATTAAGGACTCACGGTCACAGTTACAAAGGAGACTTTAGGGTGACAGGAATAATGGAAACATTTAAAGACCGTAAGAAAAAGCTGATGCACAATGGCTGAGTGTTGCATAGTAGACTGGATATCAATGAAATGGGGTGGTTTTGTGCCTGCCTCCCATGTGTTCATAAATGAAACAAAGCACACATAGGAAACAAATTGCTTTATCTCTCAGGGGACATCATGGGTCCAATTCCTGGGTTTGTAAAGTGAACTTCCTGCCCTTGCACTTCCCTCTTTTGTCATGACCTGTCTTGTGCTTCACCCTTCCGAAGCACCAGAGTGTTCATTGTGTCCTCACTCCTCCTACCCCTTCCTCCAGCACACACTTAGGACATGCTATTCCTTAAGAAATTCTCTCTCCATGGAAAAATTTCCCATATTTTATCGTTACTCATTCATCTTTTAATAGATGTAGTTCAGGCATTATATTCTCTAGGAAAATTTCCCTAATCCTCTATTTGAACTTAGTTGCATCTCTGGATACTCTAAGTAAAACCCCATGCAATTACATATATAAAAATACCATCCATTTCTTTGTCTCCTTAAGTAGAATTTTAGCATCTCCAGTATATGTACATGCTTTAACCACCTTCACCTCATAGCAGGGCACTGTGCTCAATAGATCCCTAGTGAAATAAATCCAACAAAACTGAAAGTCATCCTAGATCAGTGCTAGTCAGGTGTGGTCCACCAAGTGGTACCAGCTTGCAAATGGTGTGTCTGATGCTCTGCAACGAGATATATACAGAAATTGAGAGCAAGCATTTCGGAGTTTTTACTGCAACTTAATATTGTTGTGATAGTCAAACTCCTGACTTGTCTCAATGAACAGAGTATAAGCCAGTTAGAAGCCAGCTAGACCACTGTGAAACTTATATGGTGTCATGTGGCATGAGGTACATGATAATCATGCACAGTAAGAATACATTACAACATGTGATATTTTCAGGTTGGTGAACTGTAACCCAAAAATGTATGGATAAGAAAAAACACAAGCATTTATTTATTCTTATAATTTGTAATTTTCTAATCATCCTTTTTTTTTTAGAGAAGGAGGGAGAGGGGAGGGACAAAAGGAGAGGGAAAGAGAGAATCTCAACCAGGCTCCACGCCCAGCACAGAGCCTGACGTGGGGCTCCATCTCATGACCCTGAGATCATGACCTGAGCCAAAATAAAGTCGGACGCTTAACTGATTGAGCCACCCAGGCGCCCCCCCATCACTATCTTTTAATCAAATTAAATTTATAACTTAACATTATTAGCTAAACAACAGACATTACATGTATTATTTATTTACATTTCTAATTAATATAGGCAAAATAAGTTTCACTGGATTATTTTTGGTTAATAACTATCGATACAGAAGTAAACAAAATGCTAATGATGGTGACAATGATTCCAAAAAAATAAAGAACAAAGGAGTTTGTCCTGCTTGTACTTGGAATTATGATCCTTCACACACCAAGTTCTACTTTGTAGCCATAATTGATGGTGGGGTATAAAAAGCATAGTTGGTTATTAACTATGAGGCAATGGCTAATGATGTAAAGATACCATTAAAAGTTAAGAGTAATTTACATACAAATCATAGACCACAGGTTTAAAAAAGAAGAGTCTAACAATAAGACTATTAAATTCAAAAGCTAACAGAAGAAAATGTTTCACATTTCACATATAAATATTAGTAATTATCAGTTTTTTTGTAAAGTCGCACTTGGGTTGTTAAGAATAAGAAACCATCCAAATGCTGAAGCACTAGTGAGAGGCTGGATCAAAGATACTTTGCTAGAAATACTGGAAGTCTGCAGAGAAGATTATACATCTGTGTCCAACGACATTACAGTTTGATGTTTTCAAGAACTAGTTAGTTCTATAGAAGACCTACGCAAAGAATAAGCAAAACTAGCAGGATATTTTTTATGGCACTTGACAAATGCATATATATCATTAACAGCGCGGTTCTTTTCCTATATGTGCAATATGAACATGATGATGTATGGAAAGAATCACTTTTTTGACCTAGCTGACAATGAATGCTAGCTCTGAGCTGTATGAAAGGAAGAAAACTATGAAGGATTATACTATCAACAAATTTAGTTTGAGGTTTAATTTTTGTGCAGGAGCATGGTCTGATGGTGTGTGACATGTTCTGATGCCAGCTGTGACAGAAGAATGTTCTGGAGTAGTTATTTAGGTTGAGGAACTTGGGTTAGGATGCAAGCAATGCACTGCTTTCCTCAACGAGGAAGGCTCACTATTAAAATAAAAAGACAGCAGGGCGCCTGGGTGGCTCAGTTGGTTAAGCGACTGCCTTCGGCTCAGGTCATGATCCTGGAGTCCCTGGATCGAGTCCCACATCGGGCTCCCTGCTCGGCGGGGAGCCTGCTTCTCCCTCTGACCCTCCCCCCTCTCATGTGCTCTCTCTCTCTCATTCTCTCTGTCTCAAATAAATAAATAAAATCTTTAAAAAAATAAAATAAAATAAAATAAAAAGACAGCAGCACTAAGCAGTGCCCCTAGCAACATAGTAAAAATTATGAATTCTGTAAAGTCTGATGCATTAAATTAGAGATTATTCTCTTTATTACGAGATAATATAGAAACTGATTATCGACTACTATTATTACATGCTGAGGTGAGAGGGTGAACATTTCTGTCAAGAAGGTTTAAACTATGAAATACATTCTCTGTGCATCTGCAAAATAAGAAGCAGTTTGGTCCCAACTGTTTAAAGATGGGAATTGGTTAGCTGGACTGTCTTGTCTTTCTATCTGTTTTTGTTTTTTGAATGGCCTTAATACCTGCATGCATGCAAGGAAAATATGCAACCTGTTTTGCAATGGCAGATAAAATTTAGGAGCAAAAATAGAAGTTAGAAGCTTGAAAGACCAGAGCTCCTATAGGTTATGATAGATTGCATAATGAACCAACAATTTTCAGGAAAGTGGGTGACAATCTTGATATTGCACATTTGTGAAACAGTTATCACCAAACACCTTACAAATTTGATAGAATGCTCTTTTGTCTTGTACAATCAAAAATCATATTTGTAGCAGTTTGTATGCCTTTGTATCTTTTATTTCCTTATTCTAGTAATTTATTTTATTATAGTCTATACAAAAATATAGACTGTAAAGAAATCACTAATAAAAACCACAGATATTTTGAGAAAAATGCTCTAGTTCTGTGCTTCTCAAACTTTAATGTGCATAATGAATCATCTCGGGATCTTGTTAAGCCCAGATTCTGATTCATCAGATCTAGGACAGGGCCAGAGATGCTGTACTTTTAACAGCTCCTGAGTAATGCTAATGTTGCTGGCCTGGGGACTACACTTTGAATAGAAAGTTTCCAGTTAACGGCTCCTGTCATTCTTTAGATAACATTTTTAGTTATTAAAGTCACTACACTCTTATTTATAGAAAAACAGCCTTCCATTACTGATAAATTATTCAAAGAGCACATAGAAGTACATAGGAACATCACAGGGACAAGATAATTTCCCTGCAGTGACCACTAGGCCTGGTGGAGGGGGTTTGCTCCAACTACGTGCAGCGGTGTCTTCTGATGAGTTTTGCGCCTGGTGGGTTGGATGCTGGTCTGAATGGTGAGTAATCTCGAAGTTTGCTTTGAGGAAAAGGAGGCCAGTGTAACTTTGCAACTTGGCAATAATAGTTCCCTGGGGACTTAAGCCCTGTTGTTTTTAAATGAAGATATCCGGCTCTTTAATAGAACATTTTCCCTGATTTTTTGATGTGGTTCAAGTCAATGAGATGAGTCCCTCCATACTGCATTTCCACTGAAGGTAAACTGGGTCAGTGTTTTTCTATAGAATCATTGGTTTTAAAATTATAAGTATCAGTACAAAATTTAAGGCCCTGTTTTCCGAGGTGTTACTCACTTTTTTGAGGCTAATGTATGATAAAAATCAGAAACATAATTAGTTCTATATGAAGAGTAATTTCATCTAATAAGTATGGGTGAGACTCTGATGTTGAACTAACATAAATATGTCCTTTCAGGGCCAGATAGTTTTCAGACCATTCAATGTTCATATAAGGTATGTTCAGGTTAAATATAAAAATATAACCAAGAACCTTGGAGATGAAGTGAAATGAAATGAAAGCAGAAGTCTACAAAATCTGCAAACTGATAGCTTAAAAAATAGTGTTTATTGATTGCAAACACAGTATAAGCAGAGCTATGTGGGTAGATCGTGACTTTGAATATAACCAAAGAAATAAATGCAAATGTAAAAGGTATCCTGACAAAGCATCATTCTGATTCCATCAAAGAAATATAATTTCTCAGTGTTATGCCCATCTCTGTACATTATCTTGTTCTATAAAACATGTCATTATCATTCCACCCTCATACTGATTTCCAGTAGTGTTTATTTTAGAAAGAAAATATTATACATATATAGAAAAACACTAATCATTTTAAAAATTGTAATCTCATTTAGAATATTTGAAGAAAAAACACTGATACTGTGAAGCAAAAGGTTTTCTTTTTACTTATCTTTCCCAAAGAGTTTTCTTCACATCTGTATACATCATAAAGCTAAACTTAAATGCTCATATGAAAGAATTATGGTACATTACAGTAATTACCAGCTCTCAAAGCAAATTTAAGAATAAATGATGGCATGAAAATTCATTTAAGTAGCATAAGTATTGAAAAAAACTTAACTTGGTTCATAGAAATTATATGCTGTCATTTGAAGAGGACTTTTAAAATAATAATGATAATGATAAAGAGGTTCTAGTACATTTATTTACCTGTTGACTATAAAGTATATCCAGAATCCTCATTCAACAATGTAACACTTATCAAAATTTCCAAGATGAACACATGACATTATTTTTCCAGCTCTCTGAAGATGTCATTTGAAATTTTATTTTCCAAAATGTTTAAGACAAAATGTCTTTTTAGTTCACATCATTTCCTATTCTTTCCATTGATAGTAAAATCGGATTATTACAAAATGAGAGTACTTTCTGGCAACTAACTGTCACAGATTCCTGTTGGGATTTAGAGAAAAGAAAGTTTGCAAATAGAGAAAAAAATCGACTAACCTCTTGCCTACGTCAGATATATTCATGGAGTGTTTTGAAATAGAGAGGCCAGAGCAAAATTATATTTGTGAACAGATGAAGAGAATATTTTTTAAAATTTTTACTTTCTTATGACCTGAAGTGATATACAAAGCAAAGTAAAATCCAGGAATATTACACTAACTTTCGTCTAAGATTTTTTTTTTTTTCTAGATTTTATTTATTCATTTGAGACACAGAGATTCAGAGAGCATGAGCAGGGAGAGAGGCAGAGGGAGAGGGAGAAGCAGGCTCCCCGCTGAGCCAGGAGTCCAACGCGGGGCTCGATCCCAGGACCCTGGGATCATGACCTGAGCCGAAGGCAGCCGCTTAACTGACTGAGCCACCCAGGTGCCCCTCGTCTAAGATTTTAAAATCTCTTGAAAAAGAAGAATAATTTGTTGTATTGAGTGAATGATCACAGTAGATTATTTTCAAATAACCAACTGTTCCTTACCTTTGTGTGTGTGTGTTCTTTCATATAGTTGAGTAATCACATCCCTTGTTTTTAGGTGGTCTATAGATATTTTCATGATTTCATATTAAAATATGGCTTTCAGAGATCTCTATTTTTATTAGGATTTTTTTTCACATATTTTATTCTTTAAAATTTTTTTAATTCCATTATAGTTAACATACAGTATTACATTAATTTCAGGTGTACAATATAGTGATTCAACAATTCTATACATTACTCAGTGCTCATCATAATAAGTGTACTCTTTAGTCCCTATCACCTATTTGACCCATCACCCCACCCACCTCCCCTCTGATAACCATCAGTTTGTTCTCTATATTTAAGAGACTGTTCTCTGGTTGGTTTCTTTTTTCTTTGTTGGACTTGATTCCACAAATGATTGAAATCATATGGTATTTGTCTTTCTGTGACTGATTTATTTCACTTAGCATTATGCCCTCTAGATCCATCCATGTTGTTGCAAATGGCAAGATTTCATTCTAGGTTTATGGCTGAGTAATATTCCATTGTATATATATCCCACTTCTTTACCCATTCATCTATCAATGGACACTTGGCTGCTTACATAACTTGGCTATTGTAAATAATACTACAATAAACATAGGGGTGCATATATCTTTTGAATTAGAGTTTCTGTATTCTTCAGGTAAATACTCAGTAATGGAATTACCAGATAACATGGTAATTCTGTTTCCAATTTTTGAGGAATCTCAAAATTTCCACAGTGGCTGCACCAGTTTGCATTCCCATCAATAGTGCACAGGGTTCCTTTTTCTCCACATCCTCACCAACTCTTGTTGTTACTTGTGTTTTTGATTTTAGACATACTGATAGGTATGAGGTGATATCTCATTGTGGTTTTGATTTGCATTTCCCTGATGACAAGTGATGTCGAACATCTTTTCACGTGTCTGTTGGCTATCTGTATGTCTTCTTTGCAGAAATGTCTGTTTATGTCTTCTGCCCATTTTTTAATAGGATTATTTGTTTTTTGGGTGCTGAGTTGTAGAAGTTCTTTATATGTTTTGGATACTCACCCTTTATCAGATATGTCATTTTCAAATATCTTCTCCCATTCGGTAGGTTGCCTTTTAGTTTTGTTGATTGTTTCCTTCACTGTGCAGAAGCTTTTTATTTTGATCAAGTCTCACTAGTTTATTTTTACTTTTATTTCCCTTGCCTCAGGGGACATATCTTGAAAAATGTTGTTATAGCTGATGCCAGATAAATTACTGCCTGTGCTCTCCTTTAGAATTTTTATGGTTTCAGGTCTCACATTTAAGTCCCTAATCCATTTTGCGTTTATTTTTGTGTTGATGTAAGAAAGTGGTCCAATTTCATTCTTTTGCATGTAGCTGTTCAGTTTTCCCAACACCATTTCTTGAAGAGATTGTCTTTTTCCCATTGCATATTTTTGCCTCCTTTGTTGAAGATTAATTGACCATGTAAGTGTGGGTTTATTTCTGGGCTCTCTATTCTGTTTCACTGATCTATGTATCTATTTTTGTGCTGGTACCATACTGTTTTGATTACTACACCTTTGTAGTAAATCTTGAAATCTGGGATTGTGATACCTCCAGTTTTCTTCTTCTTTTTTAAGATTGCTTTAGCTACTTGAGGTCTTTTGTTGTTTATCAGGATTTATTCTTAATTTCTGAAAAGAATTGCTTTGATTTACAGTTCTCCAATTCAGGTTTGTGCCTATATCAGTTTATATCTGTTTGGATCCACTATTGGATTCTTAAGTCATTGCAAATGCAATCATTTTTCTAGGAGATGATGGGATATTTTTGTAAGAATGCTGTTCTATGGTGACAACATTTGATGATGCTTTGCTTTGATTCTTTTTCCAATCTGATTTTAAAGTATCCATTTTTATTAACCTAATGCCTTGGGGGTTATAATTGCCATGGAAAAGACTGTAGAGGAAAAGATGACCATGCATAATTAAGACAGATAGTAACATGGAGGAATAAGAGTTTCTTATGAAGTTTGAACATGCCAACAAATGTTTTATTCACCAATTAACTGACTTGTCCTATACCAAGATTTCTAAAATGGAACTGAGGTTAGCTGAGAAGAGGCTTTTCAATACAAATGCTGTGAAAATAATTTTTAAGCTCCAACTTTCTGGTAATTTTATGATTTTGAACAGTATTTGTGCCTATTAGGAATAATTCAAGTCTACTTTTTATGAGTGTTTGCTGTAAAACATGTACTAAAGGCATAAATTGCACTAGTACTATATATTGTGATTTTTCTCCATGATTTAATTTTTAAGTTACTGTGTTATATGCACTTACTTAATAATAAACATGGATAAGGATTCCACTTGTAAAAGATGGTCTTAATTTGAGACTCCACATCCATTGGTGGTAAACATTTACATTGTTAAACAGAACTTCCCTGATATTGGAGAGGTAAGAACAAGAATAAAATCATATATTAGATATACACTGTATGTCTAAATATTTAAAAGATATAAACTGAGGTATCACACTGTTGATTAAATTTGTTCAACCCTCCTACTTTTTCAAATATACTTCAATACCAAAAGAGAATTTGTGCAAGGCTCTGATTTTTATATATTGAAAGTTAAGATAATATGAAAGACAACTGAATTTAATTAGTTTTGCACATGTTTAAGTATTCTATTTATGATTCAGATTTTTGGATGAGTAATAATATAAATACATAACTTACTTATTTCAGAACATTTCAGTTCTAATCATATTGCTATAATAAAAAATTTTAAGTTATTTTTGTGTATTGACAGTAATGATCTAAAGGATTAGAAGTATATACATTGAATACATCATATCAGGATATAAATTAAAATAAATGTAAAGTATTAAAAATAGTTTTCATATATGATTTTAAGAAAGTATATTTTTCTTCTAAAATATTAAGTTTATCTAATTAAAATGAAAGGCAAATGCACATTTTAAATTTACATATATGAAATGTATTAAAATTATTTAAATATTTTACATTTTATTTTAAAAATTTTATTTAAAAAAGTTAATTGAAGCTTGTTAAGTATTTTTTTTGTTGTTGTTAAAATACTCAAGCATTCAGTACCCATCTAGTTTCCAATGTAGAGTCAATATTGTGCCTTAAGCATGTTATCTGACCACATATGTACATATTTAAGGATAATAGGAATTATTTAATATTGCTAAACTATTGCAAAAGTTACCACATGCAACTTTTGTGTAGGGTAATCTAACCTACAAGTACCTTAAAACCACAAATTGGGACATAAAAGAAGCATAAAAGGATGCTGTCAGCACTCCTGGGAAATAATATTTCATTATGCAAAAATTCATTGCATTTATGCTGAAAGGAAGGATTTGATAAGTTAATTCATTTGTCTTTTTTCTTAATGTGTTTGCCTCCGAATCATCTCCGTACTTGGAAGCAACGTGTACCTCTCATGGCACACTTCACGGACTTTTGAGGATATGGAGCAAAAGATGTGATGAAGCGTTTCCCTGGGGCTTGAACAGTGTTAGTCAGGAAAGCAGGTATTTAGGGATTCAGGTGTAGTTCAGCTTCCAGAACTGAGTTCTGCATCCTGAGTGACAGAGGCACTCATGTTTTCCTTTATGCAGTTTTGTTTTCTGCTTGTAACATGCAGAGTCCTTTAAAATATACGCCCCAAAGCAGGGGCCCTTATTGCTCAGGTTTCAGGCCAGAGTTTTTTCTTTTGTTTGTTATTAAATATGATGCAGTGGGCTTAAGAAATCAGTTTGGGAATCCAACATACAGTCATACTCAGTCAAGACATATATTAATGATGGAAAAGGTCAAACTCACTGAAACTTGGGTTTCCTTTAGGGAAAAAAAAAAGGAATTTTGGTTTGCTTCATAGATACTATTATATGATTTGCATTTATGTAAGGTAAAATTGACATGTTTTGGAGGTAAATGGGGTTTGTGCGTAGAACGTGGACATTTACAATTAATATTTGTAGATCAATACTGCGCACCTTCCTGTTGAAGATTACCCTATGTGATCTTGAGAAAATTCTCCTGAAAGAATTCTGTGCGCTTTGCAAAAATTTTGTAAAGTGATGTTTTGATTTAATTATTGATAATTAACATGATGCTAATGATATCTATGAATTATAATTCTGCTGAGGAAAAAACCCATATTTTTATGTGAAGGACCAAAAAAGGAAAGAGGAAAAAAATAGAAAGCATGCTAGCAAGCCAAATGGCAAAAGTCTGGCAACTTATAAATCTGCCAGATATGTCCTGCTGCTTTACCGTGTGGCCACCTGCCAAATAGCTCTGCATTGCATCCTCAATAGGTTTGACAAGAGGAAGTACAAAGGGACTTCACTGTAATGCTAGGGCTCAATTAATAAACACTCGTTTGGAAAACCTTTAATTGTTTAAATTGAGTATCCTGTCTGGTGGAATGTGCAGTCTCATAGCTTAACAAGAACAGAGCTAATTCTGATGAGACATCTTAAAATACTTGTTTTAAAAACATCTCTTATTTATTAATTGCATGCTTAGGACTCATATTTTAGACAAAGGGCAAATAAAGTACAAGTCCTAGAGGGTTGGGTTAGTAATAGAGCATAAGCAGAAACTCCTCCTCTATTCCACATTTGAAAATTTATGATTTTGGGTTTAAACCAAATGAATTTTTCAGGAGTAATGCTTCCATCAGAGCCTAGTGTGCTTCCATTATTCCTTAAGTCAGTTACATATAAGATTATCCAAATGTCCAAAGTAAACCATATTGTTCTGTTGTTTTCATAATCATAAGTTAAGAGACATCCTAAGTGAGGGGGAATAAAAGCTTTACAGAATTAAACACTGGAGGGAAAAAAAAAAAAACAAGAAAAATTATACAAAATATCCAAAGGAAATACACAGGACAATAGAAATGTTTAACCTAGAATCATGAAATATCTGTGATGGATGTTAACTTGGAGATGATTTAATCCAACTCTTAATTTTAGATATGAGCTAAATGAGGGTTTAGTGATTCTAGTCTACTGCTATTTTTAGTGCAGTTTGTAAACTTTGATGTTCATTAGAAACATCTAGAGAACATGTTAAAATGCTGGTTTAGAGTCCCAGTGATTCATGTGTTTGGAGTAGAGTAGGAGAAAGCCATATTTTCAATGGATGTCCTAGGTGACCTTCAGGCAAGTGATCCATAAGCCTGAGGTTTAGAAACTTTTCAGGACCCCATGTAACTCCACTTCATAGTAGACAGTACTAAAGGTCATGAAGGCTAGGAGGAAGATGGCTGACCAGTAAAATGTAAGCATGCAAGAAAATAAGCATATTAATTTACTCAACTGCCACACCCTGCGAAAAAGGAGTGAAGGGCAGTAATTCCAAATATGACACCAATGCTTCCATTTCGACCCTTGAGGTGGGACGCTTCCATTTCCAATACACACTCAGCACCATTCCCCATTGTCTCCTTTATTTATCACTTTCTATGTGTATTAATGAGTGTGTGTTAATATCTTCCCCATCCCTCAACATCGTGGACTCAACATCATGGACTCCTTTCAAGGAAGCAACTGTCTTACTTTTTCACCTGTTCTTCACCTCTCTCCCCTCACTCCCAGAACTGTTTACAGAAGGGTGTTTCATAAATAACATACTATGGAGAAGACCTGCTCCCAGAATTTTTCTCTCAGCATGTCTTTTTACCAAAAAATCAGATACCTTTCATGTTGAAATTGAACAGAACTAAATACACCCACACTCTGGTGGTCTGGGAAGATAGTTCTAAAGGCAGGGGTTTGAAAGCCTCCACCAAAAAATTTCTAGAACTGATACAGGAATTCAGCAACATTGCAGGATATAAAATCAATCAATGTACAGAGGTCTGTTGCTTTCTATACACCTACAATGAAGCAGCAGAAAGAGAAATCAAGGAATCAATCCCATTTACAGTTGCACCAAAACCCATAAGATACCTAGGAATAAACCTAACCGAAGAGGCAAAAGATATGTACTCTGAAAACCATAGAACACTTATGAAAGAAATTGAGGAAGACACAAAGAAATGGAAAAATGTTCTATGCTCAAGAACAAATATGGTTAAAATGTCTAGACTATCCAAAGCAATGTACATATTCAAAGCAATCGCTATCAAAATAACACCAGCACTTTTCACAGAGCTAGAACAATTCTAAAATTTGTATAGAACCAGAAAAGACCCTGATTAGCCAAAGAAATGCTGAAAAAGAAAACCAAAGCTGGTGGCATCACAATTCCAGATTTCAAGCTGTATTACAAAGCTGTAATGATCAAAACAGTATGGTACTGGCACAAAACAGACACATAGATCAAAGGAACAGAATAGGGAGCCCAGAAATGGACCCTCAACTCTATGGTTAACTAATCTTCGACAAAGCAGAAAAGAGTATCCAAGAAAAAAAGGACAGTCTCCTTAACAAATGGTGTTGGGAAAATTGGACAGCCACATGCAGAAGAATGAAACTGGACCACTTTCTTACACCAAACAAAAATAAATTCAAAATAGATGAAAGACCTAAATGTGAGACAGGAATCCAACAAAATCCTAGAGGAGAACACAGGCAGCAACCTCTTTGACCTCAGCTGCAGCAACTTCTTCCTAGACAAGGGAAACAAAAGCAAAAATGAACTTTTGGGACTTCATCAAGCTAAAAAGTTTCTGCACAGCAAAGGAAACAATCAACAGAACTAAAAGACAACCAATGGAATGGGAGATGATATTTGCAGATGACATATCGGATAAAGAGCTAGTATCCAAAATCTATAAAGAAGTTATCAAACTCAACATCCAAAAAATAAAAAATTCAGTTAAGAAATGTTCAGAAGACATGAACAGACATTTCTCCAAAGATAACGTACAGATGGCCAACAGACACATGAAAAATAGACACATGCACATCACTCGGCATCAGGGAAATACAAATCAAAACCACAATGAGGTGTCACCTCACACCAGTCATAATGGCTAAAATGAACAACTCAGGAAACGACAGATGTTGGTGAGGATGCAAAGAAAGGGGAACCCTCTTACATTGTTGGTGGGAATGCAAACTGGTGCAGCCACTCTGGAAAAAAAGTATGGAGGTTTTTCAAAAAAGTTGAAAATAGAACTGAACTACCTTACAACCCAGGAATTGCACTACTAGGTATTTTTCCAAAGGATTCAAAAATAGTGATTTTAAGGGGCACATGCACCCCAATGTTTATAGCAGCACTATCCACAATAGCCAAAATATGGACTGAGCCCAAATGTCCATCAACTGATGAATGGATAAAGAAGATGTGGTATGTGTGTATACACACACACACACACACACACACACTGGAATATTACTCAGCCATAAAAAGAATGAAATCTTGCCATTTGCAACAACGTGGATGGAACTAGAGTGTATTATGTTAAGCAAGAGAAGTCAGTCAGAGAAAGATAAATACCATATGATTTCACTCAGATGTGGAATTTAAGAAACAAAACAGATGAACAGAAGGGAAGGGAAGGAAAAATAAAATAAGATAAAAACAAAGAGGAAGGCAAATCATAAGAGACTCTTAACAATAGGGAACAAATTGAGGGTTGCTGGAGGGGAGGTGGGTGTGGGATGGGGTAATTGGGTGATGGGCATTAAAGAGGGCATGTGTTGTAATGAGCACTGGATGTTTATGAAAGTGATGAATCATTAAATTCTACCCCTGAAACTAATACTACACTGTATGTTAACTAACTAGAATTTAAATAAAATCTTGAAAGGAAAAAAAAAAGTAGGAGTTCATACTTGGGAAGATTATCAGTGAATTTTGAGGTGGATGATCAAGGCTAGAATAACTTGTAGATCAGTGCTTCCAGGTAGGATTTGAGGGCAACTAGTGAGGCCTTCCATCCAAATGTGTAGCCTCTAACATATTTGTTAATGCCTAATATTCATTACTTTGAGTTAAGGCATTTCCCTTGTTAAAATCCAAATAATCCTGGGAAAGAGAACATGTATCACCAGTAATGATATATGGTATGTGATCACCAGTAACAGATAGCTGTTAGTGTATCAGTAGTAGGTAATAGATAGGTAAAAGTATTAGTAGGTAATATATACCAGTAAATGATGAATAAGTAAGCAAATGTTTGCTGAGGGCAACTGAAGTTTCCCAGTTTTTAGAAGACTAAAGATTAAATCCAACAGGCTGTAGCCTAAGGTAGATGTCTCAGGGTGGAGGAGTGGAGGAAGAGCTCAGTAAGGTGGCATAGAGGAGAAGTGTCCTGTTCTTAGCACTTTTTCTACTGGCACATAATTAATGGTATTTACCCAGTTAAGGATATAGATAAGTGAATGATGTCAATTTGGGCTTTACATTATCTCTGGAAAAATACCACTCACACAGCAGGCACCTGCACAATCCTTCTCCACCTTCTGGGAGGAGCCCCAGGTGAGTGGAATTAACAGAGATGGGTGGGTATCCATGAAAATAACTGCATTCATTTGAATATGTTTTGTCTGATTTATTTATAGCACCACATCTATCTGTTAGCAGAAGGAGAAGAGCTAACTGAATGCATTTTTGTTTAGGGTAACAGAGAAGGGGAAACAGCGCAACAACAGTGATGTTTACATTTTCCATTTTGTAGAAGTATCCCAATAATGGAATGACCACAGTAAGTGATCTTTCTATACCCAGTTACTGCCAAAACCCAATTTTTTTTAATGTATAAAATGTGGGTAATGATATTCCCCTAATAAAGTTCTTGAGGTAATTAATGACTTAATATCTGTAATAGTAGCACAGTTCCTGGCTCAAGGTTAGAGTTTAATCAATGGTCACTATGATTATGATATATGTGCACTGTAAATAATGAACAATAACAAAAACAATAGTGGTTGCCCACATTCCATAATACTTTATTGAGTTCTTTAGACCATAAATAAAGGAAACATGCTTCAGATTCTATGAACAAGATTCTTAGGATTTTCGAATATGTGGGCAATTAAAATGTTTGCATCTTAAGCAAAGAATAGAACAAATGAGTATTTGTGTTATTTTAAGAAAGAGTTATCTAAGTAATACTAATTAACCTTACTGGGAAAGTCGAAGGCTAGGTAAAGAATTCAAACAGCCTTCAGGTGCAATCACATCTTAAAATCCACTGGTCATAAGCTGAACCTGAACTCTGGTTTTGGTAGGCAATGAAAAAGTATCTATTCATCTTTAGGACTTGTAATATATAAATGGTCATAAACAAGCTAGACATTTGAAACAAAAAAAATTAGTTAAAACTATTCTTAGATAAGTATATAAGTAGTTTAAAATTATTATGCAAACTAAAAGATTTATATGTCTTACTTTCAGCTGAGTTTGGGTTTTTCCCCCTGTAATCAGTAATTAGAAATTTTATAGATAGATTTCATAAATACACTTATTCTTTTCTGTAAGCCTTACTTCTGTGGAACATATCCATGGAAAATCACTACTATATAATTCTTGAAACTGGGGATTTTTTTTATTGCATTTGCTGTAGTGGGAAATGCTCTGAGCTCTGGATCATGAGGCCTGTGATTTCATTAATATTCTGTATCTAATACCAGGAGGCACCAGGGAAGTTCCTTACACTGAGACTCATTTTTTTTTAATTTTTAAAATGAGAGATATGGTTCCTATCTACTTGACAAAGTCAAATGAGATCACAAATGTGGAATGCTTTGAAAAATCTATGAAAATCTATGAAATGTGGTAAAATGGAAAGTTTACATGAATGTTACTACACTCTTGCTCAGCCTCTGCTATTCCAGCTACTGTTCCAACAAAACCTAATAGGCAGAATCTTTGCTGCCTAATGTTCAGGAACGGATCCCCCCAATCCTAACAAATGCATCACAAAACTTGATGCATATTAGGATCCTCTTGCTTTGTATGCCACTCAACAGAAATAGTTTGGTCCACAAGCTGATTACCATCTTCCTCTTTACATGTCAAAATCTGGCCCTTCGAAGCCTTCGAAGACTTCCCTGTGTGTTTCAGCCTCAATTGCCTCAATTTTCTCTGAATTCTCTTTACTTAGTGCAACTTGAGGTCCAGATTGTTTTTCCATTGCTTTGTGTCCAAGCAGACTTTGGATCCTGAGGGTAAAGACTGTATCCAATGTATGCATTTTACACCCAACAGAATCTAACAGAGTGCCTGGCATCCAGTAGGCACTTTAATAAAGGCAGGCCTTTATTGGTAGAAGCATACAACTTCTACTAGTAGCTAGAGAGGCAAAGGAATGTTGGGGCAATAGGAGGACAGGAGATGAGCCAAAGGTAAATTGAAAAAACTAGGTTTAGATGATGAATGAGAACTACAGTGGAAGATTAATTCAAATCCAAGGTCAAATTCAAGGAAATGTACTGAATAGGAGATTTTTAACCAAGGAATAATGTATAATTTTATTAAACTTCAATTTAAATCGGTTTTCTAGCAATAATGTATCAAAGATGCAGCCAGATATGTGAAAAGAATGAGAAGGGTCTGGAAAAACGCTTTCTATGAGCTCCAATTTAAGAGAAAAGATGTGGTTTTCTGTTAAGCTATAGGTAGGGTAAGGGTAAAAATAACTCTACTGATGATACTTAGATTAAGAAAGATGGAGCAATTCTGGGATTTAAATTTTGTGCTTTTTTTTCCTCCCTCAATATCAGAAGTTACAAATGGAGGACAAGCATATTTACCAATACTCCTTAAAAGAACCCAAGAGTGCTGAAAAAATGGGTAGTGACAGATCCCAGGAAATATTTCTATGATCGCTGTACAATTTGCAAGGGCTGTGCATGATCTCTGTAATTCATAAGTAAACAGAGAAATCATGCTGGGTTCTTTTACTTTCTATCAAGCTCATCAAAGTAAGTAGAATAAAATGAATTGCAGAGACATATTTTTGAGGAGAGATTTTTGAACAATATAATGAGAAAGCAGAATGCAAGTAGGTAGCCATGGTGTGTTTTTGTTGTTGTTGTTGTTTTTTAAGGAGTGGGGAGTCAAACAAATAGTCTTCAGTTTTCCTTCTAAGAAAAAGTTGAATTCTAATGGATCTTAGACTACATATCATCTTTTGGGGGCTATTATTTTTTACGTGGAGTAGTTGATAGAATGACATTTTCCCACTGAATCTAGATAAGAATAGGCCAAAACTGTAATTGTTTTCAGAAGTTGGAAGTCACCAAAAACATACTGCAGTAGAGAATGTAAGAGAAAAAGTATGTTTAAGTCATGGGGGAAAAAAAAAAGATACAGCAGTGACATTTTGAAAGGGAATGGGGTATCATTAAAAATTATTTCATGATAGAGAAACATTCCATTGGCTTTGATTCTTACAGCAGATTCTCTTTCCTACCAAAGTTGGTGTTATCATTGGGCTAAGCAATGTGCAGGTAAATTCTTGCTCTTTTCATACTTGAGTTCCAACCAATCTCAGGATTTGTTTTCACATGTACTATAAATCAGTAGAGTAAAAGATACACATTAATAAATAGCTTGAACCTTCTACACTTGGAGTTTGAGATTTGAGCCACCTGAAAAAAAAAACGCATAAGCCAGTCCAAACTTGGTGGATATCTCTTTTATTTCCTTAAGTAAATTTTGCCAACTGCCAAATAGAAAAATTCTAATTTATTAATGCTTGAATGAATAATTCACTCTCAGACACTGAATGATCCAAAACAAACAAATCAGTTTGTATATTTAGTTATATGAACTTCTAAATGTCTTGCTTCATAAATCTAATACTTTGCTGAAGTTAAAAAAAGAAGTGTTGACCTCTAAGGGCCCCACCATTAATTAGCTCCCACTACAGACATCACGTCTTCCCATTATTCTCCAGGATTTGTCTCCTCCTTATGGCACTGTATGTATTTGACCAGCTTTTTCCCTATTATGTCTGTAGGACTCTTCAGTAGGCATTCACTGACCTTCAGTATGGTCTCAGTAAGTTTTCCTAGGATATTCTGCTCTTTCTGTAAAGATGTTCTGTAAATATTTATTTTCTAATATAAATCTGTGGTAGATAGTAATGTATTTAACTTTGCTAATGAGAAGATTGAACCTCAGGCAGGTTGATTCGTGGACAAGATCACTTCAATCCCAAGTGCCGCACTCTCTTTTGGGGTGGGGGGCCGGGCTTGCTGTTCTTTGCCACTTCTTACCCTGCTGCATGAGCATCTAGCAGGCTGATATTCTCCCTGGTTTCCGCCTGAGAGATGCTTAGAGATGTTTTGTCTGACTCCCTGGCCTGAATTGCAACCTCCTGATACTCTCTTGTTCGCCTGAAACTTTTCCCTCAGCATTTATAACAATTTGGATTTTGCATGTGTGTGATAACGTTGTATGTGTTGTGGACTGTGCTCTAAGCTCCGTGAGGGTAGGGGTGGTATCTCTTTCTCTCTCACTGCTGCACGGCCACTGCCCACTGCAGATACACCATGCAGAGTGAGCAATAAACATGGTAAAAGAATGAATTAAAGTAAGATTCCACCCCAAGTCTGTAAGACTCCAGAGTTAGGGATTCACTCATTGCAGCAGTGGTTGCTGGGTTTCCACAGCAATCTTTGTACGTTAAGTTTTTTTTTTTTTAAGATTTTATTTATTTATTTGACACAGAGAGAGAGTGAGCACAAGCAGGGAGAGCGGCAGGCAGAGGGAGAGGGAGAAGCAGACTCCCCGCGGAGCAGGAAGCCCGATGCGGGGCTCGATCCCAGGACTCTGGGATCATGACCTGAGCCACGAAGGCAGCCGCTTAACTGACTGAGCCACCCAGATGCCCTCTTGTACAAGAAGTTTTAAGTCCTGGGGGCTACATGCACACTATCCTATATCCTATATGCCATACTGTCATATCGAAACTAGATTAGAAGCTAATTGACAGCAGGTTCCATAGTTTACATTTCTAGGAACTGAAGCATGCAGTTGGTTGGTCCTCAATAAATACTTACTGATTGAGACCTGATCCTAAAGTTTAACCTATTACAGGGCATTCTCTATTTTGCTAAAGCCATATTGCTATCACTGTTCCTTGGCATGCTTTGTTCTTCTGTTTCAATGACTGACAACCATAATCCTGATTATGCCACTAAGCTATACTTGGTGTTAATATTTCGTTTTTTCTTCTTTATTCCCAGACATTTGCAGTGATCAAGCTTTCAAATCCTTGGAAAGCTGAACTGCACTATTTGTGGCGGGCTCCATATTTTTCTTAAGTACCACACGGCTCTTAAACAAATACAGAAATTCAGGGCACTCAGATTGAAAAATGAACACTTTCCACATTTAAAAGAGAAAGAGTTACATATTTTTGGAGTTACATACATTCTGTACCCCCTTTTATAAGATCCAGAACCCATGGCTGGCACAAAGCAGATTTTATATTATTCTGCTTGTGGGTCTTTGTTGCTTTTTTTTTTTTTCACCCTCCCACCCCCACCCTGTCCCCTCCGCTCTTTTTGTTCTTCGTAGTTTTGTGCTAACTTCAGAGTTGCAGGCATGTCATAGATCATAGATTTATATATATATGAGCTAAGAGCAGGAATGCTAAAATGATTTCTTTCTCAGGCCTTAAAGATAGATGGTGGGTCAAGACACTTGAGTTCATAGCCAAACATACTAAGGCACAGAGCAACATGGCAGTAATTTGAGTTGTGAGTGCCAAAAGTGCTTGTTCAGCACTAACAAGAAATTGGAGAACAGGATCAGTATAATCTCATATTCTTAACTAAACTTAAAAAAAAACACAGAGTAATGCCAAGTTTATGACATGAACTGACAAGACCAAAAAACCAAACCAAAACAAAACAAAACCAAAAACAAGACACATACAACTCAGTTTTTCTAATCCTTCATCTTCTGTTTGCAGGCACATGAAAGAATAAAAATAAGCCCCATGGCATGAGTTATAGATGAAGTATCTGCTGTTAGCTTGGAATTTCCTGGCATTTTTCAGCTTGTGACATAGACTTGATGTGATTAAACAAAGGTTTTTCTCCAAATTTAAAGTTCCTTTTTTTTTTTTTCAAAGCTGAATCTAATACACTCTAACTTTTTTTTTTTTTTTTAAATGGGAGCAGATTCCTCTGTTTTCTGATCTGGCTACCAGACTCTGAGGAATGAATGAAGAGTGAAGCTCTGTTCTGCTAGAGGCAAAGAAAGCAGGCCGCCATGTTTGCCTTTCAGAATTGCGTATTATCCCCTAGCTTCTCAGAGGCAGAGCCCCTGTTCCGCCACAGGATGAGGCTGGGGCAGAGGGTAGCTTCCCTTGAATGGGATTTTTTTGGACTCACTTGGAGGAGTTCCCTGAGGAAGCACAGCCTTGGGGTCAAGCTCACCCAATGAGCCACAGCAACACTCTTTCCAAGCAAGAAGGAAAGGGAATCAGAGGGGTACTTCTTACAGGGAGGTACAGGATTGTCAAAATTGCTATTGTCATTTTCTTTTTCCTAAAGAAAGAGGTGGACTAGAGAAATGGGGGGATGGGGGAGGTAAACTGAGTGAAGCTGTAAACTGTCCTGGGAACCTCCTAGGTATACCTGGGTCTGTGTCCTAGGGCATCAGGGATTCTCTGCATCCTTTGCATTTTTGTGGGATGGGTCAGGTAGGAATGGGTTAAAGGGCCAGCCTGATATGCAAAGCCCTTTACCTCTAAGGTAGTGATTGTCACCATCACTGAGGGGCAAGAATTAGACTAGGGCATCAGGGCCTGAGCGAGCAACCAGCAACAAATACTGGGTAAGGGAGGAGAAGATCAGACAAAGCTTACCCCAGTCCTTCTTTCCATAGAGGAGAGTGAAGGGAGCCAGGAATTTCTCCTTGCTTTCCTTTAGCTGCAGTGGTCTTGAACATGCAGTGAAGGTAAGTATGTGATCTCAATTGTTCTGGAAAAGGTCCCCTGCCCCTAAACTGTCTCACTGCAGAAATACCACCACTTACAAATTATATTTGCAGCAGTCAATAATTCTTTAGTAACAATTTTAATAATAATTAATGATAATAAATTTAATTATCACTGAATAGTAATTTAGTAAATAATTCTGGTGAGGGTTAGAAGAAGGGGATTCATATCTCAGGGTAGATTCATTTAATAAAATTATTTTCTCTACCTGTAGATCAGCTCTATGAAGGAAAGTAAAATATGGATTGATGGAGGGCTCAGATTTCTTTCGGTGGCCTATGGCTGGGAACTTGAAGAATTCTTGTCCCAGTGATATGACCATGCATACATCACCAAGCTTCTTGGGGCTCAGAATATGTGTTTGTGTAACATAGGAGTGTGCATACAAGTGAATTTGTTGGCCAACTCAGATGATCTCTAAGGTTCTTTCCAGGCCTGATATTCTATACCTTAATGGGAAACTGCTTTTTGAGAAGGGGACAGGGCACTGGACATCATGTGGGCAGGGAGCTTTGGAGTAGTCTGAGTGTTTAAAATATGCAGTTTTTTGGGGCGCCTGGGTGGCTCAGATGGTTAAGCATCTGCCTTCGGCTCAGGTCATGATCCCAGGGTCCTGGGATTGAGCCCTGCATCGGGCTCCCTGCTCCTTGGGAGCCTGCTTCTCTCTCTGCCTCTCTCTCTCTCTGTCTCTCATGAATAAATTTAAAAAAATAAATAAATAAAATAAAATATGCAGTTTTCTATTGATAAAGACCTTATTTCCCTAAAAAACATATTCTTGATTGGAATCTATACCTATTCATGTATGAAACATGTTTCTTTGGATTTATTATTTGCAAAGAAATACCATTCACAGCACAGTTCGATGTGTGTGTGTGTTATTTGGTCATTATCTTGTGGTGGCTCTTCTAAAGCCTATCCCACTTATAATGTAAATTTTTACTAGTTACTTCATGAATTCTTGACTTTATAGGCTTAACAACTATAGTATAAATATAGTTAAGGCACATTAAAACCTTACATTAAGAAAAACAAAATAAATTGAAAATTGTTTTGCACGAAAATAAACTTTTTTTTTGGTAATTGGTTTCACCAACCACTAATTTTTCTGAATACTTATAAACCATCTATTCAATAAGGAAATTATGTACGAAAATGTTACATCAGGAACTGCAGGGTGATTTGAGAGTTTAAGCACCACCGATCATATGGTTCTTGACACAGTTCAAACAGATTAGTATAAATGCTGTGCTAAAAAGTGCTAGAATTGGTTTAAGGCCATGCTCTCATATTTAGCCTATAAAAGCCTATCAAAATCCCTAGAATACGAAACCTGGAAGTCTACAGAAGCAGCCCATTTAACAACACCATCACAGACAATCTTTAACTCTGTAAAATGTTGATAGCATTAAGGCATTAGCCATGGAAAAATAATTGCAGCTTCCCCTAGTAGCTTTAGAAAATGATGGGCCTGAAAGAGTAATAGACTCTATCCCGAAGGAAGTGAAGTGGGAAGGTAGAGCAGTTTTTCAGAAGAGCAGAATAACTTGGCAGTGAGATATCAAAGGTGGCAGGAGTCAGAATTAGTCACTCCCTTTTAAAGTTTCTAAAGTGCTTTTCTTGGGGGCCTGTCAGAGCAATTGCCAAAGATCTCACGTGTAATACATTCAGCTATGGATGTGACCATCTCTCCAATCCTCTATTGGCTCCTCACGCAAGGGAACAGGGTCATTTATTTCTGTACCCTCCGTAACTACTGTTCCCGCGATCGCAGTGCTGATCACTGAAACCATTTGTGTCTTTATGCCTCTGAACTGTCTTGCCAGACTGCTTGAAATTTTCACTCTCAAGTATAATAATTGTCTCAGACTTGACATAGCCACGCACAACTCTTGCTTTCCACCTCTCCCTCTCCCAGGGCTGCTGGCTCCGCATTGCTGTCATTGTCATAACTGTCCACCTAGTTTCACAGTCCAGCCCCCAGAAGCTATCCTTGAAGCTTTTGGCCATTCACTCCTTGTCTTCCGATTCTTCAGCACCACCTGCAAAATTTGTTCTGAAACCCCCTACTCTTCTTCATTTCTAATGGTCACTTTAATTCAAGCCAGCTTGACCACTGGGGGAGCACGTTCCAACTTCCACACTTGTCTCTGTTGGAGCCCAAATCAGTCTCCAGGTAGCAGCCGGAGTAATCTTTTGAAAAGTTAGATCTGAGTATGTCACAACTGTTCGAAATCCTCCACTGGATTCCTATTGCACTTAGAATAAAATCCCAAATTATTTCTGAGGTTACAAAGCCTTGCCTACCCTGGCATGTCTTATTTCCTCGACTTCTTCTTGCACCGCTCTGCTCATCACTCACCATAGTTCAGCCACCCAGGCCTGCTGTCTCTTCTTGAATACAAGATTCGGTCATGCACTTGTTCTTTCTTGAGCAGCCAATGCTGTGCTCTGAGGGGCCTGGCTCCTTCATGTCAGTCTGGTGTCAGTCTAAGTGTCTATTTCTCAGTGACGTTGTATACGACCTTCTGCCTACGTTAGCACCCACCCTAACACCCCTGATCTCTACTGTATCGTTCTGCTTTGTTCTTTTTTTTTTTTTTTTAATTATCTGGAGCATCTTTTCCCTTGTAAATATTATTGCTTGTTCATTTTTTATGTGCTTGTTTGTTGTTTTCTTCCTGCCATGTCACTCCCTCCTTATTAGAAATGGAAGGTCCATGTAAGCAGAAACCTGGGCTATTTCATTCTTCATTGCCACCCTAGTCCGGAATAAGGCCTAGGACACAGCAGAGCTCCAAAATAATTGATGACAGAATGAATGAAGCCGCTTCCACATTTCCAATTCCACTCCTGAACTTTACTTTTAGTGAGAAGCATATAATGACCTTGTTGGTATGGAAATTGATGAAGGTTGTGAGGGAAGATCAGGAAAGCATAAAATGCGGTCTCAGTTCCCTTACCTATCTTGCCGTCCACCACCAGACACAAAGCATGTGGGAAGTGGCCTATATGGAAAGGCTGGGAGGTCTGAGCACCCCTTCCTCATGCCACTTTTCTTGGTATCATGGCCTGATAAATGGTGTTAGAAGTAGAACATGGAAAAGGTCCCTGTCCATTGCTGGTCAGGAGTTGTTTTACTGGGCTTACCATTCTCATTGATTTTGATCAAATTGAGGGTGCCTGGGTAGGCTGACCTTGTTCTGGGGCTCTGGGTAATGGGAAATGGCCAGGGTGCACTTAAATGTTTCTCTGATATGTGCTCACACACATGCATATGTGTGCACGCACACGCATACCAAACACACCACATGCACACATACACACAGCCCTGGCCTTCAGAAGGCGTATGCCTTGCGACATACCGAGACCCTCTGAGGGCAACTGGGTGGCTCAGTTGTTTAAGCATCTGCCTTCAGCTCAGATCATGATCCCAGGGTCCTGAGATTGAGCTCTGCATTGGGCTCCCTGCTCAGTGGAGAGCCTGCTTCTCCCTCTCCCTCCTCTCCTCACCCCAGCTTGGGTTCTCTCTCTCTCTCTCTCACTCTCTCTATCTCAAATAAATAAATAAAATCTTAAAAAAAGACTCTCTGATATCAAAGAGCTTGAAATATATTTGGGAAGACGCAACAGATATACAAGGAAATTATTTATTTATTTAAAGAATATTTATTTGAAGGAAAGACTTAAGAACTATTAAACAATGTAACAATATGTGCAAAAATGACCAGTAAGGGCTAAAGACACTGATGACTTCAGAAGCAAGGAGAGATGACTATGAGTAAAAGTGATTATAGAGGCCTTCATCCACAGCTTACTAAGCATAGGGAATACAGTGAGGCTGGGAGAAAACAGTTTTTCCAATAGATTGGAACTAAATATTCATTAATTTTTTTTTTTTGCAAAGTACTGTGAGATCCAAACTTGAATCACATTCAATTTGCAACAATTAACATAAACAACATATCATTTAAATTTTAAAATAATGGACTAAATGATAAAATGTTTTTATATTCTTAACTATTAGGATTTTTATAAGGAAAAAGAATGACTCCCACTTCTATTTGCAGATTTATATTTATTTCTTGTTTTTTCAGAGCTGGATTTTCAGACAGATTATATAGTTCCTTTATTCTTCTTTTTACATATATTGCGTTTCTTTTTCCATTTAGCAACTCTGTAGGAAAGAGAAGCTTACCCTAGTCACATTTCTTTTAAGTTTAGCAGCTCTAATGAAACTCTTGGAAAGAGAAATTTGAAATGAATTGTTTAAACAAGACTGTAGGGTTATCTGGTGATTTTCATTCTCTATGCTGTCGGTATCACGAAAGATCATAAAGCACATAGATGCACACAATTACAGGTGCATAATTGTGAATGAGGTCCTGACTTGCCACAGTTTGGGGAATGTGCTTTGGGCTGCTCTCCACAGCGATTCTGTAAGATGCTGGCCCTCTTCTAAGAGTTCCCTTTCACAGCTGCATGGGCTTTTTTCAAATTGTTAGAGAATACTGCTAGATTTGTCTAACGTCTTCACACAGCACTCTTCAGGACTCTGTTGCTCTAAATTAATATCATTTCCGAAAGGGAAATCCTTGTGACTTGAGAAAATGCAAAGTACAGGCAGAACAAAGTGACTTGGTTAATATAAGCTCTCCTCCAAAAAAGACAGGGCAAATCTGCTCTTTGATTATTTAGACAAATTTGATATGGTTCAGTTTTCATTCATTTGCAGTTCTTCAGTAGGGACATTTTTAGCAAAGATTAGTGGGATGAGAGTTTCTGGGGTCATCCCTGAATAAGACATTTGCTGGTTGAATAGATGTTACAGCCGAGTTCTTTATCAGAAAGATGGCACTAGGCAGCTGAATATTTTATTGCCTTTTCTCAGTCTAGTTAACAAGGGAGAATAATCCATTGAGAAGTGCATAAATACATATTCACTTTATACTGGAGAAATTCAAAAAGTATTTCTGGAAATGCAATGGGCATTTTATGGATTGGGAACTCTTTTAATTTTCAAATTTAAAATTTATATCATAACCATAAAATTTTTAATGATCTTAGGGAAAAAAAACCCACTTGTTTCTTAAAACTTACGTCTGAAACAGATTAGCTTCATGAAATTCCTCTTTATGGAGAGAAAATATTATAAAATCTAGGGCTTACAGTTGAATCAAGACCGTTTATATCTTAAATCATGTTTATTTATGCCTGGCAAATACATCCTGGCTTAGACATCTCTTTTAGATCTCCAATTTGTAAGTAGTAAGTGTACAGAGTGTGCATGGGATTGCATCCAGTATTTATGTTACTTACGGTGCGTTGCTTCAATTGATTCTTCCAGGATAAAGGGAGAAGTACCTGAGGCCCCTGCTGGATGTATAACTGATCTGGCAGCAGGAACCTCTTAAGACAACCACTAAGATACATCTGATTAACTCTTACCGTATTGCTCAGCACAATTTGCTATTTTCCAATATATTCATTCACTAGAATTTATTTCGTTACATATAACATGATGATATTCCTATTTATTACAACCTCCTGGAGATATTTTAAACAAAAACTTTATTTATATAACAAGAACACTGTTTCATCTTTATGAGGGTTTCTTTTCCTTTTTGTGGTCCTCCAAATACAAGGTATACCTTGCAAATCAAAAATACTCTTGGTAAAACAAAGCCATTTACTTTAAACAGAAGCTCAAGAAAAATATCAATTAACTGCAATGGGATTCTCTCCCTATTTTCATATAAATTGATATATATATATATAATAAGTATGTATTTTTCTTTCTTCCTCTGTCTTACAGTAGTAAAAATAAGGTAAAATTCAATTCAGATATAAAAAGGAACACTTGTTAATGTAAAACCCTATTTGCTAATCTTAAATTGAATTTGCTTGTTTGTCTTAAATTGGCATGTATTAACCTTAAAATGGAGGATAATTATATATTCCCAATTCATGAAAATCATGGATTTACATCATTAGAAAACTGGAGGGTGGAGGGAAGGAACTGTCTGATATAGGACAGCTGATGTGCCAATCTTAATATTTCTGTATTTCAAGACCCTACGAGATTTTCTGGTTCAAGAGTTCCTACCTAGTGGCAGGCTTATGTTTGGGGGTGGGGGTGGGCATCGTTTCTATTACTTCTGTAACACAAGAGTTTTAGTTCCCAGTGTTCCAAACTTTGGGGGCCAACATTCCCTTAATTGTGAGCAAGAAGAAATAGAAATTCTATTTCACAAAGTTTTTCATTCCCATTATGCCTCTCATATCTTTATTAGATATTAGACAATATAGACCATCTGTAAGCTACATATAATTTCTATTTCGAGAGGTGAGGAAACTGGGACTCAGAAAAGCTAAGCAAATGTTCATGGTCACGGTTATTAAACAAAGCTGGGATTTAAATGTAGGTCTCTCTGATTATAAGACCCATGCTGTTTCTCTTGTGGGATGCTGCCAGTGACCTCAGAGGCTTTTGCTTTCTTCCATTATTCCCAGGGCTTTAAATATTTAATCATTCTTTGACATCTCTCTGAACATGCTCCAAATTTTCTAAGTCCTGGCTGAGAGTGAGGCCTTGATCTGTCTGGAGCCCTCCACTAAAGGGCAAATCCATCTCTGCAGGAAGTCCCTACCTTTTCAGGGAAATGTGGCTAAAGTGAATATCAAGATCAGGCTTAAAGTTGGTGGCACAAGGAGTTGGGAGTTGATGGGTACAAGGTGATTTGCAGGTGGACTTATTTGGCCAGAGGGGAGGGTGGAAGTATTGCCAGAGTCTTTATGTGGTAGAAACTTCCCTTAACCTCCCTGTGGCTCAGGGTGCAGGGACTGAGGTGTTGGGGTAAAACTGAAGAAGCAGGAAGGTCTCCGTGAGACTGTGAGTGGGGTGGATAAAGGGACTTGCGGTGACTAAGGGTAACATGGGTTAGGGGTGGGATGATCTCGCCATCTCTGTGGGGACCACAGCACGCCCTGGTACACCACAGCTGGTACCAGCATTGGATGCATCAGGGCCTGTTTCCAGGAGCACCAAAGGCATGATCAGCACTGGTGGTAGAGTGGCATTTTGGGGAGGGGTATAAGACCATAAAGAAAGAATGCCCCAGAGTCTACAAACCATTAGAAGGGCACACTTAAGGCGGCTCCTCAGACTCCCAGAAATATCCAGAGCAGACTTTTTTTTTTTAAAGATTTTATTTATTTATTTGACAGACAGAGACAGCGAGAGCAGGAACACAAGCAGGGGGAGCGGGAGAGGAGAAGCAGGCTTCCCGCCAAGCAGGGAGCCCGATGGGGGGCTCGATCCCAGGACCCTGGGATCATGACCCGAGCCGAAGGCAGACGCTTAACGACTGAGCCACCCAGGCGCCCTCCAGAGCAGACTTGAAAGGGACTCCGTTGGAGTGTGTGTATGAGTAGGGGGTCAGATCTGTGTTATTACTTTTAACTCTTAACCTGACCACATCTGCAGCTAGGGTAACACTGAATCAGTGGAGCATTGGGGTCATAAGTAATGGAGATTGTTAACCCTTTCAAAGCAAAACTTTAGTGTTGCAAAAATTACCGACTGGAGAATTGGGAAGTTTATTAAGAATTCAAGTAAGCCAGAGGATTATGGGTCTTTGCGTTGCAGAAGAAGGACCCACCATCTTCTGGCTACAGGTTGGCATTGGTGATATAACGAAGTCACAGGTCATGGGATTTCTAGCACTCTGCTCTAAAAGCATTACTTAGCTCCTGCTTCCCCTTGTGTCTTCCACACTCCCTTCAGAGGACAAAGAGTTTCCACTGTTAATTTAGTATTTTTAAGACACTCTGACCAATAATTTTGTCTGCTTTTTGCCCTATGGCTTACATAACCTGAAGTTATTACAGTGTCAGAACACATTAATGAAGAAAGCACCTCTAAGTCTGTGGTTCTTGCTTTCAATACTTTTTCTTTTCTTTTTCCCTCATTGATTCAAAATTCCTCCCCTGCAGTTCTGTGTAGGAAAGTTATTTTTTAATCCCTATTCTGGACCTTAAATATTTAATAGAGTGTAGCTTCAATCATCTATTGGGAATTCTGTTGATTGTTTGAGAAGTTTATCGAGCCTGTGTCCTGTTGACTCACCATCAAGACACCTACTACCTCTGTAAAGAATACAGTATAATTATAGATTCAATAGAAAACCTCAAGTAAGGAGGAAGAGAAAAAGTTGAAATGGAACAGAGTATATGTGTGTGGGGAAACCCATGTGATATGTCTCCCTTCTCAGTTTCAGACAGTGCCTGGAATTCCCAGTCACATTTGAACACACATCCCTGTAAACAGGACTAAAAAGAGAGAAGTATACTTAGATTACCCAAGATCAGGCCTTAACGAATATGGAGGAGAAACCCGTGGCTAGCTAGACAATGGTAAATTATTGTAGGATAAAAGTGAAATGTTGTTTATTTTTGTTACACTTCATGTTGAAAAAAAATTAGGTCTCTTTCTCTCTCTTTTTTTTAAGGCAAGATACGTAACCCACTGTTTCTCAAAGTGTGTTCTGGGAAATATCAATTCTGCCAGATGCTAACTAGAAACCAGTTTTTCAGTCTCATGGCCAAATATGTTTGGGAAATATTATTACATAAGGCTAGTCACATTTCTGCACCCCTGGACTTCTTAAGACCTTAATAAACAGGCTCTGTGACTCCCCAGTGGGGGAGATAGCTCACATACACTCTCCTTTCTCCATGAGGTCATTTTTAGGGCCAGTGAAACTACTTTGAGTTAGCCTACTGGAGAGCCACTTATCAGATGCGACTTATCCAGGCAGATTATAGGATCAAGACAGCTAACAAAAGAACTATGCTTTCCCACTGAAACCATTGGCATACAAACACTGACAGGATTCTTCATGGCTAAGTCTAGAAGTAATTTATACCTAAATTAAAAAGTTTCCAAGAAGTTATCTAGAACAAACGCTTCTTAAATATGAGGTACTGGTTTTGTGTTCATAACCACTCCCTAGAAAAATCAACCTTTTTTTTTTTAAAGATTCAGACCTTAATTTTCTTTCTTTTTTTTTTTTTTTGATAGAGAGAGCATGTATAAGCAGGGTGGGGGGACAGAGGGAGAGAGAGAGTCCCAAGCAGCCTCCATGCTCAGCATGGAACTCAACACAGGGCTCCACCTCCCAACCCTGAGATCATGACCCAGGGTGAATCAAGAGTCAGACGCTCGACGGACTGTGCCACCCTGGTGCCCCATAGAAAATCAAGCTTTGAAACTAAAACTCTAAAACTGACTTGAAGAACTTACTGTCCCCTCCTTGGGAGGAAATTTTCGAGAACACAGATGATGGCTGAGGATGTTTCCAGACCATGAAGGCAGAAAACAGGAATTAGCATGTGTAGTGTAAGAGCCTGATGTTAAGCTTTTGATTGCTGTGGCAACCATTTCAAAGACTTCCATCTTGAATGAACTATTGGCAGCTGCGTGGCATGGCCACTGGCAAAACAACCAGATAAGGAACAGACCACCTCAGGCGTTCAGTTCCCCTTTTACAAAACCCTCATTAACCTACATAACTGACCACCTGAGTGATTCTGCGTATTCCTTTTCATGCCCTAATTCCAGTTTTTATGTTTCTAATTTCCCCAAACAGAGTGAACCTGCAAAACCCTCCAACCCCAGGAGAGGCAGAGACCCCAGTCAGCACTCCCTCCATCTCTCTCTGTGACTGCACTGTGTGGTCCACAGGTGTGTTGTGTACTTCCAGGACCTAGGAGTAATAAATCTTGTTCTTCAAAGTTCCCTGATGGTTTTTTCCTTAGGTGCATTTTGCAGTCATGATAACCTCAGGGACCCGTCTAGCCACACTGGCTTCAGTTGGGGAAATGTCTGTGGGAGCTCGCCTGCAACACTATGGTCCAGGTGAGTACCCCAGGCACTTCTAGCTGATAGTATTACCAATAGGCTGAGATCGACAAAACAGCATGGTGATAAATAATATGGTTTAGGAACTCTCTCTCTCTCCATAAGAGTCAGTCCTCTTTGAAAGCTAACATTTTCAGCCCCCCATTCTGGGGCATATTGTTTGGGGCTGACATATGGATTTCCAAGTTCCTCTTGGTGCTTGGCTAAAAAGACTTTTTCCCTGGTGCTGTATGCCATGCTGGGCTCAAGACTCAACTGCTGGGGAATTTGCAAACATAGCTTTATATGCCAAAGGAATAGAACTTGATGGTGTCCAAAGACAAATGAAGTGGAAATTTATTTTAAAAATTCATTATTTAAAATATTCTAGGGGCGCCTGGGTGGCTCAGTCGGTTAAGCAACTGCCTTCGTCTCAGGTCATGATCCCGGGGTCCTGGGATCGAGCCCCACATTGGGCTCCCTGATCCATGGGGAGTCTACTTTCTCCCTCTTCCTCTCCTTCTGCCCCTCTCCCTGCCCCCCACCCCACCACTTGTGCTCTCTCTCTCTCCTTTTCTTTTGTAAATAAATAAAAATCCTTAAAAAAATAAAATATTCTAACTCAAAAGCAATGATAATTAAGAAGCATTCAGAAAAATCAGGCAAATGTGCCCTCTAAAACAATGCAGGAAGGAGAATTCCACAGGCATCTTCTTCTCCCAGTTCTCCCGATGGGACCTTGGGAGGCATAAACACGGCTTAGCTTGGAGAAAGGGTGACAATCCCAGCTAGGAGCACCAAAAGAGGCTGTGGAAGCTTCTTTCTGGGCCCTTCAGCAGGAAGCTGCAGAGAAAGACCATGTTCCCCATCATTTTAAAGGCCCTAAGTGCACTACCAGAAATTCACTGGAGGAAAAGCCAGAAGAGTCACCTACATTTTCAACCTTTCTAATTTCTCACTATAGTTTTCTGTTTTTTCCCTTCCCAGGTCAAAAAATATAATCTAAAAACAAGATGGATTGTAGCAAAGGATGATCACAATTAACTAAAATCATGACCATTTCCAGTACTCATAATGTCATTCTTGAAGGCACTGAGGCTTCGTCTTACATTTTGCCAGAGGTTTGTGCTATAGAAAATTGTTGGTCATATAAAATTTTAATTTTAATTTTGAATCACAAGGAAGAATTTACAATGGTAGAATCATCACTTTAAAAAAAGTAATGCTGGCTAAAGGGGGAACAAGGGAAGAAAAAGATAGTCACATTTTTAGTACTAAAAACAACTGTGATAAATGTTATGGCTGAAGATTATAATTCTGTCTAATATCTTTAAAGGAAATTACGAGAACACTTGAATACTTTTGCTTATCAGTTTCCATTGGTTTTCTAAATGTAAAGACTTGAAAGGCTGCTGATATCTAAGAATGAACAATGCAAGTATATTTGAATTTCCACACATTTCACACTTCACCAAGTGAGTATATTTCGTGTGATGACAACTCAGGTCAAGGAATAAGGAATACTCAAATTGATGGACCATTTGATTTTAAGTGTAAGCATAACTTAAGCGAGTATGGACACATTTCATAATTGTTTTTATATCACCAAGAAGTCCTGAACTCAGGCTTTGGTAAGTAAGTGAGCAAGAGACAGAGAAAGGCAAGGTTTAGGGTCCATTCTTCAAGGACCTTATGGCCTAGCTGAAGGAAGAAACACGAGTCCGTGGAAATTACTTTTACCTTGTGTTGTTTGGTTTTGGTTTGGTCTGGTTTGGTGGCCTTTCAGGGCCTATTAACAAAAAGAGTAAATGTAAAAGGCAAGATGAATAATAATAAAGATCAGTTTACTGATGGAGTTCAGAGGCAAGAGGAAGAGGACCTCATAGCAGTGGTAGGATTAGAATCTGACATTAAAGGATGGATAAGACTGTGGTGATTGGAGGGGACCTAGCTGACCCACTGCACATGAGGGAGAAGGAGAAGGGCATGAAGAAGATTGCAGCAACATTGTGGCTCTAATTCGGGGCTGGTGAATAATATCATTTATTTAGAGCCAAGAATTTCTGTAGGTGAGGGAATAGAGAGCCATATTTCTGAAATAGACAAATGAGGCTGGTTATGGAGAGTCTAAGTGCCAGACCAAATTTGAACTTTATAATGTAAGACTTCACAGGTTGGGGGAATGATGACATCAGTTGTTTTTAGGAAGAGTGAGTGCTATGTGGAGAGGGAGGGACGCCCAGAGGCAAGAAAGACAGCTGCTAGTCTCCCGGTGTTAGCTGACAAGCCTCTGGACTGGTGAGCCAGGGAGTGGGAGTGGGAGAATGGGAAAGATACAGAGACCAGAACATAGCTGGAAGTGGGAGAGACAGAAACCAATGATGACTCCTTCTGAGGGGCCCGTGGGCTGGCTTGTTTTTTTGTTTGTGTGTTGGGTTGGTTTTGTTGCCTTTCGGGACCTTTTAGAAGTTAGTTTCAGTGCATTTTCGCCATGAGTTGACACATTCACTGGATCTCAGGGTTAGAAGGATAAGATCAAGTAACTTTTGAACAGGTCTTCTGTTTTTAGTGATGTTTGTTCACCCCTATTTTATGGACATGGTTCTTAGGAACCAGGGACACTATGAAGAAGTCACATTTGTAGCAAAACACCAGAAGCCACTTCTCTGGGCTTTGAAAATGCACCCTGCCACGTTGCCTTTCCCCAGCAGAGGAGTTATCTGAGCAAAGATCTTAGGTTGATTTTTTTAAACGTTGGGAACATCAGTATCTAATCTTTTATTACAATAACTTAAAACAAAATTAAGATCACAGCATGTTCAGCTACATAGTTCTGTTCCAGTGCAATGCTTTTGCAAACCAAAAGAATTGGAGGACAGTTTTCCATCTCCAATACATCAAATGAATCTATCATCTATCTATCTATCTATCTATCTATCATCTATCTACCATCTATCTATCTATATCTATATCTATATATATAGTTAGCAATTTCATGAAAACTTAGCTTAAGCGTATCTATCTACCTGTCTCCGTAAAAAAAAAAAAAAAAAAAAAAGGATGTCCTAATCATTTCTAAATGAATCCTTTCTTAAAAGGATAAAATAAATAGCTCAATCTCCTGTAAGAAAGGAATGTGTGAAGTAAGCTCTGAATTTCTCCAAGGGCTCTTCACAGTGCTGCTATATTATTACAACTTCAATATCCTGTGTTAGCAACACTTATTTAACTTGTTACATTTTAGTTTTATGGGAGAGCCATGAATGTAAAAGGCACATAAAAACCACAGCCAAATGGCTGACATCTGACCTTTAATCCTCTCTCAGACTCTCCTTTAGAAACACACCACTTCTTCTACACACACACAGTGAGTATATCACCTGCTCCTTAATTTACTAAACATCGTGGTATTGCTTAAGAAAAGAAATTGCATACTTTCTTGACCCTGGTTTCCTTCCTCACCCCCCCTTTTTTTGTTTTTAGCACTTATATTATTTTTTGATGTTTGGTCCTGTAAATTGCCATTATTTTTGTAATTAAAAATTAAGGTTGGAGCCTCAGGAAAAGGTGTCAGAAGGTGACTTATTAAACTGTAAGAAGACCAAGAAGGAACTAAGAAGTTTGTTTTGGAACTTGAAACATCATTATCACAAATAATATGGTTCTTAATTCTTACTAACATATAAATAATTATCTGACCTGAACTTAACATATATATATATATTAAATATGTATATTTATTAAAAAAATATGTATGGCAGAAAATAAAATATAGGCGGGATTAGCAGAAAGGGACTTCAGTAGAAGCCTATCTACCCATCATTTGGCAGAAATAATGGCTGAGGATTTTGGAGGATGTCAGTTGGCCACTTAGGGTCGGAATTGGGACCAGAACAGTTCTGCACTCCAACACCACTCCCTTACAACTGTACCCCCAATCACGATACCTCTGTCAGAAAGAGAATACTGTGCCTTAAACATACAGAGTGAAGAAGAAAGGTCACACTGTTCATGGCAAACCAGAAACTAGATCCCATCTTTGAGGCAAAATCTCTTGATTGCTGCCCCTGTTTCACAAACATGCAATAATGTATGGCCCCCAACAGTCCTCCTCTGACTTGTTTTGTCTTCAGGGGATGAGAACGGGCATAAAATCTGGAAATCTGACCCAACTGAGTCAATAAAAAGGCTTTTTGTCTGTGAACCTGACCACAAGCAATTCAATGTCACACTGATTGAAATAGCTGATTGGAAAGATTTTTGTCAGGAATACCATCCCCCTTTTATAGAAATAAACAGTTTGAAACAAAATTGAAGTAGCAAGACGGAATCAACTGCCACTTCAAGATAGTGCTGTCTACTACATGTAAAGGTGTTTATTTCCTCACGATGAAACATGTGTTATCTCTTCCATAATATCCCCTTAAATCCACTGTTTGTTTTAATCAAAAATACAGTAGGAAAAATTTTTTACAGAATGTCTCAGCACATTGTAACTTAATAGTTCGATTAGTTAAAAAAATTTTAAAAAAACACCTTAATTTTGTGTTTCTAGCAGATGAATATTTATACTCTTAATTTCAGGCAGTGTTGCATTTTTATTTACTATATTAAAGTTCAAAAGAAATGAGTAATTCGACTTGGAGTTTTATCATTTATTCTTTAATGCTAACTAAAGAGAGGCACTAACATTTTTTAAGAAGTGCTTACTATGTGTGTATTGCATTTCATTTCCATACTATCCTTCCCTAAGAATCATTCATAATGTTTGACCTTTTAATAACTGACTTCAATTCAAATAAGAAAAAGTAGTGGCATTAAACTATATTCAACATTTATTAATATAGCATTTAAACTCAAGGAAAATGCCAGACTCTAAAATTCTGACAATGGAAATTTATCCTAATCAGCCTTTGTCTCTGCCCTTGTGAAAAATCGCAAGAAACTGGTACATCTTCTGTGTTAAATAATCTGAAATATAGTAAGTAGCACCCAGCTGTGAAGTCAAGTCTTTTCACCATATTTACTTTTAATTAAAAAAAAAAATAGTATGGATCCTCTGCCTCTCCAACTTAAGTATGAGAGGATCAACCATGAAAAACATGTATCATTACTACGGACTTGGACAATCTCATGAAGAGGGAAATAAAATATAAATTGTTTGGTGGTGGTAGTGGTGTGGTTATTTATCGTTGGCTTAAAGTTCCTCCTGTAGGATCCCCATAAATGTCCCAGTATTAATCTTCAACTCCCTCTGTAATTGCTTATATATATATTTTTAAGATTCTACTTCACTTGGTAAAAACAAGACCTAAGGCCCTCAACCTTCTAAAAGCAGCATGGGAAAGTGATTCCGATGAAGGTCTTGATTAACACACTCTCTTTGCAGTTCTCTAACAAGTCAAGCATTTCCTGGAAACCCGCCCACAGATTGTGGGACTATTTTTAGTTGCTCACCTCCCTGTAAACGCAGCTATTAGATATCCAGATATCCCTGCTCCTTTCAGGTGCAGTAAAATAGAACATAAAAGGGTGTAATTGGATGATTACAGCTGAAGACTGTGAGCAGGAGCCATAGGGTCTCTCTTTTCCTAAGAGCTCTGGGATACGCCCCAGAAAGGCTTTTTCTCTCTCTGCAGCTGGTGAAACCTATGCACGGAGCAGGGGCCCCTGACCCCCAGATGCAGCGTCATCTCAGAAAACGCACTGTTAGGGTTGTTTCTGTATACACCCCGGGGAGAAAGGCAGGGAAAAAGAAGTCACATCTTTGGGCAGCTCCCATGCGCCAGGTCCTGTGTATCCATGTAGTTGTCACCACAACCCGGAGAGAGAGGTGGATGTCGTTATTCCGGTTTTACAGTGAGCAAAACTCAACCATCAGCCAAGTTCGCTGACTGCTCAAGGGCACGTGGCTAATGAGCTGCAAAGCCAGGTTTAAACCCATTCCATGTTTTGCCCCTTACACTCCTGCCCTTTTGAGGGGAAACTGGAAAGCAGGCTCTGTCACTGGGGTGGCCGAATAGTTGATTGTCCAAACCAGAACGTTTCTGAGAGAGAAATAGAGGGGTAATAATAAAAACACCCGGCCGACACGGGTGGCCTGTCAGGTCTTGGGCAAACCAGGATTTATGTAGTCAGCTTGTGTGAACTCTTCCTTGCTCACACCAGCAGAGCCAAGAGTGGAGAGAGTTCCCTGAAGAAAGCTCCCTGCCCACAGCTCAGCACCAGAATCCTGCCATAGGTCCCTCAGGCAGGAAGAGAGAGAGTTTAAAAAAAAATTATTTTGAAGACTAGGTTTAAGTGTAAATTTTGTTGTTGTTGTTGCCCCAAGAGCACCAATTGTGCTGAAGTTGTCTTCAATTCCTAATTCCTTAGGAGCAGTGGAACAATATCTCGGGACTGCCACACACTTGCATTATGGGTATATTAAGATGACACAAAAATATCTAACATTTATTGACTTTTTCCTGTGCACCAGGCACTGTGCGGAGTGCTTTATGTGCTTTATCTTATTTAATTTTCTCAAAACTTCTGTGAGGTATATACGTTTATTATCTCCATCTTCCAGGTGAGGAAACAAGGACACCCAGTAATGGCCTGGCTGTAATTCAGGCCAAGGCCTTCCGCTTCCAGCGTCTACACTGTTCGATACGACGCTGTGCCTGCGCCGTGCATGCTGTGTTGGTCTTGGAAATGGTAGAGTTACAAAGCAGTGCATTAGGTTTCCTGGCCTCAAAGCTTTCAGATTACCGAGGAGAGACTCCTTGACATTGCAGTATCTTAACTAACAACTCAGTGTTCGTCAGAAGGCGGCATGTATGTATTTTTGCAAATACCATCAAATGAGTGACACAGATCCCTTTAGCATATCGTGTGATGTGCGGCAAGGTGGCATATACTGGTGGGATATACTGAAATTTGTCTTCTTAAGTGTGGATCTCATTCTCTCTGATAGCAAGGAAAGCCTAGCAAGGACTGTCCTGCAGGTCCTCAAAGCCTCTGAACCCTCCCTGCACAGTACCTGGCCCATTGTAGACACAAATGACTCTATTCTGCATCATGATTGAAGTTGTCAATCAAACTGTAGAGCATTCAGAGCAGGGGAAATCTCTGGGGCTTGTAATAAAGACATGGAAGTCTTTACAGAGAATATGGGGTTTGAACTGGGCCTTGAAGGAAGAGAAATAAGTCTTTGAAAAAGTAAATGAGGGAGATGAAAGGTATTCAAGGTGGAAGAAACAAATTAAGTAAGTGAACTCAGATGGGAACTTGAGGGGAAAGCAAAGAGACCAGGATGTCTGGATGGAAACATAGCAAAGCAAGTCTGATCTAGAAGGGTAAGATTATGGAGCCCTTAACTGTGGGAGGTGCTGTTCAAGACCCCCTGTGGATGCCTGAAACTGTGGATAGTACTGACCTGCAGATATACTATGGTTTTTTCCCTATGCATTCACACCTACGATGAAGTTTAATTTTATTGGTAAGAGATTTAAGAAATACTACTAATAAAATAATTATAACATTGTCTTGGAATAAAAGTCACGTGAATGTGGTTTCTCTCTCCCGATCTCTTATTGTACGGTCCCCTTCTTCTTATGAGCTGATAAAAATGCCTACATGGTGAGATGAAGTGAAGTCGGTGATGTCGATATTGTAATGATGTAGCGTTAGGCTGCTATTGGCCTTCTGGTAATAGAAGGAAAATCATCTGCTTCTGGGCCACGGTTGCCCACAGCAACTGAAACCACAGAAAGTGAAGCTGAAGATAAGGGGAGAATAATATATAAGGAATAGTGTTCAAAAGTACTCGTGCAGAGCTGATTATCACTGTTTCCGTCTCCCTTGATAACTGTGAACTAGTTTGGACAGTAGACACTGGAGCAGAGAGCAGTGATGAAAAATGGATTTTCAGTGGCTGTTAATCTCATTAAGCAGTTTCTTCTGCCTTTCCTCAAACTCTAAACATTTTAATCTGTTTATTTTAGGAGAGGGTTTTTAAAATTCAATTTGAAAAGTTTAAGGTTAGAAAGCTTTATGAGTTTATGAAGGGCAAAGACTGTATCTAGTCTTTGAATCCTTACAGCCTGTTGCATAGGAATAGTTAACCAAGCATGACATGATCTCCCTGTCAACACTGCGGGGAAAGCACTGTGGACCCCGGTTACTATCCAACATTAGCGGTTCACTAAGGTGGCAGGAAGATGTGGCGTGAAGATAAGAGTCTAAGTGCTTGAAATCAGTCTGATTGTGATACTCGCAGGACTTTCGAGCTTCTTGAGAAGGGACAGCTACTTTGTGATGACTTCCTGGGGTTACGTGACTTTTAAACCAAAGCTTTGTTTAACATTTTGTACATAGGTTTTTTAAATACCAGTTCGTGCGTTATAATTAACGTTTCGCTGTACAGAAGGCACCCTTCCTTATATTTAAGCCATGAGATATAACCATGGTTCCAAAAGCAAATGAAAATAATCTGTAAGTGGAAAAGAACTCTCACAAAACCCATGCATGCTTTTGTTTTGTTTTAGGATCCTAAGCCTGGTGCTGTGTATGAAATAGGGCGTAGTGAAATGCCTACACTTTGAAAGGATACATTTAGAGATGATAGCACAGTAAGAAATGGAGATATTGTGCCAGTCCAACAGGTGGAAGAAGCCAGGGGAGAAACATGCTGGGAACCGCTGTGGAGACCACCGGGCTGCCTCTAGGACCTGAAAGTGGCTCCTGGCCAGTAACTAACAGGAACATGAGGACCTCAGTCCTACAACCATAAGGAAACGGCTTTTGCCAACAACCAGCAAGGACTCCAAGTTCCAGATGAGAACTGCAGACAGGGCTGGCACCTTGTTTCAGCCTGGTGAGACTCTGAGCGGAGAATGTAGTCACTCCATGCCAAGACGTTGACCTACAGAAACTGAGATAAACTTGAGATTTTAGAAGCCACTAAGCTTCTGATACTTTGTAATGCAGCCATCAAAAACGAAAACAGGCCATGTTGTACCTTTGCTTTGTCTTGGAGAAATGAGCTAACTCATACAAGGATTTTTCTCAGATACATAAAATGTATTCCTTGAAGTGCAAACACTTGATGGATATATATTATCCATTTATCTGCCTTATTAAATAGTACTTAGTACACTGCCTAATATTTAAAGAGTCTAATAAATATTTGTTGAATGAAGTATACTTGCTTTTTCTTCATTACTCGGATTACTTAACTTTATAAGCATCCATTATTTTTTTTAAGCTTTTATTTATTTATTTATTTGACAGAGAGAGACAGCAAGAGAGGGAACACAAGCAGGCGGAGTGGGAGAGGGAGACAGATTTTATTTATTTATTTGACAGAGAGAGAAAGGAAGAGAGAGAGAGAGAAAGCATGAGCAAGGGGAGGGGCAGAGGGAGAAGCAGGCTCCCCACTGAGCAAGGAGCCCAATGCGGGACTCGATCCCAGCACCCTGGGATCGTGACCTGAGCCGAAGGCAGACGCTTAACGACTGAGCCACCCAGATGCCCCATAAGCATCAATTATTGACTGGGCTCTGTGATAGATTGTGTGACCAGTTCTCCGTGCCTGCTTCCCTTCACTGGGAGAGGGCTATACTTCCCTGCTCCTTGGAAATGAGGCTTGTGATTTACAAAAGGAAATAGTAAGCAGAAGCAATGTGGTCACTTCCATGCAGAAGCTTTAAGAATCCTTTTGTGTTTTACTGCCCCCTCTCCCCCCTCTGCCGTGGTCCCTAGCAGGTTTCCAGGCAGGAATTGCTCTGCCTGGAACAAGGACCAAGATGCTGCTGAGCAGAGCCAGCTCCTACATGCGATATGACTAATCAGTAAATCTTTCCCGTTCTAGGACACTGAGGTAATAGGGTATTTTGGTACTGTGACATAAACTAGTCCATGTTAACCCACATAATACTGATTCCTTCAATGGTAACCAAGAAGTGAATATCCATCGGCCAGGCCCACTGAAGCATGTGTCTCCGACTTCCTCTTCTACCAGATGGAAAAAAGGCTCTGCTTTTAAAGTGCTCATGTGATTAGGTCAGGCCCACCCAGATAATCTCCATTTTAAGGAGAGCTGATTTGGGATCTTAATTACATCTGCAAAAATCCTTTGCAACAGTAACTAGATTAGTAATTGATTGAATTTGGGGAGGGGGGATGTGTAAACACCATAGTCTGGGAACCTAGGAGGCCCCACTGAGAATGGTGGGTGTTGGTATGGCTTGCCTATGGCAGGACTGATGAGACGGGGCCTGTTCTGGTGTCATTTGGTTCTCCCGAGAGTAAGAACTGGAATTATTTGGAGAGGTAGCTAATTTAGGGCATTCAGTGACTAGTAAAACCCTGGTTCTATGCTTCTTCTTCTTCTTCTTCTTTTTTAAGATTTTATTTATTTATTTGTGAGAGACAGAGAGAGAGGGAGAGCACAAGCAGGGGGAGAGGCAAGCAGCGGGAGAAGCAGGGGTCCCACTGAGCAAGGAGCCAGATTCAGGACTTGATCCCAGGACCCTGGGATCATGACCTGAGCCGGAGGCAGACACTTAACGACTGAGCCACCCAGGCATCCCTGGTTCTATGCTTCCGAACTGATTTTCCTAAGAACATAATCCCCTAAATGCTAAGAAGGTTACTACAATAGTCAGTTCTGGTAAGAAAGAGACAATGTTCTCAAATTATGTAATTGGGGAGAGTTAAGGGCTTTCTTTTTTTAACAAAGTTGTGGACAGAGTTTAGGAAACCATCACAGATAATGTGGTGCCTCTCCTGCAGCAGAAGGGGGAAGACGAGGGTGAGTCTGGAAACTTGCAAGTGGGGAGCGGTGTGGAGAGGGACGCCTGTCAGGAACTGTGGCCTTTGGTAGAAAGATGCAACCAAACCATGGAAACTGAGCAGGGAAGTGGTGGGGAATGAATAGCTTGACCTCCTTTTCCTCCCATGCTCTTATCTCTAGCCAAGAAGGCAAAAAAGCCTGTTGGTCCAGTCCTTAGAGGTCAGTTTCCTGGGGGCAAGAACAGCTTGGAAAAAGGTGGAGAGCAGATCTAGAAGGACAAGTGAGAGATAGGTAGCACAGTTACCAAAGACCTATTTCTGGGCTGTGGTCAGGGTCACAGGTTCTGTTGTAGATGAAGTGTTTCTTTCTCATCTGTGCTTCATAGAATGTTTTGGCTAGCTTGCTTATAACTTACAACCTACTAAGCACAATCATTAACATGTTTGTCCTTTCTGCTATTGTGAGCTCCCTGAGACCAAGGAGCTGTGTCTTACTCATCTTTATGCCTACAGTACCTAAGTGTTTGGCCCATAGTAGGTGATTAACAAATGCTTGTGGAATTATAAATATATGAAGTCAATGGTAAATGACTACTGAAGTCCCAGAAATCAATTTGGTGATAGGGGCATAAACAAATGCATACTATTATGGTTGCCTCTAAAATGTTCTATGGCATGTGGGTTGATAGAAGATTCACTTACCATTGCTATAAATCTTATACTATGAAGATTTGATGTTCCTCTTTCATTTTCTACTTAAAAGTCATCAATTTCAGGTCATCCTACACATTCCATTCTACAAGCACTAAAATCTGTCAACACAGAAGGAACAGTAAATGCAGGTTGAAAGAGACAGCTCAGAACTACCAGTAATCAAATTGCAGTTGGCCGTCAACTAAGGTTGACGCCTTCTCATCGTCACGTGTGATTCTGGCTGCTAACAGGGAGTGGAGCATGCTTAGTCCATGGAAAAACTGTTTTCTTCTATCTTACTTTTTGACATTTTCAAAGCACTAAGTACGGGTAAATGTGGTCAGCTTGATTTATGATAATTGTTTCATACAGAATCACATGCTGAAGAATTGCAGGGACTGACAGTCTGGGGAAAAATATAAATGTCATAATTTTGTTAATTGTTTTAGCATGTGTTTCTTCCACATGTCTGAAAGCAACTGTAATTGAGGGTTGTGGTTTCTGGGGCCCAGCCAAAAATACAATGTGACTAACAACTGAGGAAAATATCATGGGATATCATGTGTTAGAGGATCTTTTATCTCCCCCACCCTGCCTAGCCAAAGTGAGTATTTTCCAGTATTTAAGTATGTTACTGGAGTATGAAAAGAAGAATGATAAAAACTAAATGCTTGGACTGGTATTTTTTATCCGATAAAAATAACATATAAAACACACTTTTCAATTCTGTGGCTATTTCATTCCATCCTGGAGTCCTCTATTTCAAAAACTGGATTTGGGGGGGAAAAAAAACAACAACAGGTCTTTCCATTCTTTAAACATTTCGATGATGATAAGGGTTTTTCTCGAGCAAACAAATATCAGGAAATTCAAATACTGGTATGAAACCATAATCTCCCTTTACCTTGTTGCTCCAACACATAATAACTCTATTGAGAACTCCTGAAACCAGTGGGTGATCTGACCCAAAGGCTTCATATACGATTTCTTATTTTTATGACAGGAATTTTGTGATTTCAAGGCAAGGTTGAAAAACACCCTCTTTCCTCTCTTAAGCAAGTGATCAGGTTGCTGCCTGAACAAAGCAAAAGGCTGAGCTCACATGGCACCGCGAGGAGCTCTCTTGCAAGCTTCCTGGTTTGGGATGGACTGCAAATGCTATTAGTATATTTCCCAGGATTTAGGCTCCTGAGAACTGTGCAGTAACCGGATCTTTGAGCAGCAAGCATCTGGTAGCCAGAACCACACCAAGTCTTTCCCATATTATGCAGCAACTTCTGCTGGTTTGGTGGGTGTTCTCTCATTGTTTTATACTATTCCTTCTCTTTCTTTCCTCAGATGCCTGGGATCCACAAATATTTTTCTCACATTCAGAATTGACTGTCCTTGGGTGACTAAATTGATCATCCATGGGTCCAGAAGGTCATAGGAAGGTGCTGCTGATGTACATCCTCTCCATTTCCCCCAGTATATCCACCTCTCTTCCACCATCCCTGCGGACGAGCCCCACAGCTGCTAACTGTAAGCTGCAGGAACAAACGGAAAGTCTGTCCTGCCAGTGGCTGGAGGAAACTTTCCAAAGTGCTATTGGGAATAATGTCAGACAAGAAAATCAAATTGCAGGGAGCAGGGGAGGACAGGAAAGCCAAGATAAGGGTTCTAGCTTCTTTAGTGAACTGGGTAAGGGCTGTGAACAGCCTGGAATGTTATGTAGATATCTGCATATATGATTCTATATACAATTATGATTATTACTATTATTTCTGAAAAGAGAGTCTAAAACTTACATTTAGATACTCAAAGGGTTTGGGTAACAAAAAAATTTAAAGAGTGATTACTGTGAAGAAAGTGGGTTTAGCTAACTTAAATTTTAAAAAATCAAGAGAGAAGGAGGAAGGAAGGACAGTAAGAAAAAATAAAGGTAGGACAAAGAAGAAAATAGGGACAATAGGAGAGAATAACACTTTACCCCTTTTATCAGCTACTTAAGACTTGGCCTCCTGAGATGGTCTGCAAGGATGCCAGTATAGCTAAATATCTATCTGATTTAGAGATGAGAGAATGAAGGCATACAGAGTTTAAACAATGTGTGCAAGGCAAAATGGCTAGTAAGTATCCACACTCAGCTGTGGGAGGCTGCTCTTAATCACTGTTCCAAACCAATACACTCTCTTTCTCTTTCCTCATGTGTTTTACAAAATATATTTTTTTGTAATGGAGGGTAAAATTACACACCAAAATGTTATTTCCGGATGTTGTGATTATGGGTGATTTAAAATTTTCTTCTCATCTACAATTTTATGTGTATTTGTAATAACCTTGTCTTTATTATGTAATAAAAAGAATAGTAATTTTAAATTATTTTCCCTTTTCTAGAAAACCAGTGATCAGATTGTTAAATCCCTCAGGAACAATTACATTTCTACTGAACTACGGATATCAAATAAAGGCCATGAGCAAGAAACTTGGAAGAACTTGGTATTGATTTATCATTGTCATTATATAGTGAAATGGTGACTTGTTCATAGTAACCAGTGAGATAGCTTGATAAAATCAGTGAATAAAACACAATCCTAACAAATGGTAATTTTAATGTAAAATCATAATATTTGTTCAATTAAATACCTTTTATTCTTCTAATGGATGCATTGTTCCCCACCATTACCACATTTCCTGGCTGTGTCCATGTAGGTACAATGAAAGGGAGACCCAGGCCATTTACATGGTAACTTCTGCTTTGAAAGTTTTCCAGGTAAAATTCATCTTACTGGAGATCTTCAGGAGTTCAGTCCATCATTTGCTTATTTACTACAATAGACTGAAGACAGTTGCTTGAAAAAAACAATGCTCATTTTTCCATTAGTTATCTTTTAAGTCACACTGTGTGTAGAAGCTGAACAGTTCTTCTTTGAGGCAGGGGTCTTAGTCAGGCTTCTTTTCTTTCCACAAAGGATTAGGAACTGAATAATTATCCCTTCTCCCAAATCCTAGAGTGGAGGATGCTCCCTCAAAAAATAAACTCAGGATATAGACTTCTGACTCTCACTGTAGACTCTAAATTCTCCCTCTAGACTCCAGACACTCCATGGAGAATACAATCTTGAATTGCCTCCAGTCCCTTCTCCCAAAGCCCTGATGGAGAAGTGACTATGTGGGGGGCCATTGAAAGGCAATTTCCTGGCCACTCAAAGTGTATCACCCATGTATCAGGCTGGATAACTGAAAAGAGGTTCCACTTGGTCCATATTACCTTCACCCCATTCAGAATTACTTTTCCCCAAGTTCTAATGGCACATCTTCCACTTTTAGTTGAAAGATACTATGAAACTACCTGCAGAGTTTCTGTGTGTCATCTTTCTTTCTGGTGACATCTACTACTTAGACTGGACTACATAGTGCAAACTCTTACATGATAAATTTTTTCAGAATTAGCACTAAGAATTTTTTTTCTTGGATGAAGTGACCTGTTTCTTTCTCTCTAATGATAATGATATTTGTGGAGGATAAAGATGAGATTGTGTGGCTTTAGAGGAAGGCAAGATGGGTTTCTACTAAAATTATCACAGGGTTGCCAGTATTCTGGAGTTGATCAGACTCAGTGAGGTCAGCTTACTCTGATCAACCTTCTGAAAGTAATTCCTAATCTGCCCTCCATCTGGAGTATGCTCTTTCTGCCATCTTTAAGTTTGCTTAAGAAACATAAGAGGTGGAGCCAAGAGAGATGGACAATATTAAGAAAAATTTCTTACAGGACCTGGTGCAATATCCTGGCCAGAAAACATATTTCAAGACCAAGTTTTCTCTCTCTTTCCTTCCAGGATGGTGCTGGATAAAACTGCCAGCTTTTGTGACATTAGCCTTCTCTTAACTTGGTGTGGGAAGAACATACCCTTTTTATTTATTTATTTATTTATTTGTTTATTTATTTATTTATTTATTTATAAAAGATATTTACTTATTTATTTATTTGACAGAGAGAGACACAGAGAGAGAGAGGGAACACAAGCAGGGGGAGTGGGAGAGGGAGAAGCAGGCTTCCTACTGAGCAGGGAGCCCTATGCGGGGCTCGGTCCCAGGACCCTGGGATCATTACCCCAGCCGAAGGCAGATGCTTAATGACTGAGCCACCCAGGTGCCCCGAACATACCCTTTTTAGCAATAGAGTGCTTCTGCAAGATCAACACAACATAATTTTTTAGGATTCCTTTGAATATATCCAATAACATTATAGATTTGCTTCATTATGTAGAATTTCAGTTCACCTTAATTGAAGTTTTAGATATTCCAGAGTCTTCTGTGTGTGTATAAAACCCCCCACAGATATATATGGACATATATACATATTTCACAGCTGACAGATCACACTGACTATTATGGATTTCACTAACAACACTCAGAGGGCAAACTTCTTTCAAAATTGGGGCATTGGGAAATGCACATCAACAATTTCCTCATTACTACTAAAAAGACTGTGTAAGTCATTTTATCTCTTTTTCCTTCCACTGCCCCAAACAAAAAGAAAACCAAAAATTACAAGGAATTAAGGTTAGACCGTGGAACTAGATGGGCCCTTAGAGCCTCTGTATTCATGATATTTACTCCAGTTTGGCCTTAAATATCTGTTCTTAGTTACATTTCTAGAAATACAATCTCACTTTTTACTTTCATCTTTTTTATTGTTTTTATTTTTGTGAGTCCTTTTAAATCCTTTGTGGACAGAGGTTAGGCTAACAACATAACATACAGGCAAACACACAAATAAACCAGCTATTTTTCTAGCCCTTCTGTTTGGTATGTGGATTTTTTTTAGGTTTTATTGAGTAAAACCAGAAATCCCCACTTATGCAAATTTTTTAATCTGTAAACTGAGAGCTATCGCAAATTTTATAGTAAAATATAATTTAAATTTGAGCAAAATTATTAGAAGTTTAATTTTGCTCTCTAGAATGTTCAGCATATGGAGTAGTCTGGTAACTATTTTGTTTAAGTGAGAGTTGTCTTTAATTGTAGGCGTAAATCATATACATATACATAGAATATATAGAGGATATATGTAATGCATGTATGTGTATGTACATAATAGAAGTAGATTTTACAGTAAGATCTATACAGGTTTTTATAGTTGTTCCAGGTAATCAAGGCATTGGCTAGAACTGGGAGGGAATTAATCTTCTGAACTTTTACATTCTGGTTTCAATTCCAAATAATTAGCGGTTCAATATATTAAGCAGATGCATATGATATGCTATGTTCTACACAAAGTAAGCAAATAAAACAGCTACTGTGTGCGTCTACATAGATATAAATTCTTACACTCATTGTTTTGCTATCTATTAGACATGAAATAGGATGGCTTTCTTATGACCCATACATATAAACCTCAAGTTCCTCTTGCTTTTCTATTTCCCTCAGTCTCAGGTTCTGATTATTTCTAAGAACTTCTTGAGAAGGTATTGGGAGTAGATAATTCATCACATTCTTTCCCAAGTATGATTCTGCGAAACAGGGGAGGGGCCAATGACCTAAAACTGTTAACAAAAACACCATTACACATTTGATTTCATTTTCTTCCTCTCTGACAGGAAACTGGGAAGGGGATCTTATTCTAACAGTAAAGAACAAAGTCATTTTTTGGGAGGATTTACATATATCACCCCGCAATTTTTTTTTTCCTAGAAGACTGCAATCAAGACACAAAAATGCACAATGAGTGGAGTGGATGAGCAAATTTGTGTCATTAATTATATATTTCAATACAGTTTAATTTTGAAAATAGTTTTATGGACACTATAAGTAAATTACAACTGAAATAAATTATATTGAAGATGCAAAGAACTTTAAAAATATATATGTGATCAGCTACTTGAGAAAGGAATGAATCCAATTAAAAATGAATAACAAAATATGATGGCAGAAGGTCTCATCTTGATGTCTATTCTGAAGCCATTCAGATCACTTAAGACCAGTGAACACTGGTCCAGCATCTAGGGATGATGCTTGATCCACTTTTCTGAAAAATTTATTCCATAATTTCACAACTTGGATTAATGGGACAGTAATACCAATGAAGAACATGAAAATTATATCTTTCCTTATAGCTAGGAATAATGGTTATAGCCATTTAGAGGATTTTCAGTGCTGATGACTGGGTCCTCAGAAATTTGGGACCCATCCTTATCCTTTGTGCTTTCCCCACCAACAAAGTACATACTTAAACATATGACCAGCAGAGGAAGTCTTTTGGAGAAAAAGCATGACAAAATGATGAAGACATTGGCAGGAGAGGGTCATGTGTAGACAGCACGGCCAGAGTTTTCCATCTCTAAAATCAGATAGATGTGTGCTCATATTTCAACTATGTCATTTTCACTGATTTTGACAACACTTTTTAAAAAATAATTGCTTCCCTAACTTAGCTTTAGACTTCTTAAAGAATAGAAAGAATTATTTTTCTCTTGAGTCATTGGACAACTACCCCACGCTGATTCAGAATGCAAGATATGCTTGGTGTTTACTGTATATGTTGCAGAAAAGCTCCCCTGGTATTCTAGCCCCTTTACTAAAACTATTCAAGAAAATATCACTAATCAAAGGAACTCAAGAAATCATCCATACTGTCATCATTCAAGCATTAAGGAGCTTATTAGTATTTGCTAAGGCATCTGTCTTCCCAGATTTAATACACACCATGCTGGCACTGGAAAAAATAGAAAACACCTGGATAACCTAGAGGGCATGGACACATAGTTATACACAATCCTTAACTCTCTGAGATGGAGCTACTTGTATATTACTTTACATACTCATAAGGACATATGTAATAATTAATATGAATTAAAAAGGAATCAAAGAGGAACTGTTCTGGGGCAATGCTGAGGAGGGATCTATGGCTCTCCCAAACTGATAGTTTGTGGTCATCACCATTTAGGAAAAAGCAAGAAGCAAGAGTTCACTAAGGACTCACACTAACCCCTACACTGATCCAGGGAGCAAGCTGGGACAAAAAGTATAATATTTTCTCCTAAAAAAAGAGAGGAAGGATAAATTTTTTTTCCAGTTGATAAAATTGAGAATTTACTATGTCCAAAGTACTCTTTTAGACAATCTGGGTGGTACAGAGTTGTGTAAAACTCAATCCTTTTTCTCAAGAACTTAATTGGTGGATGTGACAGAGTCCCAAATAATTATAATTCCAGATAAACCTGGGGGTAAACATCAGTTACTGGTTAGAAGTTCAAAGGGGAGGATGACTCTTAGATTACTCTTATGAATATGGGAACACTTGAGGAGGTAAGTGACATTTGAACCAGACCTTCAAAGATGATAAAATTTGGAGAAAGAAGCAGAGGAGGAAAAAAAAAAAAAAAAAAGCACCTTCTCAGTAGGGGGGCACAGCGAAGACAAAGGCACAGGGCGAAGACATTCGGGGTCTAATTAAAAAATGACAAGTTTAGTTTTCTTCAACAGGGGAGTTATAAGATGGGACTGAAAGAAAAGTTAAAAAGATAGATTTTTTTGAGAGCATAAGGGGCATTGGATGTAAGGCCAATGAGTTTGTTCTTTAAATTAATAAGGAATCATCTTTAATAGGGAAACATTGAGGTTTGTAAACCAGGAAAAGTCATGATAACAACCAGTGTTGTAGTCTTCAAAATTTGGATGAGGTATACATATGGCAGTGCTCCTCAACTTTTTCTGCATTGTCGCCCCTTAAATAAGGAGGCTTCTTATATATATCTGCCTGATTATTCTACAGATTTCCTATTTGGTCATGTTCATCGAGAGGTGATCTATTACATCTTATTTCCATCACTGGCCAGGATATTCTTTTCTTATCTTCTTTAATTTCCTTTGGTGTGTTTGAGCCTTGAGTAGCTGTTGAGATAAAGCAATCCAACATCATTGGGGTACTTGGTGAATATTTATCACTGGAGTGAAATTGCAGAAAGCTAACTTTCCTAGTTTTGAACTCAAGAGCTGTATAATGTTTGAATCAGATTTTTTTTTAAAAAGAAGTTACCATTATCACAAAAAAAATCATAACAAACAGCAGGTTGCAAGCATATTTAGATCATTCTTACTGAAGAGAATAAACATTTATTGCCAACTGTGAAAGGGCAGATTTAATGACTGATGGAAAAATCATGCTGTTTTGTCAGTTCACATAAATAATAATTCATCAAAGAAACATGTGTTGATGAGTGCAGCCTGGTTTGAATTTAAACCACAATGCATTCTTGAGAAATAGCTGAAGTACCTGAGCCTCGTTTAAAAATCTCTAGCACATTATCCAAGCATATAAATAATCCTTCCTAGGTCATGTAATGAATCTTCTCAAAAACATCAAGAATATTCATGCTCAGGGATGAATAGAGGCTGTCTATATTTACCTTGAGAAAAACACATGTGGATGCCCATGAACCTCTGATGAGTACTTAAGAAATATGATCATAGTTCACTTTCTCAATAGGTGCTCAACAAAATGGTTTGGGATGAAATGAGTATTTACCAGACACTAAGAAAAATAATAGAGCTCGCTGATCAAATTTCTCTGATAATCATTGCTTAGCAAAAAAGGATAAAAGGTGATATTTTCTCTGGTAAGCATTCCACTCTTGGGCCACCCCAATATAAAGACCCCCTGTACTGTTGGTGAACTGATGGGATTCGACAAGCAGGTTTGTGAATCTGGTGGCCAGGTGTCTTGGTGTGGGTGAGACAGGAGCTAACGGATCTGACATATGGGAATATTGCTCCCAGATGCTCCCCAAAGGGAAAGAACAACTTGCTTTCAGTGACCTGTCCTTTCAAGATGAGTCCTACAGCAAATGCACTGTGATTAGTGAGCTCTGTGAGAGGAAGCAATGCATCATGGGTGCCGTTCTGCCAGAAAAAATAAGCATTTCTAATGGGTTGTACCCAATTCCTTAGTAAAAACCAGTGGTCTGTGTCTGGAGGTCATCCAAGGCAAATCAAAGAAAGAAATCTTCAGATGTTGAGGAGATAAGGAAGAAAGAACACACTAAGGATGTATGGTGTTGATTTTAAACCGAAGAGAAACCAATCAGGCTAAGTCATGTCATAGATAGTTATGACCCTTGCTGTTAGAAGTCTGTATGGAAAAACGTAACCGGAAGTTGATGTCCATTACACCAATGCTCTAATTTCCATAGGCTCATTGCCTGTCTGGTCTCAAATACTATCATCATGTCATTTGGAAACAAATATCCGTCTGAACATATTTTTTACATTTATATTTAAGAAACTTCAGTACTCATTATGAGTTGCATTAAGAAAGCTTTCTCAATTTGTCAGTTCAGTAGATTTCTCTGCATTCTTATCTTCTGGACTCTAGAATACAATATTTGTCTTCATAATTGATTTCATGTTTCTAGATTACACATCCTGAAAATGAAACATAATATGCAGAACTACACTGACAATATCTGAATCCATGCTGGTAATGGAACAATTTAAGAAAAGACAGATATAGTTTATACTCCCCAGGTTTCAGGGGAACCAACCCAAGTTGTGACTTGATGGTCCTTTTATATCCTCTGCCCTGTATTCAATGCCTAATAGGTAAGTTTGATTTGTCTTTCTTTAGGATATAAATTTACTTTGTTCCTTCATTCTATTAGGTGACATTATCATTGCTTAGCTGCCAAAAATTAAACATATTAATCTGTTTCTATTTCCCTTTTTTGTTTTTCAGCCTTCTATCTTCTCTTACTACTCTAACACAGAGGAAAGAAGTAACTCCACTCATGAAAAATATTTTCTATTGCAGGTTCTGGTAAAATAGGCTAGGATAATTTTGATAGTATTTCAAATACTCCAAACTCATCAAACTCATAATTTCAGGTTACATAAACCTGTCTTTTTATTTTTGACACTAGAAATTGAAAAAAAAAAAGGAATATGTCTCACTCCTGGGATAAAAACTGTAATTAATTAAACCTAAGCAGTATTACTTTTGCAAGGTTCTATATTAAAATTTTTGTTGTTTTATAAAAGTAAAAATAAAAAAAATTTACAGTTTTCTTTTTAGGAATAAAATATAATTGATTAACTGCCCGTAGCAGTTCCACATTATATTTATATTTAGGTTTATATTTATATTCAATTATTTTACATATTAATTTCCCTAATTTAGTTTTGCTTTGAAATTTTTGTCAGTTATCAGATTACTGTCTTTCAGCTCCAAATCCACCCTTCCCTGCCCTGCTTTGTGAGAATGGAACTGGACCCTGTAAGCATTTTTCCTTTGCCAGCATGATCCTAGGCTTTGCCAACAGAGGGCACTAGAGGGACACTGCAAGGTGATTGGGGCAGCCAGACCTTCTTCTGGTTCTGATCCTCCATTTGTTAATGGAGTGTGGAAGTCTAGCAGTTGCAGCCGTATCCTCAGGTCGCTTTCTTCAACCAGGGGCTGCCTCAGAGCAACTCTTATGCCCCATATCTGTGATAGCTTCGTTTGAGCCCTCAGACCACATCCTCTTTGAAGAGATCTGAATCTCAGTCTTGGAGAGGCCCTCTCCTAAGTCTTAGATCCCTTTATTATATGCTTTTCCTCAGCCAAGAGGTAGGCGCTGTTTTTCTGCACCTGCAGATTCTGGACTGCTTGGAGTTCTCTTTAAGTAGCTTCCTCTTATTAACTAATCTTCTTTTACAAATTTCTTTATATTACTTGGGTAATATAAATACCTGATAGTACCCTAACTGATACAAAGTTGTTTAAAGTGTTCTTAATTTGTGCATGCCTAACCCACCTAAATAATTTTTAAATACCCTTGCTTCTGCATTTTAAATGTGAAAAATTCCCTTTAGGTCTTCATATGGTGCTCCACATTAATTAAACCCTTTTGACCAACAATGACAGATAAGACAAGGGCATCAAGAAACTCTTTAGCAGGAGAGAGAGACATACAAACAGGTAACTTCTATTATTAAATTGTGATAGATACAGCTATAGAAGAATGTGCAAGGCACAGTGGTGGCACCCCTAGGTTTGGTGGGGTGGGGGATGGGGATCCAATAAACCTTCACAGAGCAGTTATCACCGAGTGTGAGTGTTCAAGGATTAAAAGAAGGATGGTCCACATAGATCAGGGAGGAAAGAGCAATGAGAACAAAGGAATAAAGTTATGAAGTGTCAAGAATATATGATATAAAGCAAGGCACACTTGAGGAAAGTCTTGTAGGTGAGCACTCTTCATACCTAAGGCATGTCTGTATGTGTGTGTTTGTGGGTGGGTGCTATGAGTCGAGGAGGGAACGACATTGAGAACAATGCACAATAAGGCTGGAGGAGCAGGCTAGCTCCAGACCAGGAAGGACGTTGTGTCGTGCTAAAAAGTTTGGATTTTATTTCATGGGCAGCTTCAAACTCAAAGGACTCAAAGGATGTGAAGACTTTAAAGAAAAAGTTAATTAATCATTAGTTTTACACAGCAAGTATATTTAATCCTTCACTATATGGTGAATAAATTCAAATCCTTAACCTTGCCATAGAGTTAAAAGAGAGGAAATACCTAACTTTTAGCAAGTAACAAGAAGCACTCAATTAAAAGGTAAAGACCAAAATGTGCAGGGGCGTCTGAAGGCAGGAGGGATTGGAATAATTAAGAAGAGGGTAGAACTCCAGTAGGGCTCTCGGGCACTCAAGGGACTGCATTTTAGGAAAAGAACAGAATGGGCAATCTTTTAGGAAGGCGGGAGCATGGCTCTGGAATGTTTTCAGCAGCAGGAGGGAGCTTGAGCTGAAGGAGGGAAGTAATGAGAGAACAGGCTGAAAATGTAGGCTAGAGGTCTGGGATGACAAACCAGTGGTATTGTGTCTCTACTTAACCCTTCCGTAACCAGGCCATTTATTTTATTCCTGCTGAGCTCAGAGCAGCTCCAGATTCTTTCTCAGTCCAGTACTAAGGGAGTCAAATTTCCAGTTGGGAGTTCATCCTTTAGGATATGTTAAAAGTTTTTGACTGGTAGATTGTTAATTATTAAGATTTTTCTGATTATGTTGTTATAGATAATGAATGGAAGGGAGGATCCCAAAGATGGAAACCTGTTGAAAGAGCTGTTGAAATTTTCTTTTATATGCAAGTTACATTTCAGTCATTAAGAGACTGTGTGTTTCAGCTGTGAATTTGGAAGATATAGGGAGTGTTTGTATTGAATTTACATTGATATTATCACCGAAAGAAACAAAGCTGTAACACCAAATATCATAAATCAGAATGTCATGCTGAAAAAGCAGTGTTTGACATTGCCATTTCTCCTTTAGGATATGGTTGACCTCAGAATAGGAATTCAGAAATCTCCCTGCCTGCCTCTTTGCCACTAAGAAAACAGACACTGGTTCCCCAACCCCCTGATTAAGAAAGAACCTGGAAGAACATGCAGAAGAGTTTTCAAGACTGTGAGTCCCCTTGCCAAAACTCAGTGGAAGAGTCTCTAGAGAAACAGAGGTCATAGAAGTTTAAAAGTTTGATTATTTTTAAAAAGTTTTTACTACCTTCCCAGTAAATATTGCCTTAATTCTTCATTCTTACTAGCAAACTGTCATTTAGCACCCAATAATTCTCTTGTTAAAGCCTAGAGAGTTATTATTTTCAGGGATGGGTGAATTTAACTGCTTTGCTTTCTCCCACAACTTTGCAAAGTATTTCAGGGGACAAAGTTCTTCTCATTTTTTTCTTCTTGAATATATTCCCACTTTATTATGAAACATAAAACCTGAACTACTGAGAATCAGATGCACAAGAAGAGAAAAATGCTCATGGCAAAGTGAGTATTCAGTGGAGACAACCTTACACATCATTTCTCGCTAGGCTCTGTAAAGGACACATTAATTCTTCCACCTTTGGAAAATTATTTAGCCTCTTCATCTTCTCTTTTTGATTAGTAAATGTAGATAATAAAATTTTTATCTAACTCCTTATAGGACTGTCCTTAAAATGAAATAAAATAACAGATGTTGAGGGTGGTTTTGAAAAATACAATGTTACAGAAACATAAGAAATCCTTCTGTTATTCTAATTTTAGTTACACTCATGATCAAGAAGTTAAGATCATGGTGTTGGGAAATATTTGCCAGTGTTTTGAGGTCAGGCATCACAGTATGTGCAGTGAATTGTACATTTTAGTTCTTTTTGTGCACATACAGATACCTATCAGTCTGCAGATAAATGGTCTGCATGGCTTCATCTTCATCTTCACTTATTCTGTTCAACAAATATTTATTGAATAGCTGAATATTGAATACCAACAAATATTTATTGGATCTTGAATGCACCAAGAATTATTCTAGATATTGGAAATATTGCATTAAGAAAAGAGAGTATGTGCCTGCCCTCATGTATCTTATACTCTAATAGAAGCAACAAAGTTAACAAGTAAATAAGTAACCTGTCAGGTGGTGGTAAGTGCTATGGCGTAAAACAAAGGGGGAAATGAGGCTACTAGACAGGGGTTGACAAACTATGGCCAACTAGCCACATGTTTTTTGATTTGGCCTCCTTTTGTAAACAAAGTTTTATTGGAACACAGCCAATAGTTATCCACTGTTGCTTTGAGTTAAGTAGTTGAAATAGAAACCATCTGGCCTACAAAGCATAAAATATTCACTCTCTGATTTTGTGCAGAAAAAGTTTGAGGTTCTTGGTATAGGCCATTATATCTAGGCCATTTTAAGGATTTTTAACCTGTGTGAAATGGGATGCCAACAGAGGGCTTGTGGGGTAACATGATCCGGCTTGTGTTTTAAAAAATTATCCCGGTGACTTTGTTGAGCATAGACCTTAGGGTAAGAGTGGAAGCATGGAAACCAGTTAGATAGCGATTGCATTAGATGAGAGAAATCACTCCAGGGCAGAAGGATAAGAATGAGGCGAAAAGAATACAATTGATTTCTGGATATATTTTTAAATTAACACAGTGAGAGATTTGGGCCTGAAAAACTGGCAGGAGGGAGTTGTCATCAACTGAAATACAGAGGCCACCAGAGGAGCAGTTTTGGGGATGAAAATGAGGAATTTGGTTTGTACATAATAAGTTTACAATATCCTGTAACCATTGAAATAGACATGCCAATAAGGCAGGTGACCATATGAGCCTGGAATTCAGGGGAGAGGTCTGGGCTTGGGTTAGAAATCTCATAGTTATCAGTACATAGTTGAAGTTTAAATGCCATGAGATGGAACAAAATCACAAGACACCACATCTTCAGCTTTATTGCTCCATTTCATTTCATCTGTTAGTACCCAGATGCCTTTATATTTGCTGGACAGATAGAGCTTTATGTTGTGCACATAGTGTGATCCTTGCATATTTATTGATAGCCATCTGAGTCATGATCCTGATCTTACTTTCAGCTTAAAGGAAGTGGGAAAGGGAAAATTGGGGGATTTAAAAATGTTATATTGGACTCCGTTTTGAAAAGCAAAAAGCCTGCAAGATGTGTATCTGCTTCAAGAGGGTGGGATAATTTGTCCCAGGCATACTTTTTCTCAGAATAGGTAAACACGAGAAGAGAAGAAGTTTCATTTAGTTAAAGCCTACCATGTCCCAGGGGTTTTACAAACAATGGTTCATTCCATGGCTCCACTCGAATTTACAAAATTGGGCTGGAGGTACTCCAATATTTCTATCATTTTATTCTTCCAGATGGATATTCAGTGAAGACAGTTTCTGGCTCTTACTGTTTCAACATCTCTTATACCAGAGAGAAATTGAAAATAAAATCCCAAATTAGTACAAACACATTCCTGGCTTCCAAAAGAGTTCACTTTCAGGTCGCTTCTAAATTAACATTCTATTTAATCAGAACAGGTTGGTCCATCCCACTAATTGCTATTCTCTTTCCAAGGCTAAATACAATTCTATAAAGCATCAACTTGAAGGATATCTGTTATGCAAATTCCCTGGCACTGTAATGATTATTTTTATTTAAATAGGCATAACCATGGACTATGCAAGATCAGGGGACAGAGTATGAATTGTTCAGCTTTCTAGATTGAAGTGCATAGATATTATGCTGAGAACAGAGGATAGGCTATCCATTGACTGAGTCATCAATCTGGAATTGCTCCCCATTGCCTAGAGCCAGGTTTCCTAACTGTGGCACTATTGACATTTTGGGCCACATAATTCTCTGTTTTGGGGAGCTGTGTACTCTAGGATGTTTAGCAGCATCCCTAACCTCTACCCACTAGCTGCCCATCACAACCTCCCCTCTCCTAGTTGTGAAAACTTGTCATAAAATTGTCTCCAGAGATTTCCAAATGCTTTTGGGGAGCAGGAGTGTTGAGAACCACTGACCTAGAGGGTAAGTTCTCTCTCCTTAGGCTGGCATTGGAAATTCTCGCAGTTTACCTCCAGAACTTTTCAGATTTTTTCCTCCATAAATCAGTCTTCAGATGACTGGTCTATTTATTATTTCCCCTAAAATTTTTCTCTCTCTGGAGTTGGTGCCTTTGTAAGTACCCATCCACTCCCCATTTATGAATTCCATCCCTTTTTTCTAACTAAATGCTATCAATGCTTATAAACCTGATGAAGTCTTTCTTGTTTCATGAAATTATGGCCTCAAGTCACAGAAATTGGATGGGGCTAGTCTAGTTCTTATTCTGCAGGTGAGGACAATAAGATAAGAAAGGTCATTGTTTACCAAGGTCATAGGTCATAGGGGCTACATGGAGAGCTGGTGGTAGTAGAACCCCAGAGTCCTGTCTCTCTGAAATTCACTGTGCTTTCTATTCTACCTGCTTCTCAGATGTCTTTGGTTCCATTTTATTTTTACCCTTCTCAGAAAATCTTAAGAGATTTTGTTCTTATGATTCATTTCAGTCATCAGTGCCCTTCCACATAGTAACACCAACATGTTGTCATTTAATACTTATATGAGGTATGAGGTTACCCAATCTGTTCCCTGAAGACACTGTGCACTTTCCTCATTTTTGCCCATGACTTTGTCCCTCAGTGTGGGATGTCCTTTACCATCTTTACCCCTTCCTTGCTTGTTGAGATCCTACCTAACTTGTATAACTCAGGTCAACGACAGTTTCCTCTGGAAGGTGGAACGTCCTTCAGGATTGTTCTTCCATTCTCCCTCTGTCTTCACTGTGCCACTCTGTGTCACTGTGTGTGTGTGTGTGTGTGTGTGTATGCAAGCACTTTGAAGGCATTGGTACTGAACTTCTGATTCCCTGGGAAATACATCTCCTAATTTTTTCTATTTCTTCTGCTCTATTAACACTAACAAAACAAATTTTTCCTTCCTCCTAAATGAATTAATTAAGATGGAATTATTAATTTATTCAGGAGACAAATGTAAATTAAATACAAAAGGTGCCTTGGTACATGCCACCATGAAAGAAAAAAGCATGGCCGTTTCTTTTTCTTAATATAGGTAGAATAGCAGGTTGAATTATAATTATGTGTATTTGTGTGTCTGTTTTTGCCAGTAGGTTACAAACACTGTGAATGCTGATTTTATGTTTTATTCATCTTTATAACCCAGGGCCTAGAACCCGGAAGTGGGACAGGCCCATAATAAGAACTTCATAAATGTTTCTTTTCAGTTGGAATCACTATTTCTGCACTCTGAGATTCAAAATGAATCAGGGCCTAAGGGCTTCCTCCTTTTCCTGAGTCACAGCACCTCCCTTGCCCTCACACACCCACGTGTTCTTGCACCAACATGAGGACATTCACAAGACGAAGACACAGATACGTGTTCATGTGCGCGCAGACACAGATGAAAGCAGCTGGTTAAAAACGGAACCAGCCTTAATCAACCCTGTCTCACTCTGCTAGACAGGAACTACAGTTGCCCCTTGAACAGCACAGGTTTGAGCTGCCTGGGTCTACTTATATGTCAAATGTTTTCAATAAATACAGTACAGTACTGTAAATGTATATTCTTTTCCTTCTGCTTTTCTCAATACTATTTTATTTTCCCTAGTTTATAATATTGTGAGAATACAGTATATAATACATATAACATGCAAAATATATGCTAATTGACTATTTATGCTATCAGTAAGGCTTCTGGTCAACAGGAGGCTATTAGCAGTAGTTGTTGGGGAGTCAAAAGTCATATAGGAATTTTTTTTACTCTGTAGGGGTTCAGCACCTCTAATCCCCATGTTGTTCAAGGGTCAACTGTACTCAGCTGTCCAAAACCTGGTTTTAGCTAATATTGTGAACCACATTGTCTTATTACATCTTTTGAACAAAGTTACTGATAAATCAAAATATTGACTCTTTGGAGTCTTCCCTTTTCTAATTTCCCAAGCCCAAGTTTTGGTACCAGCCAAGGGACAATGAAATAACAAAAAGTTGACTAGAAAAAGGATGGGGGGCATCATTAAAATACATCCTAAAATAAATCATAAATCTCTATTTAGTTATTAAGTTTTGGTAACTATTTGGCTGTATTTATATAACTATTGGTAAATATTGGTATAACCAGTAACAATGATGATATTTTTCTTATTTAATTAAAGTTAATGTTATCTGTAAATATTGGGTTTAGAAGCTGACAGAATTAGATAGTGTATGTTTAAGGAGAAATAGGACTAAGTAGCTTGCAACTTGCTTTCAGGTAGTTTGGGATGGGAGTTGTTGATGACATCTAGGTGGTTACATCAACTAGAGTGAAAATAGAACACAAAGGTAAAATTGTCAACTGTAAAGGATATTTTCATTCTTTAAACACATTCCTCACATTCCTGTGGCTAAGGCTAAAAGGGACCCATTTGAGGTTTTCTTAAAATAGAAATTCTTAGTAATGTTTGAGCAGATGATGCAGGAGATGTCAATACATGTCATGACTTCATATTATCTTTTACAGATAACTTTAAAGTAAGCCTCCCCCCGTTTTTAAATGAAATAGAAAATATATCTAATATTTAATAGTGATTTTTATATACTCAGTGCATATATTTACATTATTCATTCCTTATTTAGGAAAATTTTAAGTTAAATATCAGCCTGTTGTCTTATGCTTGACATTAGTAGAAGTCAGGAATGGATTTATAAGAGATGTTTTCAGTTTGAGTCCTGGATTCTCTTTTGACATGTTAGCATTTTCAAGATTCTTTTTTCTCATACACAGTTACAGCCCCGACACAACATTCTACTTGACCCAAATTCAAGACCCAGTCCTTTCAAAAGATTCAGGGAAGGTTGTTTCTTATCTGCACAGGGATGTAAGGACTGCTTCACTTAAATAATAATTGCTACTGTTATGGCACCAAGCGTAGGTAATTCTAGTTACCTGCTCTTGGCTGGAGACCAAAGACACACAAAGACACAATCTGGGTGAGGTTACCTGGTTCAAGGACTTTTCTTTATCGGGCCTAAAGGGGTATTGTTGTTTGATTCCTTGGTTAATTTGTTTTTCCTCTAGTCATTGTAAAGACCAAAAAGACTAGGGAGAAAAAGAGAAGGATGGTATTAACAGTGTTGAATTCGTATGTTGTGTTAGACATCATGTCAAGTTCTTTATGTGAATTATTTTGATTTATAAACAAATTATGAGTTATATGTTATTTTTAGTCCCGAGGCCCCAAATGTAAAGATGAAGAAAATGAGGATCAGAAAGGTTAAGTCATTTGTCTAAGGTCTCAGAGCTAACACATTTTAGAGCTGGGGTTCAGCTCATTTTCCTACTGTAGCATTTAACCCCTCACCACAGGGAGACTTAGTCTCCCACAGTGGAATACACTATGTGTAGTTTACTAAGGGTTAACTTAAGCAAACTTAAGTAGACACATATAGTGTGTGCTGGAGCTGGCTTGTACCAGCTCACAAGAACTGAGTGTTTTTATTTTTATTTTTTTTTTAATTTTTAAAAGACTTTATTTATTTATTTGACAGAGAGACACAGTGAGAGCGGGAACACAAGCGACGGGAGTGGGAGAGAGAGAAGCGGGCTTCCTGCTGAGCAGGAATCGATGCGGGGCTCGATCCCAGGACTCGATCCCAGGACGCTGGGATCATGACCTGAGCCGAAGGCAGACGCTTAACGACTGAGCCACCCAGGTGCCCCTAGCTGAGTGTTTTTAAATTGCAGCTGTTACACATAGACAATGATAAAAATTAAATTCTATAAACTTAAAATCTAATAAATTATATTAAAAACAAAGGTAATGACAACTCAAAACTTATCACTCTTTAGTTATTTTTCTATAGTTTACCATTATCACTGCTCTTGCAATTATTTGTGTCTATTGGGTGTATAAGGTGGAGGTAGTATATGATGTGTACTACTGCACATGTCTTCTTAACTCCACCGTCAAGAACCTCACATTGGTAGCTTGAAATTTCCCATGGTAAGAGTGTTTACCCCATGGACATAGGCAAACACTCTAAATCGGCACTTCCACCCCAGGAAAGCCATTTGTCAGTATTCACCAGCATACCCATGTGCACAGTATTTACATTTAATATGAACGCTTCAATTATTTTATGCTTCCTATTTTTATAAGTTCATGAACATTCACTAAGTATTTACTTAGCACTCATTATGTGCTAGCTATTACAATACATGCTTCTACCATCCTTATCTCATTTATATCTCTAAAAATAGCTGTAAGGTAGATATCATTATTTCCATTTTGTAGACAAAAAACTGAGGTTTCAAGCCCAGTACTCTCCTGAGGTCACACAGCTGGTAAGTAGTGGAGAACAAGCTTGAGTCCATGTTTGGTGGATTTACATTTTACAACACTACAGTTGCGGTGGTGTATTGTGGGAATAGCCCAGGACAGGGTTATAGTAAAAAGACAAAAAATGAAACCAAAACAAGAAACATTTTATTTAAGCCATGCTTCTCTCTATTTTACTACCACTGCATTCAGTGGAATGAATAATCAGCATGTCTGTTTGAATGCAACACTGTAGTCTGTAATGTTGAGTAGAAGTGTGTAAACTAGAAGCGGGGATTAGAGAAGCTGAGGGGACAAAGGACAGAACTAGTGGCAATCCGGACTCGCTGTGTCATACAGGGAAAATATTTGCAATGTCCTTGCATTGCAAAGCGGGCAACACAGTCACCATTCTGAGCACACAGTGTTTCGAATGTTACCTTTACTAAGAACAAAAAGAACTGATGGCACTTGTTCTTGAGTTGATTAGGCTATGAGATACCCACCTTATACTTTGTAATACAGAGTTAAGACTTTTTTTAAGACTTCTTTTAAAAAAGGCATTTTAGAGGGGCTTATGGGGAACCTTAGTTTTCACCATTTCAACAAGCAGTTGTATAGTTCAGTAGCACAAACTATAAAATCTCAGAGATCTCATACAACACCCCGGAGTGATCACAGTTTCTTTCTGCTCACACCCAAATCTGGTGCAAGACAGGTGTGAGCAACTCAGTGGCTTTCCAGCAGTGTCTCAGGGATCCAGCTGCTTCCATTTGCAATGACTCCATTTCGCAGTTCTTCACTTCCAGCCAAGGAGTCAATGGAGAATTCACATCTGTCTTACGTGCCTGCAACTGGACTTTCATTCATGGTCTTACCCATGAGCTCTCAGTCACACGGCTACAACCTGACTACAGGGGAGACTGCCAAATGCACATGGGTAATTGGTGCCAGAGACCGGCTCCTCCATGTTCCCTATAGCCTGCAAAGCTTTCTCTTATTCCACCCACTCTTTACTTGCTCTCTAGTCAAAGTGGATTTGCCTGCCAAACACACTAGAAGAAATGAAGCATGACTCATTAAGAATATATCTGTTCTGGGGCACCTGGGTGGCTCAGATGGTTAAGCGTCTGCCTCCGGCTCGGGTCATGATCCCAGGGTCCTGGGATCGAGTCCCACATCGGGCTCCTGGCTCAGCGGGGAGCCTGCTTCTCCCTCTGACCCTTGCCCCCCTCATGCTGTTTCTCTCTCGCTCGCTCTCTAAAAAATAAAATCTTAAAAAAAAAAAAAAGAATATATCTGTTCTTCTTCCTAATGGCAAGATTTAGACAATATAATTTGAAGTCAGGCCGACGGAGAGTAGTTAGGGTGGCTGTGAAGCTGTTTCACGTGCAGAGCCTTCTCTAACAAAAAGGCTATCAGATTTCTCATTATATTGCTCCTTGGCATTTAAATTCAGGAATTCGAGAAGAACACTGGAGAAATCTACCGTAGCACTTTCATATTGTAGCCACTAAACCACTTCGTTGCTAAAGCTTCATTTCCTTTATGTAAATTTTTTGTTTCTTTAATTGACCACGTTAATATTTTATTGACATATTTAATTTTCGCTCATTTTAGTGGGCTCTTGTACATTGTCTCTTTGGAACTCCCAAGGCTGAGTGTAAAATTTGCCCTTATAGATTAACGTGAAATCTTCAACAGCTCCTCCTCCAGAGAAGCTAAATAATCATGAAGTATTAATGTGGACTTTATGTGACCCATTTCTAATCTCTGCTTCAAATTTCACACCAAACACAGCTAAAAAATAGAGAATGATTTTCTGTGAACTAAGGGGGTTCCTAGGACACGGGACCCTCAAAACTAAAACTGGGGAAGTTCCAGGCAAACGACGTTATTTATCCTATGAGTGTTCCTCCTTGAAAGACAGATTTGGTTCCTTCTAACTGACTTTGTGTTTCTCTATCAGGCTCCACTCCCTGTCCTATGGTGGAGAAGAGATACTGATGCAGTATCCTAGGCATCTACAGGGAAAGAAAACAAAAACATTTTATCCAAATGGATTCATGATAAATGTGTTTGGGGCAATGGAGTTTTCATGTTGGGAGAGAAGATTCACCGTAAACAGTCTCAGTGGAGGAAGTATCCAGTTTTCGCAATTAGGTCTTTATACCTAAATAGTTTCTTGATTTTAAATTAAGATAATGTAAAGAATTATTCTCTACCACTTATTCCAATTTGGCCTTGAAACTAGTAATTTTTTTTTTTTCACAACAAAGAAGATAAACAAATAACCCAGAGAGAGAAGAACTTTTTGACCTAGTAACCAGAGCTTACGCCACCCAAACGTCTCCCCTTTCCTTTTGATGGTAGCTGGTGTATTGCAGTTATCTTCTTCGGTGGCCTCAGGGAGTGAGGTGAAAGGTGAAAAGGCTGGTATGACATTTAGAAGTTACGACTTCAAGTATTCCTCAAACAGGCCTTGCTTTTCAGCTGGCCTCTTCTCCCCACCTCCTTTTTATGGTAAAAATTTGCATCACCCTAGAATATTCTGTCCCTGATACAGAACATAAGGTTTTGTTGCTTTTACAACGCTCCCTGGCACTGCTCTGTAGAAATTCACTGACATATTATTTTCCCTCTGCAAACATGTGTCCCTATGTTATAAAGATAAAATAAAATGTCAAATGAAGTCATGAGAAAGTCTAATTCACCTCTAAACTGTGAACAGAGGAAAGAAAAGTGAGATTTTATGGAGTGGTTTGTGGTCCCTTAAGTATAATTAGGTCAGACTGAGAATTAAGTCAACCTAGGAGAAGGCCGACTTAAGACAGATAAACAGAGACAACGTAAAATAGTGGACAACACGTTGGGGAGTAAGGGAGCCGGCCAGGACAATGGCACTTGTGCCCCTCCATCTAGCTGAGTCTGACCTACCCCTTGAGCCTTTTCAGATAGTGTGAACCCATTTTCCCCTTTTGTGTCTCATGCCAGTTTGCTTTCAAACAAAGAATTTCTGACTGACAAGCTCTCTGAGGAAAGGTTGCATTTTAATTGTTTACATTTGCATGGCTCCCCAGGACTGGGGGATCTTGAATGATACCATCTCAATTTTGTTCCTTTGCACTGCAAATTCTTAATTATTTGTTTACTCAAACAACAAATACACATGTTTACTGAGTGCTTAGAAGAGGCCAAGATAAGGGGTGGTGGAGATGAAGGGCACAGTCTCTGGCAGACCAACTGCCTAAATACATACAGTTCACCCACTTTGACTTTGCGACTGACCCACCCCTCAGGCAGCTGATTCACATGAAGATTGTTTTGAGGATTACATCGAGTTACATTTGTAAAATAACCTATTGAGAATAGCAGGCATTTTGCAACTTGTAGCTATCATTAAAATTGGTATCAGTGTTATTGATATTGTCATTTTTTGATATGTCAAAAATATTCTGCTAGGTGTTCCACGATAAAAATAGAAAAGAGTAGGGGATAGGTTAACTTTACAAGAAGCTGCCAGTGTGGGTTGTAAAATAAACACACATATACTTAATGGGTCACAGGGCATTTTAAAATAGGGTATTTAAAAAATATATTTAGGGTGCTTTGTATTAAAAAACAGAAGTTTCCAAAATGTATTCATATATGAGCTATGTAAGCGAAAAAGAAAACGCACAACACATAATGCTTACCATTTTAAAACAATCATATGCCCTTATTTTTGTTCCTTAAATATATATAAATTTAGCATATGATATTCATTGTTTAATAGCTTTCATTTTTTAATTAATAGCCACACCGTGACAGAAGGGTGCCGCCACTTTTATTTTACAGCTGTATTTTGTTGATTAGAAGTCACCTGATTAGTATAACCTGTGTGCTCTAGATAGCCATTTGGGTTGTAGTGAAATTAGGCTACTACAGGCAATGCTGCAATGTCATTTTCTATGCATTATCATGTGCATATACACAAATTTAGCTCTTGAAAATGATGTTGCTGTGTCTATGAGTACATGCATTTGTAATATGGATAATTGTGGCCCACTTGTCCTCCATAGGGCATCCCACCAATAATGTAGGAGGATGTTTGCTTGCTGATAGCATCTCCAATAGTGCAAATCAAAATTTTAAATACTTTCCATTCTGATAGATAAAAAATTGTAATATATTATAGATTTAACCTTTATTTCTCTTTTTGCAGGTGAAGTTGAACAGTTTTTGATATTTAAGAGTCATTGCATTTCCTGGGGCACCTGGGTGGCTCAGTCATTGAGCGTCTGCCTTCGACTCAGGTCATGATCCCAGGGTCCTGGGATCGAGCCCCTGCGTCGGGCTCCCTGCTCAGCGGGAGGCCTGCTTCTCCCTCTCCCACTCCCCCTGCTTGTGTTCCCTCTCTGGCTGTCTCTCTCTGTCAAATAAATAAAATTAAAAAAAAAAAGAGTCATTGTATTTCCTTTGCTATGAACTGTACTCTCATCATTTTTCTACTGAATTATTGATTTTGTCTGTTTTTAGAAGGACTTTATATATTTGGGAGATATGCACTTAGTCTATGATAAAGTGGCAGATTTTCTTCTACTTTTTCTTGTTCTTTTTTTTTTTCTTCTTATTCTTCCTCTTCTTGGCCATGTAGTAGTTTGTATTTTGTAATATCATATTTATAAATCTTTCTTTTTGTGATTTATGGATTGTTTCAAATCAATTAGAAAATCCTTTACCTCTTTAGGATTATCAAGGCATTTCCCCATGTTTTCTTCTGGTATTCTTGTGATTTAATGTTTTTCACATTCAAATTCTGATGCACTGGGCTTTAACATAATGTGCAGGGGGAAGGACAGCACATCCCAATATTATTTAGTGAACTGCTGCATTTATTATACAATGAATTATCATTTGCATTTGGGTCTATTTGAGGGCTTTCCATTTTGTCTCATTAGTCTTTCTTTGTCTGTGTGTCACTGTAAAACTGTTTTAAATGGTAAATATTTAAAATCTACTTAAGCATTTAGTTAGTCTAGTCCCAGCTACTTGCCCTTTTCTTTCAGAGTTTTTCTGACCACTTTTGTTTGTCTAATTTTAATGGAAACTTTGAAATCATCTTGTCTATTCCCATCCTATCACCCAAGTTGATGCTTTTGTTGGGATCACATAAATCACATAAATTTAGATATTAACTTTGGGAAAATCAATGTCTTTACAATGCAAAAATGTTCTTTCTTTGCTTAAGTCTACTGTGGGATCTTACAGTGTTTTAAAATTTCGCTTCATATAGGTGTGAAGCATTTATTAAGTTTATTCCTAGATATTTTTTATTTTGTGTTGCTTTTGTGGATTGGAGTGGTATCTCTTGGGTTTTCTGAACATGTAATCATATATCTAAAAATAGAGTTTGATTCTCTATATGTTGAAAAAATTATTTTAAAAATTACGTACTTCTAAGCTTTTACTCTGTTTTCGTCAGTGCCTCCAGCACAATTCTAAATGATGGAGGGATTAAGGGAATATTTATCTTATTCCCAACCACATATAAATGAGTTGGTTGGACAGTCTCTGCAAGACTGTCATTGTGTCTAATACTGGATTTTGAAGTCTACAAAACCAGCAGCCAGGAAGGAAATATTGATGCAAAGAAGGCAGAGCAAGGACAAGCTGGAACCCCTAAGCATGATCTGGAACCCATGAGGATGAACTGAAACACATGTCGATTCTTAGAGATATTGGCATCCTTCACCTCAGAGCTAAACCTCAGAGCCCAGGAGTCAGAGAAGCTAAAGGACAATCCAGGAGAAAGTAGAGCAGTGGCCCCATGCCACTGAGGTAGGCCAGTACATCAGGATAATGTATGTGAGCTACAGAATGGATGCTGCTTCATCCCTGCCCTTCAAACCTTACAGAAAAATCTCTCTGCGGCCCACCTTAACTAGAAACTGACACAGAACAGAATTGCGGGGAGTCAGTTCAGTATGGACAAGATTCCGTACTACAGTTGCTTCCATATCTTGGCTATTGCAAAAAATTCTGCAGTGAACATAGGGGTGCTTATATCTTTCTAATTAGTGTTTTTATTTTCTTTGGGTAAATACTAGTGGAATTACTGAGTGGTATGGTATTTCTATTTTTAATTTTCTGAAGACCCTCCACACTGTTTTCCATAGTGTTGTAATAGTGCTCAAGCGTTCCCTTTTCTCCACATCTTTTCCAAAACTTGTTATTCCTTGTCTTTTTGATGCTAGCCATTCTGATGTGAGTCGATGCTTCATTGTGGTTTTAATTTGCACTTTCTTGATGATGAGTGATGTTGAACATCTTTTCATGTGTCTGTTGGCCATCTATATGTCTTCTTTGGAAAAATATCTATTCAGGTCTTCTGCCCATTTTTAATTGGCTTATTATTTTTCTTTTCTTTTTCAGTGTTGAGTGGTTCCCTTTCCTATGTTCATACTTATGACATATATACCAACCTCTAGCCTTATTATTTTGTGAGCAACTTTAGATCAAGGAGTGTATTCTTTAATTTCATATCTCCAGGAATTATTATCAATATATATTGTAAATATCAGGCATGCCAAGAATGTTTCTTAAATGAAAAAAATACAGTTAAATGTTCTATTTGCCCAGTGAATTTTCTGAGCCTGGTGAATAAATAAGGCATCTGCCATTTTCATGTTTTATCTGTGTTCCTTTCCTTTCTTCTTTGGGTATATTTGCTTTTTGGAGTTTTTTTTTTTTTTTTTATCATTCTCACTGGTAAGAAAGTGCCTGATTTATTTGCCCTTTAGAAGCTAGCCCTTTTCTCTTTGATTTGTGTCATACAGCCACCTGGGTTATTACTTATTCAGTTTTTTAGTCTTTGATTACATTATGTATTTTGTTTTCTTTTTTGATAGCAATTCAGAGTCATTCAGGCTGTTTTCTATAAGCATTTCCACCCACTTACAGGATCTCATATTGAAGTTACTTCCTGACACCTGGGAATATATATTTACCACTTATCTTTTAATGAGCTTCTAAGACTGTTTCTCTACCAAACTCAGGTGATAATTAAGTAAAACTATTCCTTGTGAATCCTTCTAAATATTTGAAAGGGAAACAAATAGACCACCTCTCATTCTGCAGTTATTTAATCATTGAAAACATGTAAAGTGGGCATTATGTGTCTGGTTCTAAGCTAGGAGCTCTAAGGGATACAAAAAGGAAAATACAGGGCCCTGCCCTTTGGGAACTATGGTTGTGGAGGGAAACAAGTAAATATGATACAAGGCAAAGTGAAAAAAGATGTTACAGAGTCTGTAAGAACTCAGTGAAGTAGTGAGAGAGGAGAGATTACATTTGACCTGGGACTTGGGATTCAACCTGGGCCATGAATAATGGGTGATAATTTTAAAGATGGAAACGTGATATCCAATGGAGGAAACAGTAAGAATAAAAGTATGGAAGTCTCTGTTCTTGATTCAATGCTCCATTTTTGATACAGTGAGTGGACAGAGTAGCTATTAGAATAAAATGCATAGAGGGACATGGTGGGAAGTGAGACCAGATAGCATATTAGTTTTCTATGGCTACTTTAACAACCATGAACTTAGTGTCTTAACACAAATTTATTGTTCTGTAGGCTGGAAGTCTCACATGGCTCCTACTGAGCTAAAATTGAGGTGCCAGTTGGGCTGTTGTTTCTAAGGGAGAAGTTGTTTCTTTGCCTCTTCTAACTTCTAGAGTCCCCCTTCCTCCACCTTCAAATCTCCATGACCACTCTTTCATAGCTGCATTTTCCTTTGATCAAAGCTGAGAGAGGTCTCTGCTTTTAAAGATCCATGTGCTTAGATTGACCCATCTGGATAATGCAGTAGTGTCTTCCTATCCCAAGGTCCTTAATGTAATCACATCTGTAAAGTCTTCTTTGCCAAGTAAGGTAACATTCACGGGTTTCAAGGATTAGGATGTGGACATTTTAGGGACCGTTATTCTGCCTAAAACAGGTGGCTTAAATCAGATCATGAAGGGAATTAGCCAGACATGATCTAGCCACATATTTCAGGCTTGGTAATATGAAATATTGTCCTAATGACAGCAGATGCAGTGAAAAGAGGGGAGAGGGGAATGTTTGAAATAATCAAAGCTAAATATCATTGGAAACTGTGACCTTACAGACAATCAAATCGTATTCATACTCTGAGATCAGCCTTTGCATTCACTTGTGTATTTACTACCATTATTTGCAAACAGACCAAGGAGTAAGATTTATAATGTGTATATTAATTTGAGTCTGTTTTTCTCCTCTCCCTCTAATGCCATTATTAATACAAATGCCACTCTGAGTATCTTTGAACTAGGAAATAGATATTTTTTTTCCTTTTTTTTTACATGATACTAAAACTTTAATAGACAATATTGTAACATTACTAAACTTCTGACTTATCAAATAACTTTTTACAAATACATAGAAATTTTTGTTAAATGTAATTTGACTCCAAAGTCACTTTCAAGGAGATAATTTATAAGTATACTATGCAAGGAACTTAATGTCTTTGCTTTTTAATTAATTAATTAAACAGATATTTATTAAGGATCTACTGTGTGCCAAGCACGGCTTAGCCGCTGGGAAGAAAATAGTAAAGAAAACAGAAGAAATCCCTGCCATCACAGCACTTCTAATAGAGCTGAATGACAATATTCAAGATCCACTGAGCGGACTAAGTAATATTTTAATTTTAATTTTTATTATTTATTTATTGTTTAAAATATTTATTTGTTTCAGAGAGAGAGAGAGAGAGTGCATGTGTGCATGCAGTAGGGAGGGGCAGGAGAGAGAGAGTCTCAAGCAGTTTCCCTGCTCAGCATGGAGCCCAACGTGGGGCTCTATCTCACAAACCTGAGATCATGATCTGAGCTGAAATCCAGTCGAATGCTTAACGACTGATCCACCCAGATGCCCCCTAAGTAGTATTTTATTTTTAAAAATATTTTATTTATTTATTTGACAGAGAGAGACACAGCGAGAGAGGGAACACAAGCAGGGGGAGTGGGAGAGGGAGAAGCAGGCTCCCCGCGGAGCAGGGAGCCCCATGTGGGGCTTGATCCCAGGACCCGGGGATCATGACCTGAGCCGAAGGCAGAGGCTTAACAACTGAGCCACCCAGGCGCCCCCCTAAGTAGTATTTTAGACAGTGATACAGAACAAAATAGAGCAAAAGGGGCAATATGAAATGTTAGGGTTTTGAAATTTCTGATGATGAAAGTCACTGAAAAGGTGATGGTAGGAAAAGAGGAAGAAGCCCCATTTCCCACAGTTAGAATCCGAAGCTTCATTAGATTGGTAGAGGTTCTTCTGGCCGCTGGGTGCTTCCTTTTCCTCTGTAGCTCCGGGCCAAGTCCAGGCAACGCTGGAAAGGCTGTGGGAGAGGCAAAGGTGGATCAGACCCAACTCTGCCCTCCAGGAGCTTACATGGGGGGATGACGGGGCTCACATGATTGCGATCCAAGGTACAAAATTATTTCTAAGCACCACAAGGGATCATGGAAGCTGAGAAGTGCTTAAGTAGAAGTTCTGGTTATCACCAAGAATGGCAAAGAGCCAGAAAAAAATTTGATCCTGCAGAATTCTAAAATCATCTCCTCAGAGGAATAGCGGGGCATAGTTCCTTTTTGGAATTTTGTTTCCTTTACCATCAGTATGAAGCAAGAACCCAAAGCAAACGAGAGAAAAGCAAGTTCCCACACCACGTCTCACACAAGAGTCCCCCGTTATCCTTGGTTTCGCTCTCGGCAGTTTCAGTCACCCTTGGTTAACCGCAGTCGGGAACCAGATGACCCTCCTTCTGCCGAATCTGCGGAAGGTCAATATCGCCCAGCGATACGTCACAACCTGCGCCGCTCACTTCCTTTCATCACCGAGGCGCTTTATCGTCTCGCGGCGAGAGGGGTGAGTCCGGTATGATTAGATATTTGGAGAGAGAGACCACACTCACGTCATTTCTAATACAGTGTATCGTTGTAATTGTTTTATTTTATTATTTGTTATTTTTGTTAATCTCTGACTGTGCCTAAATTATAAATTAAACTTTATCCTAAGTGTATATGCATAGGAAAAAGATGGTTATGTAGGGGTCAGTACTCTCTGCTGTTTCAGGTGTCCACTGTTTTGGGGTCTTGGAATGTATTTCTCATGGGTAATGCGGGGCTCTGTACCTGTGTAATCTGGGGCATGTGAGTGAAGAGGGGTCAGGTTTTACATTACTTTTGGGTGGTTCCCTCCACGTGCAGCAGCTCCCTGGGTGCACTGGCAGCTAGAGTCTGTCATTTGGAAACACAGGACCCTTTCCTGACGTCCTGGCCTGTCAGTCAGCCTTCAGCCACCTGGGTTCTTTCCATTATGTTTTTGTTCCTTGTAATAAGTGGATTTGCTTTCTTTGCGAATGAGCATAAAGATACCCAGAAAATAAACCAGGTGCCCAATTGCCAGGCTCCAGCAAGCAAGCATGCAGATGAGGCCCCTCGGCCTCTCCTGTAGGTTTCCCAAGAGGAAAACGCTGCTGCTGACATGAATAGCCGAGGCCAGACAATGATTCTTGGGGAAGATAAACAGGCTTGTGATTCCCTCCTGACGGCTCCGCTCCTCTCCTCAATGACCGATCCTGGAGCAAAAGGTCATGGGGATAATTTTGCACCTGCAGCCTGGGAAGGCCAGGCTCAGTCCTTGCAAAGAGCTCTCTCATAATTGATGCTAATTATTATTGAGCCAAATGCACCCTTTTATTGAGGGGCAGGTGGGAGGCTCTGTCACTGTCAGGGCGATTCTACCAAGGGCAAGTATAGAATTCCTTGCACAGATGTACATATACCCAAGAAGCCCCAAGTGTTACATACAGGCTGTTCATAAAGGGCATATCATTAGAAATTTCTATAGTTCTGTAACAGGATGGTCAGGACTCAGGTGAATGACAAATGCCGCCCAGTACCAACACCAGAATATTGAGAGGAGAAGCATGATTTATTCATCAGGGCTTGAACTCCACTGCTGGGCCTCTGGGCGGCTTGTGAGATTTTGCACCCTGCCATCTGCACTCTGAGAGGGCTTAACAACAACTCTGGAGATCTGGGAACCCTCTGGGGATTTGCTTACACGGACATCCATCTGCTTTCTGGTGACTTTAATGGGAGGACAGGCCCAGTGAGGAGAATGAAGAACAGAGGAAACTAAAGGAAATTCACCCAGCTGTAGGTAAAGTAGGACTGGATTTAGCCGAATGCGAGCGTGGACGTGGGAACTTTCCCTTGACATTAACCGCCCCCTGTTTTGGAGAAGAGTTTAAAAGAATGTTATATTTTCTTGCTTCATCATTTCTACTTTTTTCCTCCTTGGATTATAATTTAATAGTTTTTAAAGGTTGTTGTTCTCACATGTCCAAATGGCATTGCAAAACTGTATAAAGTGGTACATTGTGCTCAAATTTACAATTTGATCCCCAATTCTGATTGTTTTATTTGTAAAAACACAACTGTACCCCTTAAGCCAACCATTGATTGGAGGAAAAAGAATCTATATATTCACTCGTTAATCAGAGAATTACTGCATCCAGACTGCAATCTGGGCATTTACTCTGGGTTCTGATACAACGATGAGAGAAACCTTATCCTTCTCATTATTTTTCTTTCTGTAGTTTAAAGATGTTGTTCAACCATCTTTTAGCTTACATTGTTTCCAGTGACACACCTACTTCCATTCTTATTTTTGTTCCTTTGAATGTGATGGGTCTTTTTCTCTGGCTGCTCTGAAGGTTTTCTCTTTATTAAGGTTATAAGCAGTTTAATTATGTTAGGCTTTGGTGTAATTTTCTAGAGGTTTATTGTGCTTGGGTTCCTTGAGCTTTTTTGGATCTATGGGTTTATTCTTTCATCAAATTTGGAACATTTTTGCTCATTAGTTCTTCAAATGCATTTCTGCCTCCCACTCTCCACTCAGGAACTCCAATTACACATGTATACTTAGAATTGATTTGCTGATGCCTTATTCACTTTTTTTCGGGTTTTCTTTCTTTTTCTTTTTTGATAGTTTATATTACTGGGTCTTTCTGTAGGTTCACTAAAAAGTTCTTTTCTCTACAATTTTTAAAAAATGATTTTTTTATTTATTAGAGAGAGAGAGTGAGAGAGAGAGCGCACACAGGGGGAGCTGCAGAGGGAGAGGGAGAAGCAGACTCTCTGTTGAGCAGGGAGCCAACATAGGGCTGGATCCCAGGACCCTGGGATCATGACCTGAGCCTAAGACAGACCCTTAACTGACTGAACCACCCAGGCACCCCTACAATGTTTAATCCATTGTTAATCCTATCCTTCAGACATTGTGCTTTTCATCTCTGGAAGTTCTCTTTTTACACACACCTTCCATATCTCTTTTGACATGTGCGTGCTTTCTTCTACTTTTTTGAATATATGGATATAGTTATAATAACTGTTTTTATGTCCTTATCTACTAATTGTATCATCTGTATAATTTCTTTTTCTTTTTTTAAAAATTTTTTTATTCTTATGTTAATCCCCATACATTACATCATTAGTTTTAGATGTAGTGTTCCATGATTCATTGTTTGTGCATAACACCCAGTGCTCCATGCAGAATGTGCCCTCCTCAATACCCATCACCAGGCTAACCCATCCTCCCACCCCCCTCCCCTCTAGAACCCTCAGTTTGTTTTTCAGAGTCCATCGTCTCTCATGGTTCGTCTACTCCTCCGATTTCCCCCCTTCATTCTTCCCCTCCTGCTACCTTCTTCTTCTTCTTTTTTTTTTTTCTTAACATATATTGCATTATTTGTTTCAGAGGTACAGATCTGAGATTCAACAGTCTTGCACAATTCACAGCGCTTACCAGAGCACATACCCTCCCCAGTGTCTATCACCCAGTCACCCCATCCCTCCCACCCCACCCCCCACTCCAGCAACCCTCAGTTTGTTTCCTGAGATTAAGAATTCCTCATATCAGTGAGGTCATATGATACATATCTTTCTCTGTTTGACTTATTTCGCTCAACATAATACCCTCCAGTTCCATCCACGTCATTGCAAATGGCAAGATCTCATTCCTTTTGATGGCTGCATAATATTCCATTGTATCTATATACCACTTCTTCTTTATCCATTCATCTGTCAATGGACATCTTGGCTCTTTCCACAGTTTGGCTATTGTGGACATTGCTGCTATAAACATCGGGGTGCACGTACCCTTTCGGATCCCTACTTTTGTATCTTTGGGGTAAATACCCAGTAGTGCAATTGCTGGATCATATGGTAGCTCTATTTTCAGATTTTTGAGGAACCTCCATACTGTTTTCCAGAGTGGCTGCACCAGCTTGCATTCCCACCAACAGTGTAGTGGGATTCCCCTTTCTCCGCATCCTCGCCAACATCTGTCATTTCCTGACTTGTTAATTTTAGCCATTCTGACTGGTGTGAGGTGGTATCTCATTGAGGTTTTGATTTGGATTTCCCTGATGCCGAGCGATATTGAGCACTTTTTCATGTGTCTGTTGGCCATTTGGATGTCTTTGGAAAAATGTCTGTTCATGTCTTTTGCCCATTTCTTGATTGGATCATTTGTTCTTTGGGTGTTGAGTTTGATGAGTTCTTTATAGATTTTGGATACTAGCCCTTTATCTGATATGTCATTTGCAAATATCTTCTCCCATTCTGTCGGTTGTCTTTTGGTTTTGTTGACTGTTTCTTTTGCTTTGCAAAAGCTTTTTATCTTGATGAAGTCCCAATAGTTCATTTTTGCCCTTGCTTCCCTTGCTTCATCTGTATAATTTCTGAGTCTGTTTCCATTAATAAATATTTCTCCTCCTTATAGGCTTGCTTCTTTACTATCTTCTAATTTTATATTAGATGCAGATATTATGAGTGTATTTTTTTGAGTAAGGACTATTTCTTGGCTGTTTTGTGATGCAGCTAAGTTACTTGGAAGCATTTGATCCATTCAAGGCTAGATTTTTGTTTTGTTAGATGGAACAATAATGCCATTTGAGCTCAGGCTAATTTTTCTCTACTACAGAGGCAATACCTTTCCGAGTACTTAATGCCCTATGTATTATAGAAATCCTCTGCTCTGGTTGATGGGAACATGAACTATTCCTGGTCTTGTGTGATCTTCAGAAATTGTTCCAACTGCTTTGGTGGTTCTTTCCCCAGCCTGGAGTAATTTCCTCACAGGCATGTGCTGATCAGTTCTTAGTTGAAGGCTTGAGGAGAACCTTCTGTAGGTCTCCAGAGCTGTCTCTCCATTCTGGTACTATGCCCTGGGAATTCTAGCTACCCTGGCCTATCTGTATCCTCAAATCCGTCTTTTCAATTTTGAACCTGCTTCTGAATTACGTGCCTGTTCAAATGGAGATTCTGAAGCCACCCATGCCAACTGGATTGTAATATTTGGAGTTGAAGCCCAGAATTCTTCAGGCTCATAAGCTCTCAAGGTGCTTATTTAATATTATTGACTTCTGAGAACCACAGTCCTGATGAAGCCTATCTTATTTTATTTTATTTTATTATGTTATGTTAATCACCATACATTACATCATTAGTTTTTGGTGTAGTGTTCCATGATTCATTGTTTGCATATAACACCCAGTGCTCCATTCAGTATGTGCCCTCTTTAATACCCATCACCAGGCTAACCTATCCCCCGCCCCTCCCCTCTAGAACCCTCAGTTTGTTTCTCAGAGTTCATAGTCCTGATGAAGCCTTTCTTAAAATTTATCCTGAAGGTCAAATCCAACAGCCTTCACTGAGTCTTCAGTCTCCTTGACTTTGCCTGAGATACAGCCATGCTCATGCTCTTCTCTTGGATATCCTCAACATTATAATGTACTATAACAAGTATTTCCCAGTTATCGCAGCTCAGCAATCACTCACATATTGAGCCAGGGAGAGGAAGAACTTGGTCTGTGATTGAGAGACCCAAGGCCTAGACTGGGAAGTGCCCCTGACTTGCTCCATTATAGGATGTCTACACTTCTATTTCCCATCTGCAAAATGAAAAATAATAATTAAATCTACTTATCAGGAGATTGTAATGATCAAATTAAGCTGGACATAATACACATACATAGTCTAAAGATCTTTCAACTTTTCTTACATGTGTTTTATCTCTTGGTCCTTTCCTTCTACATTCCAAGAGTACCCCTCAGGGACATATTCCAACTTATGTATTTTATCTTCTGCTGTGTCCAGCATACTGTGCAGCACATTTGTTGAATTGTTTTTATTTTTCTAATATCTAGAATTGTTTCTTTTTCATAGAATCCTGTTCTTGTCTTATGGATGTGTTGTCATCTAGAACATTCTGATGATATGAATTATACCTATATATTGTATATAAGCTGTCTTCTGTCTTCTTTCAGCTTGGTTGCCTCAGGTGTTCTTTTCCTTGGTGAATATGGTGTTTCCTTTTTGTGGTGTTGGTTTTCCTTAAATCTTCAGTAAATCTTGATTGTTCCTATTTGCATGTGATAATCAATGTTTAATTGTTTGTAAATATATGTTCTGATTCAAATAGCCTTCTCTAGAAATGTATGGGAAGATGGTTGTATTGTCTGCCAGATTGTGAAGATTCTTTCAGAGTGTAGGAGCTCCTTATTCATTCCATGATCTTTAGTTGGGGAACTGCTCTACTTATCTGGGCCCAATATTTATCCTGGGAATCTTTTATACCAAAAATATACACTTCAGAAAGTCTTGTATTTCAGAAAGTCCTTTAGCATGGGAAGCTGAAGTCTATTGCTCTCCTTGTTTATTTCTTTTCTGGTTTCTTTGTTGAGGATGGCATTTCTTTAGGCTTTACTCTGTTTTTCTTTATACTCCCATCACAGTGCTAAGAATCCTATCCTGGAAGATCACTCACTTTTTAAGGACCCAGATTTTCTTTGGAGGTAATTAAAGAGAAGATATTTAGAGGAATCATTGCTACTGCCTGTTGCTTAGTAAAAGTGAGCATAAGAGGGGTGAAATTGGGCTAGTTATTCTGAATATGGCACTTTGATTATTCTGATTATTTCCTAAGTTTCTCTTGTTTGTTGACTCTGAGCTTTGTTTATATGTGCAATTGCTTTTAACAGTAATTTCTCATCTGTGTGTTTTGGACCATTGTTTTCTCTGATTTTGTTTCCCTGACATTCTAGCTCTATCTGCTTCCTATCTTTCAGGAATTCCTCAAAATTTCCCAGGAGCTGGTGGCATTCTTTCTGTTTATCACTGTTGCTGTGGATTTGTTCCTTTAAAAGCATTTAAAGATGTATGTGCTCAGCACCCATCTTGAAAGAATCTTTCCTGTACTACCTCTAATTTTAATAATCTAAGAAAAATAAATGATTAAATATGTTTAAATATTTAGTATTGATTTTAAATATATTCTTGGTGTGATTTAAATATATTCTCAGAGAATGGTTTTTCTAGATGTGTCCCCAAATTTTGAATGTGCAGCTTATTTAAAACTTGTAACCATGTTTACATAGTTGCTTTATAGAAGACCTCTTATCTGATCTCAAAATTGGTTGATAAATTGAAAAGTTTGTTGAAGCAGGGAATTATAAAAATGACACACAAATATATTTTATTTCACTGTAAATATATACATGTACATTCTTGTGGTAATCTTTTGATTAAGGGCCATTTTCATTTTGACTATAGATGCTATGTTTATAATTCCAGTTCACCTGTCTTGCATAGACCATGTCATAAGGGATCATCTATGTTTTTTAGGTTTTTTTTTTTATTATGTTATGTTAATCCCCATACATTACATCATTAGTTTTTGATGTAGTGTTCCATGATTCATTGTTTGCATATAACACCCAGTGCTCCATGCAGAATGTGCCCTCTTTAATACCCATCACCAGGCTAACCCACCCTCAGACTCCCCTCCCCCTAGAACCCTCAGTTTGTTTTTCAGAGTCCATAGTCTCTCATGGTTCATCTCCCCTTCTGATTTCCCCCCCTTCATTCTTCCCCTCCTGCTATCTTCTTCTTTTTTAATATATAATGTATTATTTTATGTTTTTTAGTTTTAGTTTCTCTATAATGGACAAGAACCTAAAGTCATCTGAGTGCAGGATTCCTCTGTGTCATTAAAATTCCCATTCCCTTTCCTAGTCATTCATAGTTGCCTAACCCACACCTATTGGGCAATAATTATAACAATTCTTCTTATCACAATCCTTCAAAATTGTTTTCATGGAAATAATTCTCTTTGTATTCCCATTTCATTTGTTTATGTAATATTTAAATTACATAGTTGCAATAATAAGTACAGTAGGCAGTAAACAGCTTTGAATGTGTTATGAGTAGCTTATCATCATTCATTCCACAAAAAACTTCTAGGCATTACACTAAGCTCCAAGGATATAGAGGTCAATATGATGAATAAGAACAGGTTAAAAAAAAAATATATATATATATTTAAAAAGTCTCAGAAACAGGCTAGTATATGCATGTATGATAAAGAAGGCACCATAAATAATGAAGAAAGGAATAGCTGTCTAGGAGATGATGTTGGGATAATTACTCAATTTATGGAGAAAAATAAAACTGGATCCTTATCTATTGCTATATACAGTAGTAGACTCCAGATGTATTAAATATTTAAATGTGAAAGATAAAATTAGAAAGTTAATAAAAGGAAATATAGGAGATATCTTTGTGATTAATTGATGGGGTAGAGCAGAACTTAAATAAAATGAACTACAATCTATGCGGTAAAATATTATTTTTACATCAAAATTAAGCATTTCTGTTCAGTGAGGGATTTAATGGACGATGTAATTGATGGACAGATAACAAAATGGGAAAATATATTTCAAATGTCTGAATCTAAGAATAGGTTAATATGTAAAATACACAAAAACACTTGAAAATAACTAACAACAAAAAGACAGCAATCCCAATAGAAATATGGACAGTGATGTAGAAAAGAGGAACCTCCAAATGGCTAAATATATAGAGTGATTCTCAAACACATTAGTAATCTGAAAAATGCAAATTAAAAACAAATATAATTTTACATTGCTACTGAGGCAAAATTTGGGAGGTAAGTAATGCCAAGTGTTGGAGAGGCTCTGAGTGTATTGATATTCTCATGTACTGCTAACAAGAAGTTGACAGATTAAGCCATTTTGGAAGAGTATTTTTGCACTACTTAGTCAAGTAAGTATGTGAGTTTTCTGTGACCTAGCAATTCAGCTCTTGGGAGATATTTATATTTATGCACACACACATATATGTATATATTAACACATATATGTGTGCATTACACACATATATGTGTATATGCATACAATAGGAAAACATGTATACATCATATGCACACATTATTCACACACACATGCTAAAGAAATTCTCACAAGATCTAAAGGGGACTCTTAAATGAATGCTTGCTGCTGCATTTTTGTGGTAATGAAGATTTGGAAACAATCAGTTAATGTCTTGGGAGAACAAATCGTAAACTGTGGCAGCTGTATACCAGAGAACATTATGCACCACTTAGAAGCAATTGATTAAATGTATGTATGGCACCATGAATGGATTTTAAAAATATATTGTTAAGTAAACAAGTCAAAATACAGAATTAGTTTAATCACCAAATTAAAACATACAATATAACCCAGTACACTTATAAAAATGTTAAAGACATATGCACATAAAATAGGAAAGAATTTACAAGAGTGTGCATTATCATATTACACAGGTTGCCTGTGTGATGGCAGAGAGGAATTGGAGTGTGATATAGAGATTAAAGAATTAAATAAATTAGTAAATAAATAGGTAAATCTAGGTGGTGGATGGTCTTCTAAGGACCAAGTGTGACAATGTGCAATGAACTCAGAAGCAGGATTAACCCAGCCCTCCTCACTTGAGGTCCAAATCATTTAGAAGAAAAGAAACCTCCATAAAACATAAATCCAGTTCTCTGAGGGCTCATAGAATGACTAAGTACTCAGTAGAATACAGCAAGGACCATTACTGAGAGAATAAAGTTTGACAAAGGATAACTTGGGAGACTTAGAATGTGAACATGTAACTGAATTCTGAAAAATGACTCTGAATTAGCCAGGTGAAGTGGATAAAAAAGAAAAGTGGAACAATATTTTCAATAAGAAAGAAAATTGGTACATTTCAGTAAGGTAACCTTTATGGTTTATCATCCCATAAATTGATTTAGGAAAGATTTTATGTCCTGATCTTAGATACCAATTAGGACATACTTGCTGAGAGTTTATCATGTGATAATAATGTTTGAAATTCTAAAATATTTGTGGGAAATCCATATTCAAATATGGTTATAGTCACTATCTCAGTTAGAAATTGCATTTGGCTCTAAGAGACCTGAAAAACAATGGGTTAAATAAGGTAGAGATTTATTTTTCTTTTACATAAAAGAAGTCTGGAGACTTGCTGTCCAGGACAGATATGTGATGACCAAATGTCACCTTGATGATTAATTTTATATGTCAACTTGGGCCATGGAATGCCCAGATATTCCATCAAACATTTTTCTGAGTGTGTCTGTACGAGATTAACATATGAATCGGTTGACTGAGTAAAGCAGATTGTCCTCCCTAATGTGGGTAGGCCACATCCAATCAATTGAAGTTTGAATAGAACCAAAAGGCTGAGTAACAGGGAACTCCTCCTGTCTGACTGCCTTCAAACTAAGACGTTGTTTGTTTGTTTGTTTTGTTTTGTTTTTTTTCTTCCAGCCTTCAGACTCAAATTGAAACATCAGTTTCCTTGGTTTTCAGTTTGCTGATGGCAGATCTTGGGACTTTATAATCATGTGAACCAATTTCTTATTGATTCTATTTCTCTGGAGGACCCTAACTCATATAGTCACCACTCGTTCATCTCTGGCCTTTTGAATGCTGCCATTTATTCTGGAGCTCCAGCCCTCACATTTGTGTTCTAGGCAACAAGCCAATGAAAGGTGGAAGGGCTAACATCCAGCCAAGTCAGTCCGCCTACACCTTCTGCTACATTCTACTGGCCAGTCACATGGCTATCTCTATCTGAAAAGGAAACCGGGAAATGTAGTTTCTCAGCGTGGCACACTGCCATGCCCATCCCCAACAGAAAGCAGGATTCTGCTATTCAGGAGGAAGTGGAGAAGGGATAGTAGATTGGTACTTACCAGCCTCTGTTACGGCAACCAATATCTTTGTGCATAGTAGACATCCATAAATATTACTTGAATAAAAAATTATATTTTCATAAAATTATTTTTTTATCATAGAATTGTAGAGAAACAAAATATTGATCTTTGAGTCTTATTATTCTCCTCCATTTTGGACTAATTCTTGCATGAATTAGTATAAAATATAAATTCTAAAAAAATACTGTTGAATAACTGTTCTGTATTACAAATTTTTCAGTTAAGTTAATGAATTATTACAGAACAACCTTTAGCAAACTACAGATAAAATATTATCAGGCAGATAAAAATGATATATACATATAAATCATTTCGGTATAAATGCTTCTAAGTTGTTTCAGCATGTTTGAAAAAAATGTATTTTTAAGAAGTTTAAACATCACTTCATTGGTCTTAGATATTATTAATTTGCTAAGAAAAATTTCCTTATTGAAAGTAAAAGCCAAATTTCAGTCTAGACTGTGAGTAATCATACAATATAAACAGATGAATACTATCTCATGGAAATTTTACCTAACAGATGTATTTACTCCCAACCCTAAAACATAAAATATACATATTTCATGCATTTTAAGTGTTTTCAGTATTTATTGGTGATTCATTATGTTGAAATATTTTATGCTTTTTTCTTTTTCTTTTTTTTTTAGGTTTTTCAGAGTAGGACAAAGTGGCAGAACTCTTGACTGAATCGCATAAATCTTGACATTCTATGCTCATTGAAGAGGTAGGTCAATATAGTAATTCATTTGTAATATTAATGCATTAGAAGTCAGTTATACTTAAAACACACACACACACACACACACACACTTCATGGCATTAGGTTAAAAGCAAAAATGACCAAATTAATAGCTTACTCATGGAAAAGAGAAAACCCACTTAACCACCGCAGAAATGACACTTTCTGATTTTGAAAAGAGGTCACCCGTGGGCCACCTCGGCTCTTGCCCCAGGAGAGTTCCCAGTGTGAGTGACGCTGTTTCTGGTGCTGCAGGCTCTGGTAGAAGGGTCTCCAGGGCATTAGAATCCCATGGCAACGGGCAGATAAAAAATGACTCCGCCTTCTGCTGTCAAAGCCTTTTGCCAGGCTGTGAAGAGTGAGGATGTATGAACTATGATTAGTCCTTGGTATTAATAGCTGGGAAATGTGCTGCTCATCTGTAAATGCAATCTGTTTAACCTGAATATTCACTGGTCTGTATTCTTTGTCCCTATTAGCTAACCATTGTCACCCTTTACCAACCATCCCACAGAGTATGTGAATCTGTGATGTAAGAGCTAGTCACTGCAATTAGATTATTGCTAAAATCAAATAATATGGATGGTGTGTCATATTCAGAAAGAAGTGATGTCATTATCTAAAAATTTTCTAATTTCTCAGATTTGGGAGGGACAAGTTTCTGATTTAAATACAGAACAACAGAAAATAGTTATTAGCTTTTGATAACACCAGGAAATTTGTTTTTCTACTTTGTAATATATTTCACAATGGGAATAATATTTTACTCTAGTGTTTTGAACCTGAATTATTTTGATTCAATTCTTAGAATTCATTTATAAAACAACATATGTTAATAGTATTCCCTTTGTCTCTATTATCCTTTTTGAAAATAATTGGCATTGTAAAAGCTACATTTAAGTGACAATAATTGAAGAAAACTCACAGTTCCTATTCTATAATTCAGATCATTATGATTACACTATTTTTGAGATTAGTTCTTTTTTTTTTAAAGAATTTATTTATTTATTTGAGAGAGCGAGAGCGAGAGAGAGAGAGAGAGAGAGAGAGCACATGAGAGGGGAAGGGCCAGAGGGAGAAGCAGACTCCCTGCCGAGCAGGGAGCCCGATGCGGGACTCGATCCTGGGACTCCAGGATCATGACCTGAGCTGAAGGCAGTCGCTTAACCAACTGAGCCACCCAGGCACCCTATTTTTGAGATTAGTTCTATACAAAATTTATGATAGAAACTGTGATTTGAGATGATAAAAAATATGTAAGGTAACTACTATCTGGATTTCTTTCAACATGTGGTCTATAATTCTGGAAGTAAAATAACTAAAATCCAACTTCATGGGTGAATTTGAATAAAGTTTGGAGCAAAGTTTCAAGCAAGTATTTTCTGTTATTTTTCATGAGAAAGTGATATATTCTAAAACACAATTCTCATGACATTACCCTAGCAAAAGGGGGTTATACGTAGTGCTACCTTTCACAGAGTCAAGTTCCATAGGAATGCATACAAATGGATATTGAAGACACCACATAGAGAAGTTGAAACATGTCTTTGCAGAATAATATCCCTGGCATCTGGACTTCTAAGCTCTAAAGTTTTTAATGCCTCTTTTGGGGTGTTCAGTACCCATATGTGACTTGGCCATCTGAGCATTCCAAACCTAAGCACTGACCTTCAAATATTTATCTTGCAGCCAGTTGCTCAAAACAGTTGCGTTAAAGAATCACTACTTAACCTTACTTGAAAAGTGAATTATTCTGTATATGTGTCATCCAATTAAGGCTTAATTACTGTAGTAGTTCTGTCCAAACTGGAGTACCCAAGATCTCTAGCACTGCCCTCTGGTGGCAAGCTTTGCTCATGCATCCTCTTAGGTGTGCTTGGTTGCTCCTTTATCAAGGTCAGTTGAGCTAAACTGTTAGAATGTCTTCTCCAAATTGATTTCCTCATTCAACAGCTCTTCCTCTAGGACAGTGCATCTCAAAGTGTCCTCTCCAGGCAAGCAGCATCAGCATCACCTGGAACTTGTTAAAAATGTACATTTTGGGGGCTCATATCCTTTGAATAAAAAATTCTAGGGATGGGTAGCAACGATCTGGATTCTGTTTTAATAAGCACTTCAGGTGATTGGGATGCCCACTGAAGTTTGAGAATCACTGTCCAGCTGTTCTGGCTAGTAATTAGAACTCTCCAGAAACACTCACATCTATAATGGTGCTTTTCTGGAGCCTCAACTTCCTTCCCTTAGTCACAGCCTCACTTCTTATCCTCCACCAACACCAGAATCCCATGTTTATTAATAGCAACTTTGAGCAGTTGCAAGCAGTGCTACATTGAATATTTGTGGTTTAAACATCTCTGTTCATGTGTGTATTTCCATGGTAGAAGTTCCTAGATGGTAGATTACTGAGACAAAGAGTATACATATGTATATTCATATATTTTCTTATTTCCTGTATTGGTGATGCTCTGGTATCTGGGGCCTTGCTGATCTTGGAGAGACTGCCCCTTCTTGGGTTGCCTAATTTTAGAAATAGCAAACAACTTGCTTGAAAATGCACATTTGATATACAAATCAACCAATCTGGAGTCCAAACCTGGACTCTGTCTGGCTCTTACACTCCAGGATGCAGTATTCCTCTGCCTCAAATACCTGATAGCCCAGAGCCTACTGAAAGTATTCAAACTATCCAGTCCTAAATCTGCTCATCTTGCTTGCCCTGCCTTGCCCATTCACTGTTGCAAAAACCACAATAAAGTCTCTTGCTTGTGCCCCACCCTCACTTCTGCTTCTTGACTGATCCTGGGGCTTCCCTGTAAATCTGCAGCGCAGTGTTCCCTCTCCTTTTGGGAACTGTGATTAAAAAGCTACTTTTTCTTTTTTAAATTAATTTTTTCATTTTAAAGTAGTTGGCACACAATGTTATATTAGTTTTAAGTGTACAACATACTGATTCAACAAGTCTACGTACACTGTGCTATGCTCACCACAAGTAGAGCTCCCATCTGTCACCGTATAACACTATTACAGTAACATTGACTATATTCTCTATGCTGTGCCTTTTAGTCTCGTAACTTGTTCATTCCATAACTGGAAGCCTGTGTCTTCCACTCTCCTTCACCCATGTTGGTCATGCTCATGCTCATACCCCTTTTCTCTGGCAACCATCAGTTTGTTTTCTTTGTTTACAGGCCTGATTCTGCTTTTTGAACAAATTATGTTTTCAATGTTGATTGTTTTCTTGATCTGTTAGCCTTACCATCTCTGAATGAAAACAAAATCCCAGGTACATTTTCAATCTATGGAACACTATGAGGTGGTATTACAGAGAGGTAGGGCCATGAATTCTGGTGCCAGAGTACCTGGATTTAAATTCCAGAATCTCTGCTTTGTCGGTATGTGGACTTTTTACTAAGTATGTTATTTGACAGCTCCATGGCTTAATTTTCTCATCCATAAAATGGAAGATTATAGCAGTGTCTACCCTATGGAGTCACTAAAAATTAAATGTAAATAAATATAGAGTACTTATAACAATACACAGCGTGTGATAACTACTTGCTATCATTATTGTTGATAAACTTGCCTATTTAACCTCTACCAGTTGAAACAAGTTAGTTTTCATTAAGAACATTTGTGAAAGTCCATTTACCTACATTCCTAACAGCACTAGATAGTTGAATAATATTATTGAATTATACTTTATTGAAATTGAATATTTTTAATCTTATCTCATCTAATATATTTTTAAAAAATGATCTCTATTGTCATTGCTCCGCTGCGGGAAGGATTTAGCACTTTAGGATGTATTGAACCTTTGATTTGCTTCTGCTGTGAATTATCTGTTTGTTTTCTTTACATTATTTTTTTATTGGACTAATGAATATTAGTCCAATATTTAAAATTGAAAATCTTTTTGTGATTGTGTCTTAACATTTTTGTGCCATCATTCATTACAGAAACATTTTAAATTTTATATGGGCAACTGGTCATACTTTCCTTCTGTGGCTCTTGGGCTTTATTTATTTAAAAAATCTCTTGTGTTTTCTTCTAGTACTTATATAGTAACATTCCTTCATTGACAATTCAATTCTTCTAAGCTGGGTTTTAAGCATCTTAAGAAAGACAGTTTCTAGAGGGGAGGGGTGTGGGAGGAGGGGTTAGCCTGGTGATGGGTATTAAAGAGGGCACGTACTGAGTGGAGCACTGGGTGTTATACGCAAACAATGAATCATGGAACACTACATCAAAAACTAATGATGTAATTATGGTGATCAACATAACATAATAAAATAAAATTAAAAAAAAAGGAAAGACAGTTTCTTATATTCAGGCAAGCCAATGTCAACACAGTCATAAAAAATTCCCCGAAATTTTCCTGGTTTACTTTTTCCCTGTCTCACCTCACCTGCTTTTAGCACTCCCCCGTATGTGAAATATGGGACAGAAACCTTACCACAGCAATATATCAAGAGAATGTTCCTATGTGAGCAATATACCTATCTTAACCATCAGCACAGTAAGTTTGTTTGGAATTTAAATTCTCTATGGTGACAAAGTCCAAATCTGTGTATGTCCTGGCCCTCACCCAACTGAGTAAATAGATAAAATGCTTCTTATGTTCTTTTCAAGGGTCCCAATCATGCTAATTTTCACAGACCATAAGCAACCCTCTCACCAATGGGCCCTGGTCGGTCTCATCCCTCCTTTTTTCTGTCACTGATGCTGACACTGTTATCTTACTGAAAGTCATTTCTAGATTCACTGGGGATTCTTTCTGATCATTATCCAAATTCCCTTCTCTATTGTATATTTGTACTAATTTATTCATTAATTTATAAAAGTATATGACTAATTAATTATAAAGGGCCTATCTGTGGCATGCACTTGGGATACATCAATGACACAAATCCCAGTGGCAGAGACTCCTGTCCTCATGAAGTTTTTATCTCAGAACTTTTTATAGTGTCTGGAACACAGTGCGTATAGAAGAGTGGAATATGCGTGTAGATAATTGGTTGGAAGTGTTAACTGATTTGGATATTTTCTTCTCTCAGATATATATACATATATATTATATGTGTATATATTATATATAACATACATATATATAACATGTATATATAATATAAAGATATATTTTTTTTTTCTCAAATCAATAGGCTTAATATTTTTAGAACAGTTTTAGGTTTATAGATAAGTTGAGTGGATAGTACAGAGTTCCCATATTCATCTTCATACCTTCTCCCCTTGCCACTTCCCCCTAATTTCCCTTATTATTAACAGCTTGCCTTAGTGTGGTACATTTGTTATACTCGATTAACCAAAACTGATATATTATCACTAAAGTCATAGTTTATATTAGAGTTCACTCTATATGTTGTACATTCTGTGAGTTTTTACAAATGCATGCTGTGATATATCTATGATTTCAGTATCATACAGAATAGTTTCACTGCTCAAAAAATCCCTTTGCTTCATCTGTTCGTCTCTTCTCTTCCTCTGCATCCCTGCACCCTGAACCCCTGAAGACCACTGATCTGGTTACCGTTCCTTTCTGTAGTTTTGCCTTTTCCAGAATGTTATATAGTTGGAATTGGGCAGTTTGTAGGTCTTTCAGATTGAATTATTTCATTTAACAATATGCATTTAAGGTTCTTCCATGTCTTTTTGTGGCTTGATAGCTCATTTCTTTTTATCATTGAATTATATTCCATTTTATGGATGTCCCACAATTTCTTTATCCATTAACTTATTGAGGAACATCTTGGTTGTTCCAGTTTTGACAGTTACAGTTGACATTTGAACAATGCAGGGGTTAGCACTGTCAACCTCCTTCCCTCACACAGTTGAAAATCCATGTATAACTTTTAACCTCCCAGAAAGTTAACCACTAATAGCTTAGTGACTGAGCCACACAGGCACCCTGTATACTGTATTCTTACAATAGATAAGTTAGAGAAAAGAAACGTTATTAAGAAAATCATCAGGAAGGGGTGCCTAGGTGGCTCAGTCGTTAAGCGTCTGCCTTTGGCTCAGGTCATGATCCCAGGGTCCTGGGATCAAGCCCTGCATCGGGCTCCCTGCTGTGCGGGAAGCCTGCTTCTCCCTCTCCCACTTCCCCTGCTTGTGTTCCCTCTCTTGCTGTCTCTATGTCAAATAAATAAAATCTTTTAAAAAAAAAATCAGGAGGAAAAAAATACATTTATAGTACTGCACTGTAAAAAATCCATGTATAAATGGACCCATGCAATTCAAACTCATGTTGTTCAAGGGTCAACTGTATAAGTAAAGCTGCTATAAACATTCATATGCAGGTTTTTTTTTGTGTGTGTGTGTATATATTAGTTTTTATCTCACTTGAAAAAATGAGTGCGATCCCTGTGCCATAAGCTATATTTAACTTTGTGAGAAACTTCCAGACTGTCTTCCAAAGTGGCTGTACCGTTTTCTACTTCCAGCAGCAATGAATGAGAGTGGCTGTTGCTTCACAGCCTCATCAGCATTTGGTATTGTCAGTTTTTTAGATTTTAGCAATTCTAATAGTTGTGTAATGGTATCTCTTTTCTTTTAAGTTTGCAATCCCTTAATGATAGAATATATTCTCTTAAAATGAAAAAAAAAATTAAGAGGTATTAAGTTGGCATCAGTCATTAACATGGCATTATCAATTAAGGAGACAAACATGCCATTTCATCTCTTCTCCATTCAAATATCTTCAGTGGATCCCGTCACTTATAAGATGATATATTTTATTTAATATGAATTAAAAGACCCTTAGTTGTCTAATCCTAATTCTTTAGCCCAAGTTCCTACCCTTTCTGTTTTTGTTAATAAACCTACATTAAATCTTTTGAATTTTTAAAATATGGGCTATATTCTATCAAAACTCTGTCCCTTTGCACAGATGAATCTTTCTGCTAGAATTCCCCCTTGCCCTCAGTTTCCTTAGCTTGGAAAGGTGTCTACCCATTCTTCTATAGCTGTCTTCCCTTTTTGTGATTCTTCCTTGACTCATACAAGTGAGCTAACATTCTGCAGAATTCTAGATGGCCTTCTAGGTTAATACCTGCTGAATGTGTGGTAAAAGTCCTCCTGACTGGGAAAAAAATGTTGGAGGGGGGCGCCTGGGTGGCTCAGTCATTAAGCATCTGCCTTTGGCTCAGGTCATGATCCCAGTGTCCTGGGATCAAGCCCTGCATTGGGCTCCCTACTCCACGGGAAGCCTGCTTCTCCCTCTCCCACTCCCCTGCTTGTGTTCCCTCGCTTGCTGTGTCTCTGTCAAATAAATAAATAAAATCTTTAAAAAACAAACAAAAAAATGTGAGAGGGAAAATTATTTTTTATTGAAAATTCCTGAAAAGTGTTCTTTGCTGACCCAATGAGGTGATGGGAGTAAGAAAGCAAAACAGAGAAGGTAGTATTAAATTCTTTGTTTTAGAAAAGGCTTTAGGAAAGCAAAGATTAAATGTGTAGGTGGATGGGGCTGGAGCCAAAGGGGCCAAATTTCTAGGGTATGTATACCTTTGAGGTTGAAAGGTGTCAGGAAAATTGGGTGCCAGGAGGTAAATACCCAGCCCCTGGCAACTAAATAGAAACTTGGCAAAAAGAACAACCCGTTTAAAGGTGATTTTAGCACATGGATAATTTATTAAGATTTTAATTTGTATATTTAGTTCCACTTAGGTAAACAGAACCTCTAATTGTTTGTAAAGGGCCCATTGGTAGTGGAGGAATTGGTGGCAAACTCTCACCCTGCTTCTCCATGTGGAAGTGTGGTGGCAGCTTGAGAGAGAGCAAGATCTCAGAGGAGATGGTTGCACATGAGGCCTGTGGAGGCTGGACCCCGGGTTCCCAGGTTTAGCAAAGATTTCTGTACCTCAAGCATGGAACAGAAGCGGCAAAGCCACCAGACCTAAATGGACTCTGTGGCTTGAGGCATGGAATGCATTGTATCAATGGTAGCTAGTGCAGACATTTAGCTATTGACTGATGGAGTCTTCCCTGACTCTTTGGTGATATATAAGATCCTGGGCCATGGCATAATCTGGGGTGTATGAGTATGATGGGGCAATGACCCATAACCACTGAGGTAGAGTTTTCCACCATTTCAGCAGAATGGAGTGTCAGAGTCATATTTAAGTCAGCTTGGGGAAAATAAGGGAATATAAAATAAAATTTTCATTATTTGCTTATTATATATTTATCTACGAAGAAAATATTAGATAATGGGGAAGAAAATTATGAGAATCGATGAGTATTCAGCCAGGTGTTTTTTTTTTTTAATTTTATTTATTTATTTGAGAGAAAGACAGTGAGTGAAAGAGAGAGAGAGAGGGGGCATGAGTTGGGGGGAGGGACAGAGGGAGAAGCAGGCTCCCTGCTAAGCAAGGAGCCAGATGTGGAACTTGATGACCTGAGCTGAAGGCAGATGCTTAACTGGCTGAGTCTCCCAGGCACCCCTTCAGCCAGGTTTCTGATAAATATTTAGAAATCAGTTGTATTTCTATATAGTGGCAAATATTTTTCAATATTACAGTAGCAAACAAAATACATAACATACCTAGGAATAATATAACAAAAGATATGCAAAACTTCATGGAGAAAGGGACAAAATTTTATGGAAATATATTAAAGATGACATAAATATACGTAATCACCATGGCATGGGTAGGAAGACTAAATATTGCCAATGTGTACACTTCTGATAATTTCGTGTATATATACTGTTTCAATTGAAATCTCAAGGGTTTTTGTGAAAACTTAAAAGTTTACTTTAAATTAAAGTCATTTTGTGGAAGAACAAGATAGTGAGAGTACACTCTGCCAGATACTAAGATTTTAGTGATTAGGTCAAGCTTTAAAATATAGCTGGGGAATTAATAGACATGCTGTTGGTATAGGAATTGACATAAAGGTTATTGGATAATAGACAAGCAAGAAATGGAAGAGATCATGCACTTATGGAAACTTGGTCTATAGAGGAAACATTTTAAAAACTGGGGGGGGGGCGCTATACTGCTTACACAAAAGTGCTATGGGAAAAATGCTATTTCAAGTTTTAAGAAAATCAGATAGTATATTTTTCATATAACTGAGTTGGTTTGCTAAATGAATACTTAACATGGTTATCCGCCCTACAATTAATTTATGATGTTCTGAGAAGTTGGATCTATTTTGAGGATTCATATAGCATAGAATCCAGCTTCCAGAGAAGAAATAAGGCAAGACAGAAGGTGCCAAGTTAACCTGATGACCTCCTTTCATGCATCTTCTTTGTCTGAACTTCTCAAGCATAGAAACTAGCCTCAAGTCTTTTCTCCTGGCACATTATAAGTACCTGATAGATGGATATTGAATGAATAAACAATGAAAATTAATAAGTGAGTTTCTCTGAGGATAACCACTCAACATAGCATTCTAAGGGAAGGGCCATTATGAAAGAAATTGGTAATGGGTTGATTTTGGGTGGTATTCTCTGAGTCTTCATGTTACATATGGAGAAGACCTGAGGATCCTGAAACAGGGCCTGTTCCAGACTATAGAAATATGTGCTACAATGGAGGTGAAGAGAGAGGGTCTTAGACAAATTTTATCAACTTCACAAGTATGATGGAGCTAGTCCTGGCTTATTCTGGAAATGAAAGGGCTAATAAATAAGATACATTTTCATCGGTGCTGCCAAATCCAGAAATTAAAGGAGCATTATATGGTGATAATTGTCCTAGGATTAAATTTAAAATCCACTTAGAACCCTCTCGCCTGAAACCCTCAGTGAATTGTAATTGGCTGAGAGCCTAATTGGCAGATGCGCATGGAGAGGGAAAATTCCAGTTTATAGTGGAGCCTTGGGGAATGCCTTTCTAGTTTGAAGTTCTGGAAAAGAGATCACTTCATTTCTACTAATACCTGAGCAGGGGACGATGAGGTGCAATTTTTGGGTTACTGAAAAAGCAGAGTTATATAGTACCCATCAATCATGGAAAAAATCAGACATTGCCCTGAAAGCCAAAGTCAGAGGGAACCCATTCCTGCCAGTCACATAGGGTACAGTGTAAATAAATCATGAACGATTCCACCAGTCAAGAGTGGCATCCTTTCCCCTCTTGAAGGATGACGTGCTGTAGTTTTAACTAATTTGGCACTAATAAAAAATGATGGATTAAAATCATATACATGGTGGCATCTAGGATTCCTAAATTCCATTTCTTAAGCAGCAGCAGTGTGTGTGTATGTACGTACATGATCTCAATTTTAACTTTCCTGTGAATAAGGCTATAATCCTATGGCTGTAGAAAAAGACTGGTAAATTTTCTAAGTCCCGGTTGTCTTAGCATCATGACTGGGGAGAATTTAAGATGCTGCCTGGTAATAATGATATAGACTAAGACATATTGAACACTACCCACGTGTCAGGTGCCTTGTTAATCACTTTATCTGCATTTTGTGATTTGCTACTCACAATAACCTTGTGAAGAAACACATAAAAATTGGATAGCACAGGTTGTGGAGTTTGAACGCATGTCTGACTATAAAACTCCAACTGCTCTTAATCATAATGCCATGATGACATTTTTCTCTTCTTAGTCAGCTTTGCTATTAGCATACAGGGCAATTTAGTTTGCTAAATGTGCCTCTTGCAAATTAAGAACATTCCCATTGGCCTGCCTACCTCACAAAAATTCTATGGGAATGAATTAGATTGGGGCATATTTTTGGTTTTTCAGGTAATGCAAAAAATAATAATTATGGGAGAAATGTGACTATTATCATTAGTCTCCCTATTGAGCCTCCATCCCCATGTCCAGTTGGATGCTGAGCTGAGCTCATGAACACTGGAATAGTAACCATCTTTTGCTGCATTGTTTTTCAAAGTACATAATATAAATAGCTATGGTATAAAATTTCTGGAATTTTGCATTAGAATGAGGAGGAAGAAGATTGATAGTACTGACCTATAAGAGTTACCATTAATTTGTCATTTACAAGGGCCTACCTCTTGGTTAAGTATTTTCCATGGATTCTCACCTTGAATCCTTGCTATAACACTATAAGGTGGTATTACTGTTTTAATTTCACCCCTGATTATACTGAGGCTCAGAGTGGAAAAGTGACTTACCCAAGGTCATATCCCAGCAGTATGACTCTAGAAGGTAAGCTCCCATTCATGTGCAACCCAGGCTCTGCCTAATCAGAATGATCAAACCAAGAAACATTGTCCTGATAGGAATGGAACTTGGCTTTTAGGGGTGAAGATGAGGGCTGGAGACTCCTAATGGAAAGGTATAAATGTCATTCTTCAAAAAGTTCTATATTAAAAAGAAAAAAAAAACTAATGTATGCATTGGTGATATGTTGAATTAATCTCTTCATAATCTAAATTAATAAGCACCACAGTTTTTTTTTTAGAAGGTAAGGAGGCAGGGAGAGGACTGTCCCCATCACAAGAAAGTCCAGTGAAGCAGTTCCTGGTAGAAAAACATGCAGCAGAAACTGAGCTCTTGGGTTACTAAGTGACACTGGGCGGGGTGTGTGTGTGTGGGGGGTGCTTGGGCTTAATTAACTAAGCAAGAAAGAAAGCAAATATCTTCTAAAGGATCCTGCCTTCCTTTACTAATTGATTGGTTCAGTAGATACCCAATGCTTTCATTTTCTTTCATTCCTAAGTCTGCCTTGCAATTATGACCTGTTCATAATGATACGGTTTAACAGAGAAGTGATAGTGTTAAAAAAAAAAAAAAAAAAAAAGCAAAACTCCTGTTTGGCCATTATTATAGTTTCTACATTTATGATTCACTCAACAACTATTTATTAAGCCCCTACGATATGCCAGGCTGTCCTCTGAGAATTAGGAGTATCGAATGAACAAGACAAAATTCCTGCCCACATGGAGCGCATGTCTAATGGGAAAGATGGAAAAGACAAATCAAAGATAGAGCTCCAGGAAGTGGCAAGTGCTATGTAGGAAGTAAAACATATCTCTGTGGAGAAGGAATTTGAGCAGACTGAATGTTGTGTGGAATTAGATCATGTGATAAGCTTGGTAAAGTTGTTCCAGGCAGAAGGCACAGTCCGGGTATAATGCAAGGCAGGAATGAACTTGAGTTTGCTCTATGACAGGATCATGGTATTTATCACGTTATATCATGATTATTTACTTACATGGCTGGCTGCCTTGTATGCTTGGCACCCAACATATATTAACAAATGAATGAATGCACTGGGCCTGTTTTTCTAAAAGCTGTTGATGTGAAGTTTTGTTAGCTATATAAAGGTGAAATGAATAATCTTCTTACCCAGCAATCAGTGTGTTTACCAAGATACACTACATTCTCAACATTGTTTGGTTGTTTTGTTCAACATGTTAAAGTTCTGAATAATGTGTCCATGCTCACTAATACAACATTCTGATAATAATTTTGTTATATATTTTCATTTATCAGATAAACTTAAAGTATTAAATCTACTTCATTTAGAGGTATTATTAAATACCATATTAGGATCATTAGGCTTTCTAATAAAACATTTTCTGGAATTTAGATCCTAGGATTAGTTTGAATAAAATGACCTCATGAAAACAAATCTTTATATCTCATCAAATTTTTGTTGTGGTATTTTAAAATTAAATTTTAAAATATTTTTGGTATTAAGTATCACTAAAATGAGCTATAACATTAAATATGGTTATCCTGAAAGTGTGTGTTTTAAACTTTCAGTACTCAATTTTGAGAGCAGTAGTGTATTTGGAATCACCAGTACACTCTAGAATAATGATAAAATAAATTTAGAGGGTCTGAAAGCTTACAGTATTTTTCAGTATACTGTTTGGGATTTTGAAAGTGCTTGGGTTTGGCCTGACTACCTTGTGCTGATAGTTTCCTCATGGAAACGCAAATATTAATAGTTTCAGGGCATCATCAACAACATTGCTGCTACATCAGTAAAAACCAAACATGAAAATTCTAACAGAATTGGATAGATATCCATGAGATATAAATTTATTGATTAGTGACAGACTGAAATGTTTGTTTCCTTCTGCCTTTGCCTTTATGATACTGGCGACCCTGCCAAATATCCAGCAATATATGTAAGTCTGAGGTTTTGTTTTTAAGTCAATTTAATTATTTCCTTCTGTTTTCTAAATTGACTTTGATGATAGCATACTGAAGTCTCTCTTCCCATATTTCACCAAGCCTGACAGCATGGACATCTGCAACCATCCCTCCCATGGGGAACACTTTCTTCTAGAGCAAGGACCCAAAAGATGAGTCTGCTTCAGATTCCCTTCCTTACCTCTTTCCACTCTCTTAGCACAGACTGACAATAAGGAGAGGGCCAATCACAGGGATAACATTTCTACTCTAAATGGATTCAAATCTTAAAGGAGAGAGCTTCATTCACACCATTAATTCTGTTCTTTTTTTACACCATTAATTCTGTTCTTTTTTTTTCTTCTGTTTTTCTTTCTTAAGCTTTCCATTTCCCTTCTAAAAATATATGAATAGATATCAGTATGACTGAATTTCAGTGAAAAGCTATTACTGTAGAATGCTAGCCAGATGTCCAAGACTCAAATTGTTTTTAGAAACCCTTTCGATAGATCTCATGGTAACAAGCTCCTTAGGGAGCATCCTCAATTAGAGGTGAGTTCTGTTACTGTGCTTAAGTCCTGCATTGTTTCCACACGCATCTACATGCAGAACTTTATGCTCCTAAATTCCTCTGGGCCTTGTACTCTCTTTTTATCTATTCTACAATATACTACATGAAAAACTCATTATTTTTTACAGGCCTCCACTGCTAGTAATTATTTTAGTGGTTTATGGATAAATATGCAGGGACCCACAATTCTCTTTATAGATAAAAATTACCTTTTCATATTCCCAAATATCTGGAGGGATTGATTTGTATTATTTGTTTTTTGGTATGTGATTGTATTCCAACTGCTCAGGATTCATGAAAACAAACAAAACAAAACATTGTCTTCATTGACAGTAATTTGAAAGGAAATTTTCATGTGTGTGTGACATTTTTGCAGAACCAAATAAGCTAGTCAGCAGAAAGTCATGAAATAAGCCTAATAAACCCTCATATTGATGCAAAGTTAACATTGGTCATTTGGCAATTGGATAAAAATTCAACTCACAAAACAGCATTTTGGCTGCAATCAATGCTTATGAAAACCACGCGCAGTTTGAGCAAACCCTGCTGGATTTGGCAACGCTGGGAGTCAGCTGTGATTCCTGAGCATAATAAATGCATTGGTTTGAATTCTCCTGTCTGTTGTATGTGAGGTTTGTCTGGAGCTCATTCAGATTCAAGATGCACTTTAAGATAGAATTAGGAGGGGAACTGAAGAAAGAAGAAACTCTTCCATTTCACATCCTTTTATTAGAATATGGACCTACTAGGTGATCACTGCACTGGACATAGATAATTTTCAGAAATGAAAATAATATTGTTTGTCTCCGTTCAGATTTCATCCACAGAAACTACTACATTCTTATCAGATTCAGCGTCAGCACTGGATGGAATCTTAGTCCTTTATGGAAAGGGAGTCATCTGGTCTCTTGTTTCTAAAATAGATGAGAGATTACTCATTTTCTTCTCTGCAATTATAGCCATCTGAGCCTCTCAAATTGTGGAAGGGGAGGTGATGACATGTTTGTAACACAGATCCATATTGAAGAGCCCACTATCTTAAAATTCCTCATGTTCACACACCAAAGGGTTACTTATGAGCTCATGCACATCACTGATAACCATCAAACATGATTATCAACTTGGTGTGTGGACAAAGAGTAAAAATAGGAAATGCATTCTATCATTAACTTCTAGGCTTTGAATATAGGGACACTATTAAAAAAATAATGAGAGCTCTAATGTTTTCAATAGAACATTTGAAATTGCAGGCCTTCCTCTGAAGGAAGGAGGCCTTTCTAGTCAAATGAAAAGGTCATTATTTTTTATAGATGAGATTATGGACAATTCAAGGCAAATTGACCGGATAGATTTTATTTTTTTTTTTATTTCTTATTTTTTAAAGATTTTATTTATTTATTTGAGAGAGAGAGAATGAGAGACAGAGAGCACGAGAGGGAAGAGGGCAGAGGGAGCAGCAGACTCCCTGCTGAGCAGGGAGCCCGATGCGGGACTCGATCCTGGGACTCCAGGATCATGACCTGAGCCGAAGGCAGTCGCTTAACCAACTGAGCCACCCAGGCGCCCGACCAAATAGATTTTAGTCTGAAGCTCTGAAGACAAGGAGTGGCGTTGCTCCTCCTTCAGTATCCCTCTACTCCCCGACCCCCTTCTGACCTATTTTGCCTTTCAGCTTGCAAAACCCCAGCATGGTGAAGTGGAGGTTGATGAAAATATGTCCAAGGGCCAGACTTGCCACTATTAAATTTGGATACTTCTCTTCTAAAAGGGATCTAAAATATAATTCCAGACACTTTCTCTTTATTTCATTATTATTGTAATTTGATGTATTGACAAGTAAAAAGCACTGGATTAGGATTTAGGGAAATAAAGTTCCAGTATTGTCTCTGTTGGATACTCACCACTAAGCTTTTTAACTAGTCTGAGCTTTAGTTTCTTCTGAAAATTGGAAATACCTGCTAGCCTCATGTCAAGAAGTTGTTAGGTGAATCAATATGAGACCATATCTTGTGAATTGTAAAGTACTGTATAAAATGCATTTTTATTATTGTCTGTGTCTAATCAATAGACCAGCAAAATGTACCATATGATTCAGCAATATTAGACTCTCTTTGTGCTTTTATTCTTTACTTCCTGGAATACCCTTACCAATTTTCCCCCTTTCCATTTCAGTTTTATCCATTTATGTGATTTTTTTTCTCAAATGCTTTAGCCCATGTAGATTGTGCAACTCTTAAAAATCGTTTTATCCCATAGTAACCACTCCTGCTCCTTTTGTAGTTCACTATTTGACACTTAATTAAATATTACCTTGCCTTATTCAAAAAGTTCTTTGGCCATAAATATAGTTTCTCCAATAGTTTTGTAAACTCTCAGCTACTTCATTTCTATTCTGCTAATATGCATGTGGACTTAAAATAGTGCTGGGGAGTTTGACTCCTCTATGTCATAGTCAAATTTGACTACTCTATCAGGATGGTTCACTACACATTTTACTCCTTGGCTAACCATATCCTTAGTCGCCTTGCTTCTGCCTCTAGGACCTTGATTCTTTTACCTTACTTAACTAACATGGATTTGAATAAAAATAACTTTTTCATGGTGTGTAAATGGAAGCAAATTGGAATAACAAGAAAGATACAAGTGGGGAGTAGGTTATACAAAGAGAAAGAAAAGAATGCCTGTCCCTATTACTTTTACTTTTTATTCAAATTTATGCTGTAAAATTGGTTTGGAAAGAGGGATTGTCTTAAGTTACAAAAAAATGATACATTGTCAAAGCAAAAAGAAATAGAGTTCTGTGTCCTGTTAAGCGGTATGGTGCTGCATGCCAAGCAATATTATAGGAAAGAATGCGCTGAGAGGATTTTGTTGCATTTGTCAGTGTTGCAATCATGTCTCTTTCCAATGACTGTGGTTGTGGTTGCCCAGAGGTCTATATTCAAATGGTTCCCTGGAAATTAAAAGATACTGAACTGAAATTACCATTTTTCAGCAGGATCCCCAGGCACAAATTCTGTTATTGCCATCTAGCAGCCAGTATTGCTGTTCAAGCTTCTGTGTAAATTTGCAAACATCATACAGTTGCCTCCTTTGGTAATTATAATCCTCAAAGTGCTGGAAAAAGGTGGCACTTAATAACATACATTACAAAAGCATGGTAACTTGGGCAATGAAAACACTGCTTAACGGACACCATTGTAATGGGAGTTGCACGGTGGGATGCCCATAATAATCAGAATAGATTTAATGTACGTATTTATGCCAACTGTAAAAAAGGTTGCAAACAACAGCAGGAAAGGCAATATGTTACACAGGGTAAAAAACTGAAATAGCGAACAAAACATATTTTTAACATATTCAGCCACAATTTTGTCTCTTAAAGGATGATCTAATGCCATGAGTCTGTCAACAGAATGAGCTATTTGTTTTTAATTCTAGTATGTTTTGGTTATGAACCATGAAATAATTATCCTTATTCAAACTAAATTTTAATTGAATTTCAAAACATCAATATGGTTGAACATGTAAAACTCCATTCTGTCTAACTTTCTTGACCAAATAGATTTAATTTATATGTTTTCTTTAACAAGTCATTTTTTTCCTCTTATCCCAAAAACTATTCAACACAAAATTTCTACCACTTAAGTAAAACTTATTAATCTTTGAACATTATTGCATAGGATAGGATGTGAATTTTAATGGTAGGGAATTTCCTTGTATAGTGTAGTACCACTAATAATGCAGCTTTGCAATGCTGAACAAAGGCATATTCAACTGCTTTTCAAAAAGCCACAAGCTGACTTTTTATGAGTACTGAGAAGTGGCTTACTAATTTCTTCAAGTGATATGAAACAAGGTTTGTAGCAATCTCAGAAATGAATACCAAGAAAAGATTTTTGCTAGTAGAGACTTGATATTGATTTAATAAAATTAGAATTTTTAAAGAAGTCTCCAAAATTAACTAAATTATGAATAGTTTCTAAGTGTCTTTTTTTTAAATGAGGCAACCATCTCTTATTATAGCTATAAGAGCTATAGCTTTTGCTATAGTTATCTCTTGATTCTTGATATATATTTTTTTTAATCTTTGTAAGGTTCATGTCCCTGTGTACTCCAGTCATGAGCAGTAGGAATTCCATTTAATTTCCAAATCACACTAATCCATGATCCCTCCCTTTAAACACAAAAAAGTCCAATCAAATATGATGTAATGTATGGTAATCCCCAGCAATGCTAGCATGTTTTACAAATCGATATTGGTGCCATTATCCTCCCACCAGCTATGTTGGCCATATTATTTATGCTCCAAAGTTTTGTTTTCCAAGAGGCTTTTTCAGGCAACTACTTGTCCATCCCATACTGCTTGGCCCCAAATGCAGGCCCAAGTTCTTTCTTGAATTACTCATGCATGGTTAACTATAGGATGCAATGTTTTTTAAAGAGCTTTATTGAGATATAATTTGTATACTATAAAATTCATCTATTAAAATTGTATATTTCAATGAGTTTTAGTATGCTTCTTGCATCGTACAACCATCACCATAATTTAATCTTAGAATATTTTCATTGTCTTTGAAGAAAACCTACTGTCCATTTACAAATGCTCCCCATTTACATCCCCAACCTTAGACAACTGCTAATCTGTTTTCTGTCTCTCTTATTTCTCTTTTCTGGACATTTTATATAAATGAAATTATTCAGTATATGTCCTTTTGTGTCTGACTTCTTTTACTTAGCATAATGTTTTCAAGGCTCTTTCATGCTGCAGATCTATCAGTATGTCATTCTTTTTCATTGCTGAATGGTATTCCATTATAGTGTATATCATGTTTTGTTTATTTGTTCACAGGATGTAATATTTTAAATCTTCATTGATGGGGGACTTCTTGTGTCATGCCAGAATAAGAGTACCAAATTTGCCTTCCCAATAGGAAAACAGGAAAACATATAGGAAACTATAAAAAGGAAAAATGTTAGCCTAGAATTCTATAGCCTGCAAAAACATCTTTCAAAGTGGAAAAAATAAAATAAAAAACATAAAGATACTTTTAGGCAAACAAAAGTTGTGAGAATTTGTCACTGTGATATCTGTACTCTAAGAAAGGAAATTCTTCAGATGGAAGTGATATCAAATGGAAACTTGGACCTACACAGAAAATAAAAAGTGCTCCCCAAGTGGTAAATATATGAATAAATGTAAAATATTTTTCTTCATTTTAAAATATCTTTAAAAGGTAATTGTTTAGGGGTGCCTGGGTGGCTCAGTCAGTTAAGTGTCTGCCTTTGGCTCAGGTCGTGATCCTGGAGTCCTGGGATTGAGCCCCACATTGGGCTCCCTGGTCAGCAGAGCCTGCTGCTCCACCTGCCCTTCACCCCTCTCATACTCTCTCTCTCTTAAACAAAATCTTAAAAAAAAAAAGATAATTGCTTCAAGCAAAATAGTAACAGTGGATTTGGGGTTTCAAAGCATAGACAGAAGTATAATGTATGACAACACTATCAAAAAAGATGGGGAGGATATAAGGTTTTGATATTTACAGTAGTAAAAATAGAACATGAAGATAGAATGTAAAGAGTTAAAGATATATATTGTAAACCCTAGGGCAATCACAAGGTAATCAATCAATCCATCAATAAGCCAACAATGGAGATAAAATATAATACTAAAAATTGCTCCATTAACCAAAACAAAGCAGGGAAAGAAGAAAAGGAGGACATAAAGCAGGTAAATAACAAAAATTTAGCAAGGTGATGGACTTAAATCCAACCACATTGATAATTACATCAAATGTAAATGGTGTTACAATTTAAGTTAAAAGGCTTAGCTTATCAGATTGGATAAAAAACAAGAGCCAATTATATGCCGTCTACAAGAAAGCTACTTTAAATATAAAGACATAGATAAATTAAAAGGCTGAAAAAATGTACATCACACAAACACTAATCAAAGGAAAACTGGAATGGTTATATTAATATCAGATGAAGTAGACTTCAGAACAAGGAATATTTTCAAAAATAAAGAAAATAATGATAAAGGTGAATTCATCAAAAAGCATAACTATCCTATAAATATAGCATGAAATAATAAAGATTCAAATTTATGTAGTAAAACTGACATAATTGAAAGGAGAAATAGACAAATCCATTATTATAGTTGAAGATTCCACACTGTTCTCTAAGTGATTTATAAATTAGTAGACTGAAAATCAGTAAGAATATTGGAAAGTATCAACCAACTTGACCAAGTTGACCTTTCTAGAATACTAGACAGCAGCATACATATTCTTTTTCAGTACTCAAGGAAATTTTACTGAGATAGACCATATCCTGAAACATAAAACAAATTTCACTAAATTCAGAATGTCTGAAAACATAGAAAGTATGTTTTCTAATAATAGTGGAGTTAAACTGGAAATATAACAGAAGATTAATGAGTACACTTCTAAACAAATAATTCATAGGTGAAAGAGAAAATAGTAAGGGAAATTTAAAAGATTTTAAAATTAATAATAATGAAAATATAAGATATTGAAATATGTGGAACAAAGCTAAAGCAATGCTTAAAAGGATATTTGTAGATTTACATGCTTGTCATGTTTATGTTAGAAGATAGATCTAAGGGGCACCTGGGTGGCTCAGTCGTTAAGCGTCTGCCTTTGGCTCAGATCATGATCCCAGGGTCCTGAGATCGAGCCCCGCATTGGGCTCCCTGCTCTGCGGGAAGCCTGCTTCTCCCTCTCCCACTCCCTCTGCTTGTGTTCCCTCTCTCACTGTCTCTCTCTCTGTCAAATAAATAAAATCTTAAAAAAAAAAAAAAAAAGAAGGTAGATCTAAAAATCAGTGACCTAAGTTTCCAAGTCTAGAAACTAGAAAAAGAGTGAATTAAATGCAAACTTTATTTAAATTAAAATTTTAAAAATGAAATAAAAGGCAAGCAGAAATCAATGAAATAGAACATGCAAAATAATAAATAATAGCAATAAAACCAAGAGCTTGTTGTTTGAAAGATCAATAGCAGTAATAAAAATCTAGTCTCAGGGGACAGGGGAGAGCAATAGAGCAAGAGATGGAGAGAGAGAGAGAGCGAGAGAGAAATTACCAATATCAGGCATGAAAGAGGGTATGTACCTATTGATTCTGCGTATATTATAACAAAAAAATTTTATGAATAACTTTATGCCAATGTATTTGACAGTTTTCATGAAATTAACATCTACTTTCAAAGGTACAAGTTATAAAAATGAACTCAAGAAGAAATAGTAGCTCTATTTTCAACTTTTGAGGAACCTCCATACTGTTTTCCAGACATCTCAGGAATCATCTTTTTTTTTTTTAATATGTGGCAAATTGAAATATTAATGTTGGGAAACAAAAGGCTCTTCAAGTCCAAAGTTCTTCTGGACTGCTTTTTTTTTTTCTTCTTTAGATAAAATTTAAACTATATGTAAAAATTGTGTTATGGCCCCAGAGGGGAAAAAGTAAACAATCATTCATGAGAAGTCATCTTTTTCTCCCAAACCGGGAAAAATTCTAGAAGACAATGGGAGTTTCATGGCAACCAGCATAGACAGCAATATGGACAAGATGGAAGGGGTCATCTAAATCCTTTAGTGCTGGTTAAGACAGGAGAACTTCACATAACCCTGAGAGGTAGCCCTGAGAATAAGTGAAATTAAAATTCCTAAAACAGGGTGAGGTGGAAAGATGGATTTAAATTAATTTTTAAAAATTTTCATTTACACCTTAATTTATAGAATGATGCTCATTCTCAACTACCAATAACATATATGGAAGAAGGGTTTTTTTGTTTTTTGTTTTTTTCTTTTTTTCTTTTCTCTTTTTAAAATTTATCTATATTTAGTGTACTCATGTGAAACTAATATGTAGTTAAATTAAGTTAAATTAAATTCTATAAATGGTACATATTTAATTGAATTTAAAAGTAATGTATAGTATAAAAATAAACCTTTACATTGCTCTGCTGTTTATAGAAGCCATTTCCTATAGGTTTGATATTTTTATATTCTTTAAGATAAAACTTTTCAAATATTGACTTTTTTTAATGGATAACAAACTCTTCATCTGCTCTCCTCTCTTTTATCACTAATGTGCTGTGAAATCTTCCATTATTCCAAATAAACTCAATATTTTCAACTATCAAAAAAAAAGGAAGAAATAGAAAATCCAAATGGTGTTACTAATTTAAAATTTTTAAATTACTTTGTTTTTAAATTTCAAAATTTAATTTGTTTTAAAAAATATTTTCAAAAAGAGCACCCCAGCAGCAGATGATCTTATTGCTGAATTCTATCAAATATCAAGGGAAAAAAAATACCAATTGTATAAGGCTGTCTTTTAGAAAACAGAAGAGGGATAATACTTCCTAACCCTTTATTTGAGGCTAACATTTCTTTGATCCCAAGGTCAGACCTACACATTACAAGAAAGCTAACTATGAATTAATATTTCTCAGGAACACAGAGAAAAATCTTTGATAGTAATAAATTAAATTCAGCAACATATAATAATAATAATATAATAATAATAATGTTTTGACAAGTTGTGACTTGTTTCTAAATTACAAGGTTGATCTAACATTTGAAAATAACTCTGTTTAATGAACCTATTAACAAGAATAAAGATGAAAAACCATGTGATCATCTCAATAGATGCAAAAAAGAACAAAATCCAATTCCTATTCATGCTAAAAATTTCTGATCAAGCTAGGAATAGAATGAAACCACCTTAATCTGATAAAGGGCACTTAAAAAAAGGGCAGCTAACAAGATATTTAATGATGAAAGCTTGAATGCTGACCTCAAAACTGGGACCAAGGCAAGGATGTCTGTTCTCACTTCTATTTCAATATTATACTTGTATTCCTAGCCAGTACAATAAGATAAGAAAAATAAACGACACACAGTTTGGAAAGGAAAAAGTTATGTTGTCTTTATTCCCAGACCACATAGTCATATAATACAGAACCTCCTAAGAAATCTACAGAAAACCTGCTAAAATTAATAAGGGAATTTAGCAAGGTCTCAGAATACAACATCAATACACTAAACACAAAAACAATTGTATTTCTATATATTAGCGATAAACAATTGGAAAATAAAATTTTAAAAAATTTGTAATAGCATCAAACCCATGAAATAGTTAAAGATAAGTTTAATAAAAGACGTGAAAACCAGAACACCTGGGTGGCTCAGTCGGTTGAGTGTAGGAATTTTGATTTTGTCTCAGGTCTGGATCTCAGGGTTGTGAGACTGAGCCCCGTGTTGGGCTCCATGCTCAGCAGGAGTCTGCCTGAGATTCGCTCTTTCCCTCTCCCTTTGCCCCTCCCCTTGCTTGTGCTCTTTCTCTCCTCTCTCTAAATGAATCAATAAAATCTTAAAAAAAAAAAAAAACAAACCCAAAACAAAGAACAGGTGTTAAATCTATGCACTGAAAACTACACAACATTGCTGAGAGACATTAATGAGAACCTAAACAAATAGAGAGATATATATCATGTTCATGGTTTGGCAGACACAATATTGTGAAGATGTTAATTCTCCTTAAACTCATCTATAGAGTTGACACAACTGCAATCCAAACTCCAGCAAGACTGAGTTTTTTAAAAAAAATTGACAAACTGATTCTAAAATTTATTTGGAATTACATTGTAAATCACTTTTCGATATAGTCTCTCTAATGTTTCTTGAGCCTGCACCATGCCGAAGAGTTTCTCCCGTCAAAGGAAATTGCTCTGCCCTCAGCACAGCCACCCTCAATTAGGTATTAACAGGACAGCGATCTTCATGAGTAGTGAAAGACAGAGATTCACAAGGCTCACAGACATATTTACATTTCATAATGAGATAAATTGGTGGAATTTTAAGAATGTAACAGATTAACTTAAAAATTCTGGTCATGTACATATAATTTGTTTATCCAGGGAGGTGTCATCATCGTTGAGGACATTGCAAGTGGAGAATATGCCCCAGGGCAACCTCTCTTTCTACATTTCACAGCAACTTTGCTTTCTCCAGAGACCACAGATGTTCCAACAGCTTAAAAAAAATTTTTGTTTTTGTTTTTGTTTTTGTTTTTCACAATGCCTCTCTTGGTACTAGTGACTGTTTCTGAGGGTTGTAAGAGGGATGTTTATAAGAAAAACTGCTTATGTTACAAACATTTCTTTACATTTCCTCATTAATAACTGCTGTCCTCTGACAGTGACAACTGCTTACAAAAAGGCAGACTTCATTCACATTCCTTGATCCTGCTGAGTCTCCCCTACAGCTCTCAACAATCATGATATTTCCAAAAAGTTTGAAGGTCAAAATTCTGCCTCTCCATGTGTAAGAATCACTTCATGACTTCAACCTACATTCAGACCACATGGGTCTCCATTCTTGCTTCTGAACAGAAATCCAGCTAGGACTCACTCTGGTTAGACTAGCCATGTTGGTAGAACAATGATAAATCCTTCAGCCATTCAGTCAAATTAAAAAGGTTTGTGTCATGAAGAAATAACCAGACAATGTACCGGGATGTGACTATGGGCTTGACTTAATTATTTAATTTGTAATTTATGATTTATAGTCAACCTAATTCTAAAAGGGATTCTAGACAGAATGTGTTAGGAAACTTCTTAAAGACATGAAAATAAATATGAAAATTAGAGGCCAAAGCTCAAGATGACCCTATTATTTTATATAAATTTTTTATTTTAGAATAATTTTAGATTTACACAAAGATTGTCCGGATAGTACAGAATTCTCATGTACCCTGTATCAGTTTTCCTTATCATTAACATCTAACATTAGTGTGGTATATTTATTACAATTAATGAATCTTATTATTAACTAAAGTCTATCATTTACTCAGATTTTCCTTAGTTATTACCTACTGTTCTTTTCCTGTTCCAAGATTCCATCCAAACTACATTGTTACGTTTAGTTCTCATGTCTCCTTAGGCTCCTCCAAACTGTGACAGTTTGTCAGACTCTTTGTTTTTGATGAATTTGACAGTTTTGAGGAGTACTAGGCAGATATTTTGTAGAATCTCTTTCACTGAAGATTTTTCTGGTGTTTTTTTTAACCAGATTAGACTCCAGTTATGGATTTGCAGGGGTCAATGACATTTTCATCACATCATATCAAGGGCACATGCTATTCAATGTAAATTATCACTGTTGATGTAAACCTCAGTCACCTGGTTTAGGCTATGTTTGTCAGATTTCTCCCCTGTAACTTTTATAAGGAGTGCGCTTTTCCAAATTGTACTTTTTTTAAAGAAGCGATTATGCACAGCATATATTTAATGGGTGGGCAGTTGTGCTACACTTCTTTGGGGGCAGATTTTATTTGGAATTCTCCTGTATAGGAGACTTGTCTTTTCTCTTTTTTATTTATTTGTTCAATCATTTATTTATCTCCGCATGGACTTATGCATATATATTTTATATTTTGGGTTATAATCTAATACTACCTTATTTATTTCAGTGCTCAAATTGTCCTAGTGTTGGCCACTGGAAGCCCTCTCAATTGTCTTCTGTTTCCCTTTGACACATTCTAATTGTTTTGGATGTGATCACTTCCTCACTTTCTGGCTCTACAGGATGCTGCAGGCTCATCTGGTATATTGCCTGCCCCAACCCTAGAATCTCTCATTTCTCCAAGGACCCCTGGTTCCTTTTATTGGAAAGTGTTATTAGAAACCAAGATCTGGGTGCTGGGAAGACAATCCCAACTTTTGTAATACTAATTTTGTCCATGTGACTGAAAGGACCTTGTACACTTCCATTTTACCAGTGGATTTTCAAGTCATTTAAATGTATTTTGAAACTGGCACTTAAAGGAGAGTGTCAGATTAAGTAATAACTCATTGTTTCCACTTAATAATTAATGTAAACTAGGTAACATGGAGTTTAAATGTGTACGGATTTATAGAGATTTAGAATTGATCAACCCCTGGGCACATGGGTGGGTCATTCAGTTAAGCGTCTGCCTTTGGCTCAGGTCATGATCTCAGGGTCCTGGGATTGAGTCCCACATCGGGCTCTCTGCTCAGTGGGGAGTCTGCTTCTTCTTCTCACTCTCCCTCTGTGCTCTCCCTCTCTCTCTCAAATAAATAAATAAAATCGTAAAAAAAAATAGAATTGATCAACACCTTAGAGCAGTGCTTCTAAAACACAAAACAGGTGGCAGGTCATAGAGCAATGGCTCCCAAATCTGGTCACGTATCAGATCCCTGATAAGGAAGTTTAAACTAGAGTTGTCCAGATTGCATACCAGAGGTGTGTAATGGCATGTGTACTTTACAAAGCTCCATAGGGGATTCTGATGCATGACCATGCTGGGGAGCCACGGCTGCAGAGCACCTTGCCTAGCTGCTTCCTGATCATAACCATCTCCTCTCTGCTTGCACATTTCTAGTTAAAGGAGGCGAACCACCTGGCAAGAAGACTATTCTATTTCTGGACACCTCTAATAATTGCAAAGTTTTTTCTACCACTGTGTCTAAATTTATCTTCTTATAGCTTCTACTTATGAACTCCTTCCTTTCATAGCCATGGGGAGTACATCTAATTCTATTTCTATATAATATTGCTTGTAAAGTATTTGAAGAACGCTATCATCACACTACCTTTAAGTCTTAAATCTTTTATTGTAGATTGAATATACTCATATCTTTTAAAAGATTTGTACACTATGCACTTCCAACACTTTGTATTCCACTTTCTCTTGTCATTTATTGTACCAAGAACAGGTGAACTATGATCAGTGCAAAATCCTGGGAGACTATTTGCTCCATTGGTTTGACATCTCTATTTCCAGTGATGTTACTTAAGATTACATTATCTGTTCTCTTTCTGTTTGTTCTCTTTCTCAGTCCACATTGCTGATTTATATCAAGCTTTTTACCAGCCAAGATTCCTAAGGCTTTTTCACTGGGAAGTAAAATCAGGTTTCCTTCATTCTCTACCTGTATAAGGGTGTCTTGAATGTGAGTGCTAGGTTATATATTTATCCCTATGAGATTTCTCCTTGTATTTTTAGTCTACCACTCTTGACACTTAAAATAATTATTATTTATCATTTGGGTTAGATTCTTGCAGTAATGGTTCCTAAAGTATTTGTACTTCCCTTTATTCCTGGACTTTGCTAATCCCTTCTATACTGACGCTGGGCTTTGCCATGTGATTCCTTTTAGCCAATGGAACAATAGGACATGTGAAACTGCAGACACCTGAGAAATTATTATAATAGCTTGTCTTTTCTTTTGCTGCTCTTGGAATCATGAGACCACAAAGTGACAAGTCCAAGCTAGCCTGCTGGAGGATGAAGGTCATGTGGAGAACTGAGACAATTGCAGTCCAAGCCAAACTGCAGTTGATTGTGGACACATAAACGAGCCTCTGCCAAGATGTGTAAAGCTCAGGCTAAGTCATCAGACTGCCTATGTGAACCCAGCCCAGACCATTGAATCATAGAGGTATGAGCTAATAAATGCCTGCTGTTTAAGTCACAAAGTATTGGCTAACTTTTATGTAGCAAAAGCTAATTTACACAACGTCTAATATAGCACTTATCCTTTATACTCGCACATCACTCACAAATTTGGTATGTTCCTTATCCAAATTATTGAGTAGATGGTGATTAAATAAAGGGCTCTAAGATGCAACTCTTAAGTTAATATTGGTGAACTCTTTTTGTTCAGCTAGCTCTTAAATACTCTACATTACATGCAGCTCACAATTTGCAAAAAAAAAAAAAAAATTACATTGGAATAAAAGATGGAATTAGATTGTAATTTGAACATATTTCTGCCTTCTGATTAGTCTAGATGATTATATTCTGTTTTCTAATGTCACAATATTATTTGTGCTCAGAATGTTTAAAATATTTGATAATATATTATCTTCACAATAAAAGTTAAACAAAGCTTTTCTCAGAATGGCAGTCAAAGTGTTTCATATTATGTAAACAACAAGGAGGAAACTATTGGACATTTGAAAAATTCCTTTAAAACCTTCTCATACTGATGAATTTTATAAGCTTTCTAAATGCAATGAGATTTTCTTTCTTTCTTTTCTTTTTTTTAAAGAAATTTGTATTTTTATTTTCCTCTGTAGGTCTCTAACTGTTGCCTACAGTCTTAAATAGACTTGCTGGAATCTTGAGTGTTAAGGTTGGGGAAAAAACTGAAAAAGATATTTCCTGTGTGATTAATAGCAGGAAATACCAAAAATCTCATCCAAAATATTCTTTTCCCTACAGATCCCATTTTGTTTTATTTATTTTTATTTTTGTTTTTAAAAAGCAACATATTATCTGCTTCAGTGCATTTATTCCCTTTCTGCTCAGTAGAATTATTACATTTTAAAAAGAAATAAAACCTTAGAACAACTTTGGAATGATCAGATAGAGCAAACCAATGATCTTATGATAAGACAGAATAATGTAGTGGAAGGAACACTCAGTTGGGATTCAGATAGTCCTGATAAGATTGTCTCATATGCCAATTATTAGCTCTGTGACTGGGCAATTTATCTTTCAGAATTTTTGTTTCCTTATATATAACACTAGAATGATAATAATACCGAACTTATTAGATTCTTGTGAGGACTATATGAGTAAAGTGTCTAGTACATTGTGATTAATCGATAAATAATAGCTATTATAAAACTAATAAGAATAGAAAACATCTAACAAGCACTTATTTTTAAAAGTTTTTATTTAAATTCAATTTAATTAACATATACCCTATTATTAGTTTCAGAGGTAGAATTCAGTGACTCATCAGTTGCATAAGACACCCAGTGCTCATTACTTAAAGTGCCCTCCTTAGTGCCCATCACCCTATCCCCCCACTTTCAGGAACCTGCAGTTTATTCCCTATAGTTAAGAGTCTCTTATGGTTTGCCTCCCTCTGTCTTCCTCTTATTTTATTTTTCTTTCCCTTCCCCTCTGTTCGTCTGTTTTGTCTCTTAAATTACACAAGTGAAATCATGTTATTTGTCTCTCTCTGACTGACTTATTTCGCTTAGCATAATACCCTCTAGTTCTATCCACATCATTGCAAACGTCAAGAATTCATTCTTTTTGATGGCTGGGTAATATTCCATTTGTATATATACACACCACATCTTCTTTATCCATTCATCTGTTGATGGACATCTAGGCTCTTTCCATATTTTGTAACAAGCACTTATTTTGCATCAGGCACCTTGTTAACAGGTTGGCATAAAAGGCACGATAAGGATGGCATCAGGAATCAAGGCTTATTAGTTCTATTCTTACTAGTGCTATTTTTTACTCTGTGCAATCTGTAGATTTTGTTGTCCACCATATGCAGCTTCTATCCTTGGTCTAAGATACCTGCTGGGAATTAAATTATAACATCTCTCTTCATATTGGCAACTAAAATAGTTCCCTTTAAGAACACTTTCTTCTTCCTTATGTGGCCACACATAGCTATAAAGGAGGTTGGAAAATGTAGCTTTTATTCTAAGCAGCCATATGTCCAGTTAAAAGTTGGGAATACCATTACTAAGAGGAGAAAGGAATTTGGGGAGATAAACTAGAATTCTCTGTTAACAGATATTTAATATATTAATTCTTTAAAACACAGATATGAATGTATTCTTGTAACACATTCCTTCATTTCAGTAGGTGAGGTGGAAGCAAAAGTAAGGAGGGGTACCAGTGAAATATTTCACCCAGTTCTAAGTTTTGCCTAGGACTAGCCCAGAGGAAATATCTGATTAGAAAATGATTTTCTTGACATCCTGAATGGTAACACAATATTGTTTCTCCCTTCCTCCCTTCCCTCTCCCTTCTTTTCTCCTCTTTTCTCTTTTCTTTTCTTTTTCCTTTCCTTTTCTTTTCTCTCTCCCTTCTTCTCTCTCTCTTTTCCTTCCCTCCTTCCTTTCCTTCCTTCCTTCCTTCTTTCCTTCCTTCTTCCCTCCCTTCCTCCTACCCTTCCTTCCTCTCTCTTTCTTTCTCTTTCTTTCTTTCTTTCTTTCTTTCTTTCTTTCTTTCTTTCTTTCTTTCTTTCTTTCTTCTAAATTAGGACAGGAACTAACATCTAAAGATACTAACACTTACAGGAAGTCTACATATAATTTACCTTTCCATTTTAGAGAACACACAAAATTTGACTTCTTGAATAAAAGCATGTCATCCATCCATAAGATACAAAACTAAATTAAACTTCCTTTCATGATGGATCAGGTAAATGGATTTGATAAGGCAGCCTCAGGGAAGACTGGGGGAAATGACATAACTAATTTACTTTCATTAAGAAACATTCTTAAAATACTTTAATTTATTTTTACTTTTTTTCTTCCCATGTCTTCATATTTTATTCTCTGAAACTTCCTAATTTCCTGATCTCAGTATTTAATTCCCCACCCTGGTTTTATTTCTTTTGTAATAGGGGGCAGTACATGCTATAGACACAGTAGTCTAGTGACAAAGTTTATACATTTCATTTATAAGAAGAATGGCTGTCTTAAAAATTCATGATCCATGCTGTAAATATCTATATTAGTTTTCTGGGGCTGGCATAACAAATTACCACAGACTTGGCTTAAAACAACAAAAATTTCTTCTGTCATAGTTTTGGAGGGCAGAAGTTCAAAATCAAGGTGTTGACAGAGTTGTTTCCTTCTGGAGATTCTGAGGGAGAATTCCAGGCCTGTCTCCTGGCTTGTAGGGGCTGCTGGCCATCCTTGGTTTGTGACTACATCACTACCATCTCTCCCTCCATTCCACACAGACTTCTTCTCTGTGTGCATCTAATCTCACTATGCCTCTCTCTTATAAGGGTATTTGTGATGGCATTTAGGGCCATGGATAATTCAGAGCACTCTCATCTCAAATCCTTAATTACATTTGCGGAGATCCCTTTTCAAAAAAAGTTAACATACAATTTCCAAGGTTGAGGACTTGATGTCTTTGGGTGGCCATTATGCAACATACTACAATAATTTATAAAAAATGCTATTTAGCCCTTAATGTTTTGTGATGTTAAAATACTCCATAGTGGCAGAGTTCAACTCTTTACACTGAATGTACCAAGGTTTACATGTGGTAGACTTGGAATAAAATGTGTTTTTTATAGAATAAATAAAATTCTTTCTGAGGTGGCATCTTATGTGTTTATCACCTGACAGCCAGTTCTGGAAGTAGAAAAGACTCCCAAGTAACGGATGAGCAAAACCATAAGCTTTCTTCCCTGACTGCCTTTCACCTTCTCTTGCAAGTGCTGTAGCAAAGCTTAGAGTGTTGTAAATAATAGCAAGGGGAAAAGATTGTCTTGTCAGGGACTTCATAGTCTTCACTAGGCATTCACCAGCCCTGGGTAGAATGCTCAACCTCTCTGTCTTGCTAAAAGGGTAAATTTCTCCCCATTTGCTTTGCTGGGAGAGGCTAGTATTTATTATCAACATATGTGTCATCAATGTGCACTAAAGTAGTCCTTATACAGACTGTCTGCAAATAGGAACAAGTCCTGGAATGGAGGATGGTATGCCTGGTGGATACCTTGAAGTATCCATGTATTTTAACACAAATAGAAATTAAGTCCAATTATAATTGTTATAAAAATAGGCTATCTGATTAAATTTAGTTTTTTTTTTTGTGTGTGTGTGTGTGTATTGGTTTATATGCATTGACTCAGCTGATGCATGATTCCACACTGAGGAGTATTTGGACTGCATACTGGGAGGTGGCAGAGATTTTCCACATGCATAATATATTCAATTGCACTTTTAACTCAAGTATTTGTTAATTTTCCTATAGCTCTTCTCTCAAATATTTCTATTCCTATTCAAGAATGATGATGAAAATATAGTTTTTGAACAGAGATTATTGCATTTGTGGCAACTATTTTGATTGACCAGACAAAAAAGGGAAGAAGCAAAGAGTTCAATGAGAAAGATGTGTTAATTCAGACAAGAGATAGCCAGGTGAACCAGTCCTTTCACTATAGATTGAGGGGAAAGGGCACACTTTAGAGATAAAGTAGAAGGAGGAAAAATGAAACATGCTGAACACTTGTGATAAGGGCAAAGAGAGATTACATGGTGGGAGGGATAAATTAATTTGTATAAATTTTTAGCTCATTTGTCTTTGTTACAGGCCAGACTTAGAATTTGGCTCTCTTCTTTAAACTCTTGAATCAGGTCAAGCTGCCAGTCTTAGAATATTCAAACTTAATGGCTGCTCATGGCATTTTTTTCTTTCAAACAGTGTGGTAGAAATAACTCACCTTGATAAGAGTAGCAATTAACAGTAATATCACTTAAGAATCAATCCAGCAATATTTACTATTTCAGTTGATGTTCTATGAATAGATTTCCTTAGAGACCACAAAATGAGAACAGTGATGGGTAAGTTTAAATAAATAAGATGTTGCTGATGGTTACCATTGAAGTATGATTTTCTGTGACTCAGATTTAAAGTGAAACCAGTGCTATTAGCCCTAAAAAGTTTGGGGTATCTGCTTGGTAATGCCTCAGTTCTTAAGGGAGCACAGCAAGATTTAAGAACTGGGCTGGCACATAAATAATTTGTTGCTGCAGTATCCCCTCTTATTACCATTTATTTTCACACATTCCATATTTCTCATGATACAATAAGAGAACCTATTTTCTGGTTTGCCTTCATGTTGAAGGAAGGTCTGGTGAACTGATTTAGTTATTCTGCTAACAACCTTCTTTCAGAAACTCTATTTGAAAATGGAATTCCCATACAGAGCGATTCACCAGACTGGCCTGGTCATTGATAATATGTAAAGATACTTCCAAAGGACGGGTGGAAGTGATCTATGAGGAAAATATCTTGTTTCATATGCTATATATTTTGGCAATCAGCATGTTATTAGATTAAGAGAAATACTCTGGCCTCTTTGAGTGGCAAACTTCTCAAGTATAGAGTTCAGAGCATTAAAATAGGAATCTGGAATTCTAATTTTAATTCTGTCTCTGTTACTAATTAACTGTGGTCTTAGGCAAATTATTTTCTTCTTTCACACTTACAAAATGGAGATCATAATGAATATCTTAATTACTTTATAGAATTACTGGGAAGAACATGTGTGTGTGTGTGTGTGTGTGTGTATAAGCACATTGAAAATTATAAGAAATATACCAATGTAATACTTTCTAAATAATATTGAATTCTTGTTTGGAAAAAAAATTAATATATACACATATATATGTATATACATGTATGTGTATGTATGTGTGTGTGTGTGTGTGTGTATAAAACAAAATACATATATGGGAACACTGTTGTTTATTTTTCTTTCTCCTGGCCTCTGTTCCATGCACATTAGGCTATGACTTCATTTAAGTAGTTCCATCTGGAACAAAAAGTAAAGAAAAGTTGAGGAAGTAATATCATGCCTTTTTAATCTTCCAGACCACATCTCCCTAGAGTTCAGGGTCTGGTATGCCTGGGAATAGTTTACAACATTCTATACTTAAAAAAAAATTCCTTCCTCCAAGAATATGAATTCCTCTGGAAAAGGCATCCAGAGCCAATATTTAGCATGTTTAGAAAAACACCTAATGCATGTCTCTATTACTGGACTGGCTGACAGAAACTCTGCTGTGCTGGATCATTTATGCGAAACATGTGCAAAGATGATGCTAATTACAGGGCACTCACAGAGTAGTGAAAGGTTGAATTCATTTCCCCTAGATTAGACATTGAGAAGCAGTAGAACAAATTTAACTCATGGGCTCCCTAGGCAGAAATTTTACCTGTATTGGGTACAAAGTAACTTTGCAGCAGAAAGGACCTTCCTCCTCTGGAGTCTCCTCTCAGTGAGCTTGGTCTGCTGCTCTCTGAGCAGTGTTAGAGTCCATTCTGAAAGCTCTTCTCTGAGCATAAGTGTGTCTTCAGTACTATACAACATTTTTAATGGAGAGCGAGACTTTGGTAAATCGTTCAGTTATGTGATGCACATGATGCGAGGTGCTATTCTTGAGAGTATGTAGATGGGGTAAAAAACATCATGAATGTCATCAGTAGGGAAGACAGCACATACATGTACATGGGGCACATGGGTACACCCATTGTGTGACTGAGAGGAGAGGGAGGAAACAAAACAGAAAAAAGGGGCATGAGAGAAAGGGAAGGAGAAAGCTCTGAGTCATCATCAAGGGCCCCATATGGCTCTTTTTGGAATCCGTGCCATCAGCAGTCCGTGCCTGGTGTTGACAGGGCACCCCCCACACAGATCTGTGGAAATGACCCTTGCTCTAGTATGCGGCTCTGGTTGGTTCTATCCACTCAAAAACGATGAACTATGTTTACAATTTAGCAAGTGAACGGAGAATAAAGTTAATATTCTTACATGCATCATGTCTTCAGCTGCTAACTAAAGCCAGGACTAGCACTCTTTCATAACTGAAAATGTGTACCTCAAATAAAAATTAGGGGATCCAGGCAGCAGGAAATGGTATAAGACAGTCAGGAAACTCTAATGTGAATCTTGTTAAGCACAATTAACTGAACATTTTAAAAGAAAACAGGAGATGGCAAATATTCTTTAAAAGGTCAGTAACATGCTCCCCCATATGTAAGCATTATATCATTTAAGGTGAAATTTGCCTTGAATCCCTTTGTCTAGCAATCGTCTTGACATATATATGGTTTCAAAATTCCATTATGATTTAAATTTAATTACTTAGTAATTATTAGTAATTTGCATTCTATACATTTTCTGATAAAACATAAATTTTAGAGCATGCTTGAACTCTTTTAACCATTCCAACTTTTTTAAGAATTTGTAGAATCTCATCCTGAAGTTTCTAAAGTGTGATCGTTTACAACCTTCTATGGAATAGTTTTTGGTTAATTATATTACTACAAATGCCTGGGTGGTTAAATAATATAGATAAATATAGATAACAATATTTTAATTTTTATCTTGAAAGCTGTACATTTCTTTATTTCCTCAGTCACTAGTAACTGCTATAGCAAGTACTTATCTTAAGCTACAAACTTAGTTTTTCTATAATTGAGCTTAATTTTTTTTTTTTTTTTTTTAGCCCTCATTCTGCCTGGTAATGGACATTTTTCCTAAAGTTGCACCTCTATTATAGAAGGCTTATAAGGTGCCAAGGTATTGCAAATTGACTTGAACCAATTTCCTCTCTGTAGATAATGACAGTCTCCCAAGAAATTTAATTCCAGGGTTTGAAAGAAAGTAAGTCTCAGACCAAATTCCACTACACACACACACACACACACACACACAGAACATGAGTGATCACATGTGAGCACTACCTATTAAACCTTTATTAATCAGCTGGTACATGCAGTTTGTAAAACTGTTTTGAGAGCTTCACAGGGTCCTAGTTCTCTGTTTTCTGTTTTTCAGTGTGTTCTTACCACTTATATGAAAGGTGCCCTAAAACAGATATGATAATCTTCCAGTGGCATGATTCCATGACCTTTTCTATCATCAACAAGTGTCAAGAATTGTGAAGGATCTGAGATTTATCCTACTTGCCATCTCACATGTTAATCTACCATAGTTTTGTGAATACTAACAGAAGACATGAGATTCTTGTAGTAGAGACAAAGGACAGTTATTACCGACAACAATAGCAATAGCCAGAACATTTACACTGATTCTCTGAGCCCCAGTTCCCACAGGGCTATATGAAGAGGACCAGATTATACAATCAGGTACATTATAGGAGAGTAAATCTAAGTTTAGAGAAATCTGAATCTCTTATATTGAATAGTAAGCCTTACTACTTTATGTTCTGGAGAAAGATACTATCTTTTTCTTTCAAAGTTGTAGATAAAGGTTTGGCAAATGTTTTTTATAAAGGGCCAGATAGTAAGTATTTTAGGCTTTGTTGGCCAAATAGCTTCTTTGCATTTTGTTTGTTTGCTTGTTTTATGACTCTTACAATTTAAAAACTACTTTAAACTCACGGGACCTGCAAAAATAAGCTGCAGGCTGAATTAGGCCATTGTTAGCTGACTCCTGCTTTAAAAACAAAACAAAACAAAACAAAACAAAAAACACAACGCTGCCAGCTGTCCAAAGGAGAAACCCTTCTTTATCATTCTAGCCTCTTCTCAGTGCAATAAGCCTTGAAAAGGTAGTTCAGAAGAAGGACAGTTAGTGCCTCTGTTCAAAGACATGCAGAGACCTGAAAGACCCATAGAAAATTATCTCCAAATAATATTCACTCCTCATTTCTACACTGTCTTGGTTTCTGGTGAATTTTCCCATGAGTTCTCCACTTCTTCAGTACTCTGATTAATCTAACCTACAGAGGCTGGGACAAAGTTTGTTCAGGTGTCTTGCATGGCATTTCATTCAGGCTGTAGCAAAATTACTCCAAGCATGCAACAATGAGAATATATCTAAAATATTTTATTCAGTTCACATCCTGTAATAGATTTACTGTCACCAAAGAAAGTATATTTCTAATTCTTCATGCTATTAATAAACCACTAATTTTACTAATGAAAACCCATTTTTGACAGTCTACTATTAGCTCAATATCTAGGGTGATCAGAGAAAACAATAATTGTAGTGTTTATAATAACCACCTCTATAGATAGTGACTTTTTTGATATAATGCTAGCTGACCATTCCTGGGGTGAAGATTCTTAATTAGAATGCTGGCTGCACATATAATATCAAATGTCCTTGCTTTACTATTGTAATGAAAATTACAGATATCCTGACACTAGGTTCAGAGGTGGCACCTGGCTTTTGTCTTTGTCTTTTGTCTGTGTAGGTATTTGCTGAACTATCTGAGGCTGAGCAATCATCTGTAATTAGTCTCTACAGGTGCATCCATTTACCCAACCACAAAGCCTTGCAGGGTCCACCCTCTCTCAATTATTTTGATTTCCTCTTGGAGTGGCAGGAAACTCTTAACTATACCTGTTCTACATTTGGGTCTAGAAGAAATAATTTTGACTATTGCCTGGGCCATATCAATATACATGGGAACTCTATGACATCATTTCTGGTCCATCTGTCAAGACAATACCCTCAGTCATTGCTATTCTATGCTTCTGTGCTATGAGAGGCATGGAAAGTTCTGGAATTTTGCTGTTTCTTAGACACTACCTGTGAGAAGTATAGGATACTTCAGTTTTCAGCTTAATTGTCTTCTCCCATGGTGGATGGGTTAACAGGGCTTAAGCATTTTTCAGGGGCACATACTAAAGCCTTACTCTGTTGTTAAATCTCTAATCCTCTTTTCTCTTTTTAACCTCATCTCAGTCTCCAGAGAACTGCTTTCCAGTAGAATTTTCTGTGATGAAGGAAATTTACATTTGTGCTATCCAATATGGTAGCCAATGCAATATTAGGTATTGAGCATTTGAAAGGTGGCTAGTGTGACTAAGTAACTGGATATGAGTTTTATTAATTTTATTTAATTTAAATTTAAATAACCACAAGTGACTCATGGCTACTATATTGGGTAGTGTGGCTCTAAAATTTTTATATAATTTAATAGGAATTAATTAATAGGAATCAATTAATAGGAAGGGAGGCAAATTTTCTAATACACATTCTCTAGGCTTCAAATTTTTTTAAGCCCTAAGTTATTTTGACATTTTAAAGTTAAGAATTTGCTTTGTTCCAAAACAAAGTACCAGACCCAGATGGGTACACTGGCAAATTCTACCAAACATTTAAGGAAGAAATTATACCAATTCTTGCAATCTCCTACAAAGGAGAGGAGCAGATAGCTTACTCCTAACTCATTCAATGCAGCATCACCTGATACTAAAATCAGAAAAAGATATTACAAGAACACTACTGACCAATATCTCTCATAAACATAGATGCAAATAAATTATTAACAAATAGAATTGGAAAAAAAAAAGTATGAAAAGAATATAACCAAATGGGATTATCCCAAATATGCAAGTCTGGTTCAACATTCAGAAATCAGTTAATGTAATCTATCATATCTACAGAATGAAAAAGAAAAATCACAAGATCATATCAATAGATACAGAAAAAGATTTGACAAAAATCCAACACCCATTCATGATAAAAACTTCCAGCAAAGTAGGAATAAAGTGGGACTTTCTCAACTTGACAAAGACTGTCCTCAAAAATCCCAAAGCTAACATTATACTTAATGGTGATAAATTCATAGCTTTCCCAGTAGATCAGGCACAAGGCAAAGTGTCTCTTACCACTTATTTCAACATCATACTGGAAGTCTTGCTAATGCAATTAGACCAAAAAAAAAAAAGGCATACAGATTGGAAAGGAAGACCTAAAACTGTCTTTGTTTACAAATGACATGATTGGGTAGAAAAATCCAAAAGAATTGACAATAAAACTCCTGGAACTAATAAGCAATTATAACAAAGTTGCAGATTACAAGGTTAATATACAAAAGTCAATTGCTTTCCTACATACCAACAATGAACAAGTGGAATTTGAAATTAAAAACACAATACCCTCTATATTAGTGGCCCTCCCCAAAATAGATACTTAGGTATAAATCTAATGAAGTATATACAAGATCTATATGAAGAAAACTGTGAAATTCTATTGAATGAATCTAATAAGTGAAGAGATATTCCATTTTATGGATAGAAAAATTCAACATTGTCAAGATGTGAGTTCTTCCCAACTTTATGCATGTATATATTTAATATGATTCACATAGAAATCCCAACCGGCATTTTATGGGTATCAACAAACTGATTCTAAAATTTTTATGGAGGAGGCAAGAGATCTAGAATAGCTTACACAATATTGAAGAAGAACAAAGTTGGAGGACTGATGCCATGCAACTTCATAAGTTACTTTAAGGAGCTATAATACTCAAGACAGTGTATTGGTGAAAGAATGGACCTCTCAATGGAACAGAATAGAGAGCTCAGGAATAGAATCCCATAAATATAGTTAACAAAGAAGCAAAGATAACGCAATGGAGTCAATATAGTGTCTTCAACAAATGGTGCTGAAAAATTAGATGTCCACATGCAAGGAAATGAATCTAGACATAGACCTTATACCCTTCACCAAAATTGACTCAAAATGGATCATAGACTTGGATGTAAAACAGAAACCTATGAAACTCCTAGAAGACAACATAGGAGAAAATCTAGATGACTTGGTTATGATGATATTTTTTAGATATAGAACCAAAGACATAATCCATGAAAGAAATATTTGGTAAGCTGGACTTCATTAAGATTAGGAACTTCTGCTCTACCACAAAATACAGTATTAAGAGAATTAGAAGATAAGCCACAGAACAGGAGAAAATATTTTCAAAAGACACATCTGAATAAGGACTTCTCCAAAATATACAAATAATTCTTAAAACTCAATAATAAAAAAATCAACAACATGATTAAAAACTGGGCCAAAGACCTTAATGGACACCTCACCAAAGAAGATATGCAGATGCAAAATGAGAATATGAAAAGATGCTCCACATCATATGTCATCAGGGAAATACAAATTAAAACAACAATGAGATACTACTTCATACCTATTAGAGTGTCCAAAATCTGGAACCCTGACAATACTGAATGCTGGTGAGGATATGGAGCAATAAGAATTCTCGTATATTGGTGGTGGGAATGCAAAATGGTACAGCCACTTTGGAAGACAATTTGATGGTTTCTTATAAAACTAAACATAACATAACATAATAAAAAATTGTATATGAAACTAAACATACTCTTACCATATGATTCAGCAATTACATTCCTTGTATTTACCCAAAGGAGATGAAAACTTAAGTCCACACAAAAACCTGCACAAGGATATTTATAGCAGCTTTATTCATAATTGCCAAAATTTGGAAGCAACCAAGATGTCCTTCAGTAGGGGTATGAATAAATAAACTCTGGTACATCCAGACAACGGAGTATTATTTAGTGCTAACAAGAAATGAGCTAGGAAGTCATGAAAAGACATGGAGGAAACTTGAATGCATATTAGTAAGTGAAGGAAGCTAATCTGAAAAGCTTACTTGCTGTATGATTCCAACTATATGACAATCTGGAAAAGGCAAAACTATGGAGACAATAAAAAGATCAGTGGTTGCTGGGATTGGCAGGGAGAGATGAATAGGCAGAGCACAGAGAATTTTTAGAGCAATGAAAATACTGTGTACGATATTGTAATGACAGATTTATATCCTACATTTTTTTTCCATTCCATAAAATATGCAATACCAATATAAGGTAAACTGTAGACTTTGGGTAAATACAATTCATTACTGTAGTTTCATCCTTGGTAAAAAATGTACCATTCTTACGCGTGATGTTGATAGGGAGGCTATGAATGTATGGGGACAGGGAGTATATGGGAAATCTTTACAGCTCTCTCTTGATTTTGTTGTAAATCTAAAACTACTCTAAAAAAACAAATAAATAAAATCTTGAAAAAAATACCCAATAACAACCACCACTAAATTGGCTTTTGTATTCTGCAACATCAATCCTTTCTTTAGACAATGAATGCAAATGTGGGAAGGATATATATGAATGAGTCAGGGGCAATCTTGATCACCAAACTGAAACGTCATTCTTTCAGATTGTTATAACAATTGCACTTTTCTCAGGTCTCAGTTTAGGAAAAATCAGTGTGAGGGATTGCGAGATTGACTTCTGAGATGAATCAGAGAAGAAATGACATAGGTGCTTACATTTTAATCGACCTTTTGCTACTCACTTGCAGTGTTACCTTAGGAAAATCGCTTAATTTCTCAGAATCATAATTTATCAACTTATAAAATAGGGGCTAATAATATTTTTCTAAGATGGTTGTGGTATTTCAAACTGAATAAGACCATTCATAGAGGGGCACCTGGGTGGCTCAGTTGGTTAAGCGTCTGCCTTCAGCTTGGGTCAAGATCCCAGGGTCCTAGGATCGAGCCCTGTGTGGGGCTCCCTGCTCAGGGGGGAGAGAGGGCCTGCTTCTCCATCTTCCTCTGCCCCTTCCCTTGGCTTGTATCTCTCTCTAATAAATAAATAAATATAAATAAATAAATAAATAAATAAATAAATAAATAAATAAATAAATAAAATCTTTAAAAAAGATCATAGAAAGTATTGTGACATGTCAAAAACATATAAAGTTTAGATACCATTAGCCATTCTTCCTCTGTTTTTGAAACATTATGTGTTCAATAACTGCCCGGTTTGCATTGGACTATTTAGCTCTAAATTTAGCTTCTAAGAAATATATAATTATATATATTTATATATAATATTTTATTAAATCATTGATAATTTTATTCTCCAAATATTATATATCAGAATTATAACACTATCAAAGTACCACTTTACTTATTTATTTATTTTTAACAGTTTTATATTTCTATGGCTGATATCAGCCTAAATCTAACCTAGAGATTATATAAGTAAGTATTTATAAGAACCTAGGAGTATATAGATTCACACACATAGACACAGTGCTCAGGCACTTTTCTTTTTGAAAAAATTTAATTTATTTGGCAGTTCTAAAAAATAAAAAAGAAGTCAAATCCATATCTGAATTTGCAAGTGTAGCAGTGAAACTAGTTATTTTTAAAGGGCGATTCAGGCTATAAGAAACTTTATTATACCCATAAGCTGATATGGTTGAGAGCCTTTTTGCTCTTGAGAACAAGTACTAAATGGAAGATATTAATAAAAAAGGTAGTATGAACTAACTCAACCTAGAGTGACAGATAAAAGGCTGTTTTACCTTTGCTTAATACTATCAGAAGAATACATACCAAACTCATGGGTGTGAATAGGAATAGGAGATGGCTCTAGTGAATGAACTACTGGCCTCATGAAGCACTGTCAGGAGACTCTAAAAGGGGAAATTACAGGGAGTAAGGGCTAGGGTTATTCATTCATTTATGTGCTTAGTTAACCCATATTTATCATCTATATCAACATTTCCCTCCCAATTTTATTCCTCTCCTATGAAATGTTAGTACCATGGATATGGTACTAAACCTTTTGGAAGGTGATAAGCCATTATATTGTCTAAGATTTTTTTCACCCCCTTGGAAATGCTATCACCCCCATTTAGAATGCATGTACTATTTGCCATAAGCGATGGTGAACAAGGCAGATGAAGTGTCTATTCTCATGGTGTTGACAGTTTAGTAGGGTAGACAGACACACAAATAGACAATTACACATCATGATGAGTTCTCCAATAGGAATAGAAAAGAACCAGCTAATTTACCCCACTGGCAAAGCCATCTCCCAGCCCCCACACTCAGGACCTGAGCCTTTCTTCAACTGAGTATCCAGTGGGATATTATGAGGCTTCAGTCTGAGCCAGTTTGGTTTTAAATAGTTTCAAAGTGAAAATGCCAATATTATTATTAACAATAAAACAATGACATTCAGTTTATGAATTCCCCATGAAGCATAAGGGGACACAGTAGACTTATGTTTAATGACAGAGAAACGCTCAGAGGCTGCCTAAAGGGGCCGGCAAGCAGAGAGGATTGCTTGTACTCCCACCGTACTATACTCCCAACTGAGATGATCAAAGGCTCTTGATTCTTTAAAACCAGATGTGGAACTTTCAGTAAAAAGGTTGGCCTAAGGCTATTTTAAAAGCAATAATGCCCAGGAGGGCCTCGGCCAGAGCACATGACATTGACAACAGAAAGAACTAAAGGTGAACTGATGGGGTGCCTTAGCCAAGAGGAAGCTGCTGATGGCAGGAAGAACTCTGCCACAGTTGAGGGACTGCATTTAGAAGCTGGTAGAATCAGGAAGACAAAAGTGCTCACGAGAGGCTTTCAACAGCTGCTTTGGCCAGAGGTAATTTGCACCAGAGGACATCAGTGCCAGCCAAATAAAACCTGTCCCACCCTCCCTTTCCCTTCTCCCTTCTTCCTTGCACGCCCAGTGAGTGGAAAGAAGAAAGAGAAGGCAAAGGTAGGAAATAGAGAAGGTAAACAACCACCCACTTCTTTCCCTCTGCAGGTATCCAGCATGCTATAGCTCCAAATTGGAGGGAGAAAGGACATTCAACCTTAAACAAATTCTAGAAATTGTACCTTTTGTCGGCCCCCTGTTTTGGACATAGTAGTTCCTGAAATGACACTTTCTGTACTGGAATTAACTGCAGGAATTTTTATTATCTGAGAGTTAAGTAGTCAACTATGAAACTTCCAAGATTTAGGAGACACAGGAAGACTAGCCACATAGAGTGACGATAATTCTGGATGGTCCTGTGGGAAGAGCAAAAGGTTGCCTTCTGATTCTCTTCAGGAAGCCCATGTGGTCAACTTACCCATTAGGCTCAGGCATTATGCTGAGAGTCAGCAAACCTGCCATGGGCCCTGCTGGGGCAAGAACAAGGTGACTCCCTACTTCAAAATTTGGTGTGAGACCAACCAGGCCTGCTAGGGCATGTTGTAGAGACTCAGCAGGAGCTAAAGGCAGACTGAATCCACAGAGTAAGGCCACTGAGCTGAAGAAAAGTAGATTCCAGGGGAAAGGAGGCAGCCATCATCAGCAGAGGTAGAATGGCAACTCAGGTGTGGCTAGGCCAGCCACACTTCAGTAATGCAGACCCAACACTTCGGCCAGAAACATCAAGAACCTGGGTGATGCTGCATGGATCAGCAGACTCTTCCCTCCACCGACAAGGTCACACTAACCTCCTCCCCACATACTCTTCATCCCCCGGACTCCAGCATAGAGAAAGGTGCAGAACTAAGCCTGAGCAATGTTCCCCCAAACTGATCATGACCTAAAAGGACTGCTTATTTTATCAGATTAATTTATAAACCAGATTGGACATTTATTATGGTTTTTTTCTCTGCTACCTAGACAGTGGGAATGCCTGAGGAAAATCAGAGCAGTTTTAGACAAAATTAACATTTCCCTTGCCCTTGGTATTGCAATTAAGTACATTCTGTGATGCCTCCCCTACACATTTAGCCTGGGCACTTAAATAACATAATTAAAATGTGGGACATACAGTGTAATTCTTATTTAGTTGCTTTCCGCTTTATGCAGGGACCAGTACATTTTTCCACCATAAATGACTAGAAGTAGGGACAGTCCTGGCCCCAGTTCTCATTTTTAATGTGGTCCTTTCCACAAGGATCATGTTTTTCTTCACAAAGCTTTGTATGCAGCAGTATTCAGTGCAGATGGAATGAACAAACAAGGCAACTTTCATTACAATAATGTGTTTAAAACAGGATGGTTGCAGGCCTCTGCAGATGCCCTTGCACTTCCTGAAGTCTAGTTTCCAGTATATTAAGCTGAACATCTTAAGTACAGCGTCTGCTTTTACTCTTTCTAAAACTCTTTCTTATTTCATCTATCTTTGTCTCTGCATATTTGCACTCTTGTGTTTTGCATTTGGCTTCTGAATGGGAGATATTTCTCTCTGTCTGGTCACAAAAATCTTTTATGCATTTACCTAGAGCTCTGCATTAATCTTTCCTAGGATTAGTTTCATAAGGATCACTAACTTCTGGGCTTTCATCTTGTGCTGCTCTTTGCATTCTCCTCTTGGAAGTCTTCTATAGAAAGCCCCTATAACCACAGGTCTGTAATTTCAGAGGTCTCACCTTCATTTTGATTTTGCTGATGTCAACCACATGACCATTTGTTGTTCCTACCTGTGGGGGCCCTATAATGGTCACAACTTTGTGATCTGTTAGTACACTCAGACCCCAGGAATTCCCACCATTTCCCTTTGGTCTCAGTGCCCTGGAAAGGAGGTAATCTTCTTGCCATAATTTTAGGCATGAATAACTTTTGGGCAGTGAGTGACTATGAAAACTGTCTCTCTGGGAATTACATTTCTTTTCCTTCTTCTTAGTATTCATGCCTTTGTTTACTCCTCTCCTATACTGAAAAGGGTTGATCTGTGTAACCAATAAGATATTGGAGAAATGAAGATGTATGACTTCCAAGCTAGGTTATAAAGGATATATAGCTTCTACCTTGCTCAGTCTTATATCACTTGCTCTAGGTGAAGCCAGCCACTGCATCATGAAATCCTTCAAGTAACACAATAGAGAGGTTCATGTGGTGAGGATTTGACCCGCCTGCCAATAGCCAGTACCCACATGCCAACCATGTGAGTTCCAACCCTCTTGTAAGAGTCTCATCAAGCCTTCAGATGGTGCAGCCCCAGTTGACATCTTGACTACAACGTCATGAGAGACTGAGCCAGAACCACTTAGGTAAGTCCTGCTTAGCTTCCTGACCCACAGAAATTATGTGAGATAATAAATGTATATTGCTTTAAGTTTCTATGTTTTAGAATAATTTACTAGGCAGCAATAGATAACTCTCACCTTAGAAAGCTCTATATTGAATGTGATGTGAAAAGCATGATAGAATATATTACTGACTTGAGGAAAAGTAATTTGGGAAGTAATAGCAAGGCTACACTTTTAATAAAATGTAACAAGAGGCAGTGATTTATGATCTTGGAATATACAGGACAATGGTGGGGGGGGGCACCAAGGCCATACTATGAGTCAAAGGAAGCAGCCACAGATTAAGGCTGCCAAACAGAGAAGAAAAGATGATTAAATGAAATAAAGGAGTTTCTTTGGTCTTCAAAGAAAAAGGGTAAACTTCCATTACTTTGCCGATGGAAAGCAAAAGGTTTTGAATGAGCTGCAGGGGGACTCATCATCAAAAAATAGTCTTTACTCTTGCAGGTTTTATGAATGACTTTTGATTTTAATTCCCTTACAATGACTCAGACAGCACTCACGAACCACAGTAAATATGATATATACAGACATGTTACTTTTTGTCCAGAAAAATAAGCAACACATACGTCACATCGAAGATATTTATCAGGTGATAAAACATTTGATTACAAATAATGCATACATTTTGGCAGAGATTACAACATGATAATTTAGCCCGGTCAGAGATAATAAAGCCCCATTTTAGTCACAGGCAGATTGTAAAACAAGTTCAGTTTTATCAAGTTGACTAAGCAGTGCTGGAGTACATCATACTTGAAAGCAGCTGTTACAACATATTTTTAATCCCCTGGAAATCTCTTCCCACTCAAAGGCCACATGCCATCTAGGAACTATTCTTTCCACTGAAGGTATTCTCGTTTACGCACCAAAGAACCCCAGCAAATGTATTTCATCAACAGGGCTAACAATACGTTGAATCAAAACTAGAACTTTATACCAGCCAGTATAGGAGAATTTTATATTTAAAATCAAAAGATGCAAAAAAAAAAATAATAAAATCAAAAGATGCAGTAAATATCTTGATATAACTTTGATATAGTTAAAAGCAATAACTCCTTTAGAGCCATTTAGTATCAACAGTTCTGGTTACATACGAGACCCCTCAGAGTGACAAAAATGGAAGGAACAGACTTTTTTTCCCTTACCAGCGCAAATGCTGAAGTAGGCTTACCTGGTATTTCTGTAGTCAATGGCACAATACCAAGACGGTCTCAATAAATGATATTTCTGCTGGTTTTGGCTAAGAGCTTGAGGGGGTGTGGCCAATGTAATTCAATATTTGTGTTGGGTTTTCTGAGTTCTGTTTAGTGTTTCGCTCCCCTCTGTGTTCTTGCAGCTGTTAGCTGCTGCATGATTGAAGGCAGAGTTTACCTGGTGTGCAGTTTGTATCTAATAAACAGCTTTGTTTGGAGGCCTGTTCATTTCCAATCAGTGTCTCACTATTATTCCAAGAAAACATCCACTTATAGGAAAAGCAATTTGATGAAGGGATACTATATAGTGGGTCCACTTAAGGGGGTCTGAGGAAGTGGGGCCTAGAACAGTGGTTTAATTTGGGTGTGCATTATCTGTGTGATGTTACCATCATTATCTGTGAGCTTGTTAAAATACAGATTCTCAGAACATCCTCAGGCTTGTTCCTGGGATATGTCCTGGTATTTATGTATTTTTTAAAAAATGAAACTCCATATAATTCTGAAATGTACTAATGTTTGCGAGCAAGGAGCCAATGTAGAGAGAAGGGCAAACAGGGATCAGAGCCACTGCTCAGTGTCCCATATTTCTCACATTCATTTCCTGAGAAAGGGCTCTCTGCTTTCTGCGCACCAGGTATTTGGTGTCATAGGAGGCCTGGATATTTTCACTATTCAATCTTAGAACCAAGCTTGTCTTCTCTGAGAAGGGAGTGAGAATGAAGCCCCATAGAGTAGTACCTTAAAAAGAATCTGTCGACTTACTTTTAGCGTCAACTTTCAGTGAAAGAGGTTTCGACTTTGCCCATCTTTCAAAGAAGGAATAAACTGAATGACGGTCACCAAATTTCATAAAATTTAAAATAGGGCTATCTAACAGTAAGACTTCTGACCTTCTATAGTTAAATCTTTCTGGTAGCATATTTCTTTTAACAGATTCTATAGCAGAACAGGTGGTAATAGACATTCTACAACATGAGAAGGACAGATTTGCTCATCCAGTCCTGCAGATTTCTCATCCTTATAAATAATCATTTTTGTGATTTCAATCAGATGAGCCACCATCTTTCAGATTATGGTTTGAAGACAGTTTAAGATATACTATTTTGCAAAACATCAGAAACCAATTAATTCTTTCCTTCTCTCTGACTGTAACTTCGCATTCTAGTGGTTGATTAATAATGAAAAGAGAGGATTTCCAATCTCTCGCATCTGGAAACACACAGGATTTGGTTGAAGGAAATGACCAAAACCCACCCACTAGTGCCTGCCCCGGCTTCTGACAGTGTTGGTAGGGTAGCATCAGGATGCTTCTGATGACTTACAAGCCACAGTCAGGAGAGTGCTTGCAGACCTAAGATCTGACATTAATTTAGCCTTCTGCAAAAGCAGTGCTGTAAACAGGTTCTGCTCTAGTGTTTCCTTCCCCACATTCTATGAAAAGTACATCTCCAACCCAGCTGCTTCATTAATATCCTGAATCACAGACAAAATAACAAAGCTCTGCTGGAAATGAGCATTGGTGTTTCTATAGGATTGAGGCTGTGAGTGTGTGCATTTTTGTTTCTGAGCAAATATTGCCACTAGAGATTTACAAGGGGAAGACCGCATCAAGAAAGGCATCTCTAGATATTTTTGCAAGTGCTTAGGTGTGCAGATTAGGCTTAGTTCTTTGTCTCAGGAGTTCTGCAGAGGTTGCCCGTTGTCTCAAATAAATGAATGAGAAGGATATTTGCATTTTCCAAATTAAAACCTGTCAATAGCTTTTGCCAGATACCAGCACAACAGGGCTAGTCAGACATCAAATCCAGGGGGACTTCAAATGCCAGGTTAGTGATAAGAATAGGAATGAGGTCAAGAGTTAAGTTATTTTCAAGACCTTGGAGGTAACAGGGGAGGAAGCCTAAAGAATAACCAAGTTTGGTAAAAACATTCCACAGAGAATAGCAAAAGTCATTTCAAAAGTCTATAGGAATACAAAGTCCAGACTGTACTGCTGGGTCAGATGCCAGAGGAGGTAGCTGGGTATCAAAGATAAAGAGAGTGGGTGAGGTAGAGAAGATAAGACAAATTTCTCCAAATTATTACTTTTTTTTGCTGCCTCTCCTAGATCGTCTTTGGCCAGCTGTGAATGATGAGGCTCTTGTTCTGGATGGCAACTTAAAGGCGCCATGTAATTCTCTGACACTGCTTTAGCACGTCACCAAGAGACATGGAGATTAAGACAGAGTGTGGACCCAGTTAGCATCTTTTAAATTTTATTTTCTAAACTGGCTATTTATTTTGTAAATGGCAGGTAGAAAATTTAAGTGATGCAAAGCTCTGGGGAAGATAAACTCTACACAAAATTCTACTTGGCCTTAGCCATTACTGAAACTAGTTTTATATAAAAATGCCATCATTTGGACAAAAGGTTTTATTATTAATATTTTATCCAAATGTGCAAAGTCAGAGTGATAAGTTGGGAAGATCACTAGAATAGGAGTTAGAAGACTAGGATTCTAATCCTGGCTAAACACAGGTATAAATTTAGGTAAACATTTAACATTTTAGCCATAGTTTCCTCATTTACTACCAGGGGCTAACAAGTTATTCATTGCCTAGTGGACTTTTAGTGAGAAGAAAATGTGCTTATGGACATAAATAACTTTACATTTTTTGAAATCATTAAAATAATTTTAAGTTGTTATGACCTTAAAGAAATTATTGGCTGATCCTTATATTGTACTTTATAAATAAAGAGCCTGGCATCGCCACTTAGTTGGATGATTGAGCAGCTGTCCCTGCCTTCTAGTAACTTACCTTCTAGTAGGGAAAATAAGCTGGGGTAGTGATATCTCCTGATTGCCTCTCTCCAGCATCCATTTCTCCCTTTCAAACATGGTTCTAAATTTCTCAGCTGAATGGGTTTGAGTGAGATTCATGCTTCCACTGGTGATTATAATTGGCTGTCTATCTCTGGTCTCAGGATTGGTTTAGGGGGAAAGGATTTGGTGACCAAATCAAGACTGGTCTACTCATAGTGAATGTCAGAATTTTTTCTTAGAATGTTGGCATATAGACTTCTCTGCTAGGCTTGCTGCTGTAAAGGGTTAGAGGTGTGGTACAGCTACACCCACAAAAAGGGAGCCAGGAGTCGGCTCCCGTAGCCACTTGAATGGAAGCAGATCCTAGACATGGATCCTAGTGACATAATTTCAGTCCATGATAAGATACTGTCCCCCATTCTCTCCTATCCCCCTGGAGATTCTGATACAGTAAGTCTGTGATCTGGGATCCCAAGATATTTTTAAAAGCTCCTCAGATGATCCTCACTTGCACTGCCCTGGTGGATTATTAAAGGATAGAACCAAGTGCACTAGAGTAGTGTTAACTACAGACTGGAAGGTTTCTTCTGAACATGGAGTTCTACAAACCACATTTATTCCTAAGTCTTTGTTTACTTACAATTAATTTGTCCTTTTGATAAAGAATACTTGCACATTATTTACAATCCATTCATTTGCTTATTCCGTTATTTATCTAGTATTGATCGAGTGCCTCTTTAGTGCTAAGTGTGGCCCTGGGTAGTGGCATGATGTGGGAGGAGGCATGGGGAAGGGCTGTGTTCCCCGCTGAATTCTGATAGAGCTGGAGAACTTCCCATGTGGTGCCGTAGGACTTCTGTCAGGAACATGTGGGACTGGTTATAAACCGCATTTACATGCAGAAGGTGATTGGTGTAGATATAATCGGTGAACTTCTTTCTACATCTTTATGAGGTAAAAGAGATTTTCTAAGTGGATAGAGGAAGTGGTCCCTTCCAGTTGGATGAGGGGTCTGGGAAGACATCATGGAAGAAGAAGAATTTCCATTGACCTTGAAAGACAGAATTTGGATAGGAAAGGAAAGTCATAAAAAGCACAGGAATGGAAAAAAGCATGTTTCAGGGACAGTCAAAACATGGCTGGGCTGTTTCAGCTGAAGGTATAAATTTAGGAACAGAAATGTTTACCTTCGCAGCACAGAATGCTTATATACAATTCTACACTTGTTCTTTTATGAAAATGAAGGCTGTAAAAAGATTTTTATATGCTCTTGACACTTCATCTGTTCACTTGGGCATCAGCTTATATCTGAAAGCAGTGTGGTTATAATGTAGCAATGTTGGTTCCTTATTAAGTTTGTTGAGAAAGGGTTCTACCTGTCATGTATAGTCAGCCTGCTTTGGCCAGCTCTTAAATCAACATTTAAACAAGGAAACCAGGAAACCCAAGGGACAGAAAGTCCTTGCTGCGATGTGTATCTAAGGGTTTTCTTAAAAGAAGGGAAAAAATAAATAAATAAATAAGTGTTGAAATCCTAGGAGGGTTTAAGGAGTGCAAAGTGCTTGCTTTTTTGCACGCTGTTCTTGGACCCAGGCCATTTTCACAGTACCCAGTGGTGTTTTATGTTTTCCCTAATTTATTGGTGATTTTATTTCATGACACTTAATCCAGGAAATGCCACATAAGAAACACACCGAAGAAACTTTCCTATCATAAATTTTAAATATACAAAAAATGGTCATCTCTGAGCCCTTCAAGTACCTTGAAAAACTTGTTCCAGAGCTGATCGCGGAAAATCATTAAACCTTAAGAAGGCATAGGAGAGAACTTTTTTCCTTCATCTGATCTGATGACAACTATTATAGTGAGCTTTAATTAAAACACATTATAATGCACTGATCATTAATGTAGTGTGGCTTAGCAAATCCTTAGCTACATCAGGAGCAAATGATAGTTCGATGGGACCAGCTGGGATGTCCCAGGTATCTTTCTCAAATAGAATTTGTTGGTTAGCATTGTGCCTCTGGTATCTTTGATACCTGGTGCTGCTTTGACCTGCTCTGTTCCTGTCCCTTAGGCAGACCCTACTCAGTACCCCAGCTGAAATTTGTTCTCATCTGGAAGTTCCTATTGATTCTGACTCCTATTGTAGTGCTCTTGGTTTCTCATCTAATCCAGGCCAAGTGACCAGGTTAGCTGGCTTGGGCCCATGTGGGTCCTGCTGAGCTGGGGAATCTTGGCTATCCCTTCACATGGAATTCTCTTCTTCTGCCTCGTTTTCCAGGTGACATAAACTGCCACCTTCTAACTGAACTTCAGCTCTGATTTAACCCTTTCAGATAGAGGAAGACTTAATGCCTCTCATCTGGCAAATATTCTTTTTTTTCCCTTTCACCTAGAATTGATTACCCTTAAAATTCATGAATGACATTACTTTTAAAACAAAACAAAATTTCTTGATATAATCTTCCCAGAGTACATCATCAGAGAGGGCCAAAAGCAGGCAACCTCTTACAATATTAGTATCTTTGTTTCTTTATTATAATTTGGAGTTATAGTTGCCCCACCATTAAAATGTATTCTGCAACAAAGTTAAATGACACTACTACAAAAATTCATCTATATATTCTAAAAGAATTTTTGAATTATTAGAGAATTGTTTCACTGGTTGAGATGTTCAGTATCATTGGTTTTACACTTAGATTGTAGGCATTTCTATTTTTATAAACATAGATGATTCTTAGGTGCAGCCCAGTGCTTCTCTCGAATGTGTTCATGAACCACCTAGGGACCTTGTTAAAACGTAGGGTCTGATTCAGGAGGCTTGAGTTAGAGTCTGGTTAGGGGCTGAGAATCTACATTTTTAATAAGCTTCTAGGCATTGCTAACACTGCTGATACTTTGGGTAGAAAGGCTGTAGACAATGACTTCACATATATTTTTAGAATCCTAAGGAAACAACATCTAACACAGTCTATGCTCAAAATGTACTACTTGAAGGATGGAGTGAAACAGTAAAAACAAATGCTGATGATTTAGGTAGGTTAACAGTTTATTGCATTACAAGACTAAGAACCCTGGAAAATTAATATAGATATAGCTCACTGTCCAAAATGTATTCAGTATTATGACTTTTTAAATATTCTGTGCCATGATTCTAACGTATTTAGCTACAGTTAGCACTTATGTGTGGAAACCATCTACATACCAGAGACTATGCTAGGTAATACAGCAATGACAAATAAGTTGGACAGCCATGTCCGCAAAAAATTTATTTTGTAACATAATTTATATATATTTTTTTAAATAATACCTAGAGATAACCTCATTGTCACATCTATTGCTAGGGTTGATCCAGCTATTGTAGCTACTCAGTCATATCCACTTATTTAACATTGCATGCATTCTATCCTAAAGCTGGCTGCGTGTTTAAGATGAAAAGGAGAGGTTCCTAGGTAGAGTAAGACCACTGAATGACATAAATAAGTTATATTTTATTTTAAAATATTATGACAAAGATGATGATGATGATAATGAATTTAATACGGATAGTGAAGGCTAACACCTATCGAGTATGTGGAATATACTAAGTACTTCACAATAATTATTTTCTTTAGTCTTCCCAATATTCCTATGAGGTAGATACTATAGTTTTCCCATTTTATGTATGAGAATCCAAGACTCAAAAAGATTAATTAACTTGCTCAGTGTCACATGGCTTAGTGAAAAGAGGTAGGTGGTAGAGTCAGGACATGAATCCAAACAGCCTGTCCACTCTGGAGTTCATTGTCTTAACTCCTAACATATGCTGCTGTATGGAGGGACAAACAAATGTGATGGAGATTCCAAGGGAAAAGAGGCAGAAGGGATTAACCCTGGAAAGATGGTGGGATTTCGGTAAGTGCAATAAGGTGGGATGACAGTCTAGGGAGATGTAATAGCCTGGACAAGTGCTCTGAGATTGAAAAAAACACAAAGATAAACTCAGAATGGATAAAAGATCTCAATATGAGACAGGAATCCATCAAAATCCTAGAGGAGTACATAGGCAGTAATCTCCTCAACATGGGCCACAGCAACTTCTTTCAAGACACATCTTCAAAGGCAAGGGAAACAAAAGCAAAAATGAACTTTTGGGACTTCATCAAGATAAAAAGCTTCTGCACAGTAAAGGAAACAGTCAACAAAACTAAGAGGCAACCCACGGGATGGGAGAAGATATTTGCAAATGACATTACAGATAAAGGGCTGATATCGAAGAAAGATCTATAAAGAACCTCTCAAACTCAACACCCAAAAAACAAATAACCCAGTCAAAAAATGGGCAGAAGACATGAACAGACACTTCTCCAAAGAAGAGATACAAATGGCTAATAGACACATGAAAAAATGTTCAACATCACCAGCCATCAGGGAAATACAAATCAAAACCACAATGAGATACCACCTTACACCAGTTAGAATGGCAAAAATTAACAAAACAGGAAACAACAAATGTTGGCGAGGATGTGGAGAACAGGGAACCCTCTTACACTGTTGGTGGAAATGCAAGCTGGTACAGCCACTCTGGAAAACAGTATGGAGGTTCCTCAAGATGTTAAAAATAGAGCTACCCTATAACACAGCAATTACACTACAAGGTATTTACCCCAAAGATATAAGTGTAGTGAAAAAAAGGGGCACATGCACTCCAGTGTTCATAGCAGCAATTTTCACAATAGCCAAACTGTGGAAGGAGCCGAGATGCCTTTCAACAGATGAATGGATAAAGAAGATGTGGTCCATATATACAATGGAATATTACTCAGCCATCAGAAAGGATGAATACATTTGCATCAACATGGATGGAACAGGAGGAGATTATGCTAAGTGAAATAAGTCAAGCAGAGAAAGTCAATTATATGGTTTCACTTATTTGTGGAACATAAGGAATAGCATGGAGGACATTAGGAGAAAGAAGGAAAAAATGAAGGGGGGAAATTGTAGGGGGGGATGAACCATGAAAGACTATGGACTCTGGGAAACAAACTGAGGGTTACAGAAGGGAGGGGGCTAGGGGGATGGGGCAACAGGGTATTAAGGAGGGCACATGTTGTAATGGGCACTGGGTGTTATATACAACTAATGAATCACTGAACACTATATCAGAGACTAATGATGTACTATACAGTGGCTAACTGAACATATTTAAAAAAATGATAAAATGTTCATAAAAAAACAAAAAAACCCCCCACAACTTTGAAGTTTTAATCCTGGTAAATAAGAAAATGATGGTGCAACAGTAACACTAATGGGAAATCAGGAAAATGAGGTTTCTTGAATTTATTTATCAATAGATCACACTAATCATTAGACTGTTGAAAACCATGTTCTTGGATTCCAGGGAAAAAAATCCAGGTTGAGAATACTGACTTGAGGATTAGCCATGCATTTAATAAGAAATTTCTTGAATGTAACTTTGTCTTGAAAGTGAAAGTAGACAGGAGATGACAAAATTGCAGCTTGTTTGTGTCTCATAAGACAAAAGGCTCACTTCTGAAGTAATTTTAACTATTTAATATTCTTAGTTTTACCCCAAATGAAATGGAGTTCTACATTGAGGAGATTATATATAATTATTAAAATTGAGCAAAAATTATTTTTTTGGTACATTAACTTAATCAAACCTAATGGGAATCATTTCTTAATAGACTGACACATAATTATTAGATAAAATGAGCAACTACTTTCTTTTTTTCTGTCTCAAACAATGACACTTAAGTACGTGATATATTGATGAACTTAACCAGAATGGTAACTAAAAAGGATGGTGTGTCTTTTTGGAAATCATCAATGTAAACCCGGAGCCAGAATGGCAGAGTGTTTAAAAGTCCTGTTGTAGGTTCGAATCCTGATTTGTGGGATGGGCGTTAGTACTCTAATGTAATAATAATAACAATAAATAATAATAATATTATTAATAATGATACCTACCTTTTAGAAATTTGGGGGAATAGTTGAATTAATACATATACATTTCTTGGAATAATATCTGGTATATATATATGGTATATAATATATATGGTAGCTAACATTTATTGAACACTTGTTATCTATCAAGAACTATTTTTAATACGAAATTAAGGAATGTGGTTTTGAGCAAGGTGGCGGAGGAGTAGGAGACCTACATTTCATCTGGTCCCAAGAATTCAAATAGATAGGGATCAAACCATTCTGAACACCTACAGCAGATCAAAGAAAATAGTAGCAACTCTCTGAACAGAAAAGTGACCACTTTCTGGAAGGTAGGAGGTGCGGAGAAGTGAATCTGAGGTGATATTCAGAAGGACAGACGGCAGGGGTCTCCATCAGCCACTACTGGCAAGTGATAGAGCAGCAGAGCACAAAATTGGAACTTTTGGAAGTCTGCTCCGCTGAGGGACATCACAGCAGTGGCTAAGCAGGGGTGGAACACTCGCTGGGACAGTGTGGTCTCAGGACCCTCGGGGTCACAGAAAGACTGGAGGTGCCTGAGTGCAGCAGAGCTCCCAGGTATTGGAGTGGGGAAGCCAGCTGCAGAGACAGAGCCGAGGAGTGGGCTCTCAGCTCAGGGTTACCGTAAACCGGGATCCACGGCACAGTCAGGCCACTGCTCTTCCAGCAGGGACTCAACAAGCAGATGATCTGGGGAGACTCCCCTTCATCACCCAGGAGGAGCGGCACGGGAGCGCACTGCAGGATCTGCTGGGTTGGAGACTCCACACGGGGTCATGTGCCTGAGATAGAAATGCTCGGTCACACGCCAGGGGAGCACGGAGTGTGGACAGAGACCAGGGAGACAGGAGTGATTGACTGCTTTTCTCTGGGGGCACACGGAGGACTGGAGCCCCAAGCTCTCGGCTCCTCTGGGGCGGATATTGGGAGGCCACCATTTTCACTCTTGTCCTCCAAAACTGTACAGAAAGCTTGCAGGGAACAAAAGCTCCCGAGAGCAAACCCGAGCAGATTACCAAGCCTGGCCCCGGATAAGGGCAGGGCAATTCCACCTCCAGCAAAGACATTTGGGAACCACTGCAACAGGCCCCTCCCCCAGAAGATCAGCAAGAACAGCCAGCCAAGACCAAGTTTACCAGTCAATGAGAACTGCAGAACTCCAGCGCTAGGGGAATAAGCACACAAAATTCATGGCTTTTTCCCCCCTGATTCTTTAGTCTTTAAAAGTTAATATTTTAATTTTCTTTTTTTTCCTTTTTCTATTTTTTTTTTAATTTTTCTTTTTCCCTTTTTCAACCAACATCTTATCTATCCCTTTTTTAAAAATCTTTTTTTTTTTCATTTTTAGGGTCATATTCTGTCCCTTCATTGTAGTTAACCTTATTTTTGGTATATATATGTTGTTCTCTCTTTAAAATTTTCAGATACAGTTTCTTCTAACAGACCAAAATATACCCTAAATCTCTAGTGTATGGCTTTGTTCTAGTCTCCTGCCTGATCACATTCTCTCCCTTTTATTTATTTATTTATTTATTTATTTATTTATTTATTTATTTATTTATTTAAAGATTTAAAGATTTATTTATTTATTTGACAGAGAGAGACACAGCGAGAGAGGGAACACAAGCAGGGGGAGTGGGAGAGGGAGAAGCAGGCTTCCCGTCGAGCAGGGAGCCCGATGTGGGACTCGATCACAGGACCCTGGGATCACAACCTGAGCTGAAGGCAGTCGCTTAACCAACTGAGCCACCCAGGTGCCCATGTCTCCCTTTTTTTTAATAAAATTTTTCTTCTTTCTTTTTTCAACCAACTTCTTATCTTATCAATTCCTTTTATAAAATCTTTTATAATTTTCATCTTTACAGTCATATTTCATCCCTTCATTGTATTTACCCTTATTTTTATACATATATAAGTTTTTCTTTCTTTAAAATTTTGGGAGGCAGTTTCTTCTAACACCAAAATACACCCAAAATCTAGTGTGTGGCACTGATCTATTCACCAGCCTGATCATATTTGATCATATTCTTTTTTTTTTTTCCTTTTTCCTTTCTTTCGCTTTCTTTTCCCCTGGTTTTAGGTCTCTTCTGATTTGTTTAGTGTATATTTTTCTGGGGTCGTTGTTACCCTGTTAGCATTTTGTTTTCTCAGTCATCTATTCTCCTCTGGACAAAATGACAAGATGGAAAAACTCAGCTCAAAAAAAAAAGAACAAGAGGCAGTACTGACTGCCAGGACGTAATCAATATGGACATTAGTAAGATGTCGGAACTAGAGTTCAGAATAACTATTATAAAGATACTAGCTGGGCTTGAAAAAAGCATGGAAGATACTAGGGGAATGCTTTCTGGAGAAATATAAGAGCTAAAATCTAACCAAGTCGAAATAAAAAAGGCTATTAATGAGGTGCAATAAAAAATGGAGGCTTTAACTGCTAGGATAAGTGAGGCAGAAGAGAGAATTAGTGGTATAGAAGACCAAATGATGGAGAATAAAGAAGCTGAGAGAAAGAGAGATAAACAACTACTGGATCATGAGGGCAGAATTCGAGAGGTAAGTGATACCATAAGACAAAACAATATTAGAATAATTGGGATCGCAGAAGAAGAAGAAAGAGAGAGAGGGGCAGAAGGTATATTGGAGCAAATTATAGCAGAGAACTTCCCTAATTTAAAGAGGCATCAAAATCCAGGAGGCACAGAGAACCCCCCTCAAAATCAATAAAAATAGGTCAACACCCTGACATCTAAAAGTAAAACTTAAAAGTCTCAGAGACAAAGAGAAAATCCTGAAAGCAGCCTGGGAGAAGAGATATGTAACCTACAATGGTAGAAACATTAGATTGGCAACAGACCTATCCACAGAGACCTGGCAGGCCAGAAAGGACTGGCATGATATATTCAGAGCACTAAATGAGAAAAATATGCAGCCAAGAATACTGTATCCAGCTAGGCTGTCACTGAAAATAGAAGGAGAGATAAAAAGCTTCCAGGACAAACAAAAACTAGAAAATTTGCAAACATGAAACTAGCCCTCTCTAAGCAAAGAGAAAGCCTAAAAGTAACATAGACCAGGAAGGAATAGAGACAATATACAGTAACAGTCACCTTACAGGCAATACAATGGCACTAAATTAATATCTTTCAATAGTTACGCTGAATGTAAATGGGCTAAATGCCCCAATCAAAAATCAGATTGGATAAAAAAACAAGACCCATCGATATGCTGTTGGCAAGAGACTCATTTTAGACCCAAAGACACCTCCAGATTGAAAGTGAGGGGTGAAAAACCATTTACCATGGTAATGGACACCAAAAGAAAGCTGGGGTGGCAATCCTTATATCAGACAAATTAGATTTTAAACCAAAGACTATAATAAGAGATGAGGAAGGTCACTATATTCTACATAAAGGGTCTATCCAACAAGAAGATCTAACAATTACAAATATCTATGCCCCTAACATGGGAGCAGCCAATTATATAAGCCAATTAATAACAAAATCAAAGAAACACATTGACAACAATACAATAATAGTAGGGGATTTTAAAACCCCTCCCTCACTGCAATGGACAGATCATCTAAGCAAAAGATCAACAAGGAAATAAAGACTTTAAATGAAACACTGGACCAAATGGACTTCACAGATATATTCAGAACATTCCATCCCAAAGCAACAGAATACACATTCTTCTCTAGTACCCATGGAACATTCTCCAGAATAGATCACATCCTAGGTCACAAATCAGGTCTCAACTGGTACCAAAAGATTGGGATCATTCCTTGCCTATTTTCAGACCACAATGCTTTGAAACTAGAACTCAATCACAAGAGGAAAGTCGGAAAGAACTCAAATACATGGAAGCTAAAGAGCATCCTACTAAAGAATGAATGGGTCAACCAGGAAATTAAAGAAGAATTAAAAAATTTCACGGAAACAAAGGAAAACGAAAACACAACTGTTCAAAATCTTTGGGATGCAGCAAAGGCAGTCCTAAGAGGAAAGTATATAGCAATACAAGCCTTTCTCAAGAAACAAGAAAGGTCTCAAATACACAACCTAACCCTACACCTAAAGGAGCTGGAGAAAGAACAGCAAATAAAGCCTAAAGCCAGCAGGAGAAGAGAAATAATAAAGATCAGAGCAAAAATCAATGAAATAGAAGCCAAAAGAACAGTAAAACAGATCAATGAGACTAGGAGCTAGTTCTTTGAAAGATTGATAAACCCCTGGCCAGACTTATCAAAAAAAAAAAAAAAAAGAGAAATGACCCAAATAAATAAAATCATGAATGAAAGAGGAGACATCACAACCAAAGAAATACAAACAATTATAAGAACATATTATGGGCAACTGTATGGCATCAAATTAGATAATCTGGAAGAAATGGATGCATTCCTAGAGATGTATAAACTACCAAAACTGAACCAGGAAGAAATAGAAAACCTGAACAGACCTATAACCACTAAGGAAATTGAAGCAGTCATCAAAAATCTCCCAACAAACAAAAGCCCAGGGCCAGATAGCTTCCCAGGGGAATTCTACCAAACATTTAAAGAAGAATTAGTACCTATTCTTCTGAAACTGTTCCAAAAAATAGAAATGGAAGGAAAACTTCCAAACTCGTTTTATGAGGCCAGCATTACCTTGATCCAAAAATCAGACAAAGACCCCATCAAAAAGAATTACAAACCAATATCCTGATGAACATGGATGCAAAAATTCTCACCAGAGTACTAGCCAATAGGATCCAATAGTACATTAAAGGATTATTCACCACAACCAAGTAGGATTTATTCCTGGGCTGCAAGTTTGGTTCAACATCTGCAAATCAATCAATGTGATACAATACATTAATAAAAGAAAGAACAAGAACCATATGATCCTCTCAATAGATGCAGAAAAAGCATTTGACAAAGTACAGCATCCTTTTTTGATTAAAACTCTTCACAGTATAGGGATAGAGGGTACATACCTCAATATCATAAAAGCCATCAGTGAAAAACCCACAGCGAATATCATTCTCAATGGGGAAAAACTGAGAGCTTTCCCCCTAAGGTCAGGAGCATGGCAGGGATATCCACTATCACCACTGCTCTTCAACATAGTACTAGAAGTCCTAGCCACAGCAATCAGACAACAAAAAGAAATTAAAGGAATCCGAATTGGCAAAGAAGAAGTCAAACTCTCACTCTTTGCAGATGATATGATACTTTATGTGTAAAACCCAAAAGACTTCACTCATACAGGAATTCAGTAAAGTGGCAGGATATAAAATCAATGCACAGAAATCAGTGACATTTATATACATCAACAAGAGAAAAGAAAGAGAAATTAAGGAGTTGATCCCATTCACAACTGCACCCCAAACCATAAGATACCTAGGAATAAATCTAACCAAAGAGGCAAAGGATCTGTACTCAGAAAACTATAAAATACTCATGAAAGAAATTGAGGAAGACACAAAGAAATGGAAAAATGTTCCATGGTCATGGATTGGAAGAACAAATATTGTGAAGATGTCAGTGCTACCTAGAGCAATCTACACATTTATTGCAATCCCCATCAAAATACCATCCACTTTTTTCAAAGAAAAGGAACAAATAATCCTCAAATTTGTATAGAACCAGAAAAGACCCCAAATAGCCAGAGGAATGTTGAAAAAGAAAAGCAAAGCTGGTGGCATCACAGTTCCGGACTTCAAGCTCTATTACAAAGCTGTCATCATCAAGACAGTATGGTACTGGCACAAAAACAGACACATAGATCAATGGAACAGAATAGAGAACTCAGAAATGGACCCTCAACTCTATGGTCAACTAATCTTCGACTAAGCAGGAAAGAACGTCCAGTGGAAAAAAGACAGTCTCTTCAACAAATGGTGTTGGAAAAATTGGACAGGCACATGCAGAAGAATGAAACTGGACCATTTCCTTACACCACACACAAAAATAGACTCAAAATGGATGAAAGACCTAAATGTGAGACAGGAGTCCATCAAAATCCTAGAGGAGAACACAGGCAGGAACCTCTTCGACCTCAGCCGTAGCTACTTCTTCCTAGAACCATCGCCAAAGACAAGGGAAGCAAGGGCAAAAATGAACTATTGGGACTTCATCAAGATGAAAAGCTTTTGCACAACAAAAGAAACAGTCGACAAAACCAAAAGACAACTGACAGAATGGGAGAAGATATTTGCAAATGACATATCAGATAAAGAGCTAGCATCCAAAATCTATAAAGAACTTATCAAACTCAACACCCAAAGAACAAGTAATCCAACCAAGAAATGGGCAGAAGACATGAACAGACATTTTTCGAAAGAAGACATCCAAATGGCCAACAGACACATGAAAAAGTGCTCAACATTGCTCAGCATCAGGGAAATCCAAATCAAAACCTCAATGAGATACCACCTCACGCCAGTCAGAATGGCTAAAATTAACAAGTCAGGAAACAACAGATATTGGCGGGGATGCAGAGAAAGGGGAACCCTCCTACACTGTTGGTGGGAATGCAAGCTGGTGCAGCCACTCTGGAGAACAGTATGGAGCTTCCTCAAAAAGTTGAAAATAGAGCTGCCCTATGACCCAGCAATTGTACTACTGGGTATTTACCCCAAAGATACAAATGTAATGATCCGAAGGGGTACATGCATCCCGATGTTTATAGCAGCAATGTCCACAATAGCCAAACTGTGGAAAGAGCCAAGATGTCCATTGACAGATGAATGGGTAAAGAAGATGTGGTATATATATATACAATGGAATATTATGCAGCCATCAAAAACAAAAACAAAAACAAAAACGAAATCTTGCTATTTACAATGACATGGATGGAACTAGAGGGTATTATGCTAAGCAAAATAAGTCAATCAGAGAAAGACATGTATCATATGATCTCATTGATATGAGGAATTCTTAATCTCGGGAAACAACCTTAGGGTTGCTGGAGTGGTGAGGGTGGGAGGGATGGGGTGGCCTGGTGATAGACACTGGGGAGGGTATGTGCTATGGTGAGCGCTGTGAATCACAGACCTGTACCTCTGAAACATTTCAAATAATACATTGTATGTTAAAAAAAAACAAAAGATAGTAAGAAGAGAAAAATGAAGACGTTGAAATCAGAGGGGGAGACGAACCATGAGAGACTATCGACTCTGAGAAACAAACTGAGGGTTGTAGAGGGGAGGGAGGTGGTGGGATAGGTTAGCCTCGTGATGGGTATTAAAGACGGCACGTATTGAATGGAGCACTGGGTGTTATACACAAACAATGAATCATGGAACACTACATCAAAAACTAATGATATAATGTATGGTGATTAACATAACATAATAAAATAAAATTTAAAAAATAAAAAATTAAAAAACAAATTAAGAGATGTTAGACATTATTATTACTATCAATAGCTTTTACAGGAGTATTATTTTATAACAAGAACATGCCTTGTTAAAATAATCATCAATTATCTGAAAAAGAAGGCTGTTGCATGTGCTTTTTTTGTTTTCTTATCTCTCTTCAGGTTTAATCTATTTAATATTTGAAATACTGCAACAGATTCAGAGTTGGTATTTAAAGATTAATTTATTCACCCCTAAAGTTATAGCAGAGGAGACATTTTCCCCAAAAAAGGCACAGTGCATGTTCAGACTTTGAAGTGATAAGACTTGACATTTTAGTGACACAAGATAAATGAGAACTTGTGAATCATAAATTTAGTTCTGTTGCAAAAATTGTGAATTTTTATTTTTTTATTTATTTTTTAAAAGATTTTATTTATTTATTTGAGAGAGAGAGTATGAGTGGGGCCAGAGGGAGGGAGAGAAGCTGATTCCCAGCCAAGCAGGGAGCCCGATGTAGGGCTTGATCCTAGGACCCTGGGTCCATGACCTGAGCCGAAGGCAGACGCTTAACCAACTGAGCCACTCAGGTGCCCCCATAATTGTGAATTTTTAAAAAAATTCTGAAAAAAATTGAGTTCTGCTCAAAGTCTATCATATTCCAACTGTTGGAGAAAAATCTAGAGAAGTTTTAACACTCTGCACACTCCCTATTATTATTGTCAGTGACTGGCCTGTGCCTCAAACTTCTGAGGCATGACATAGAGAAAGTTTTAATCATCCAAATACTATTCTATTGGTGACATTTTTGTTATTTATTTTCTTGTATTTTACATGGAAGTGACATTTGTTTCCTAGAATTTGAAGACTTCTTTTTATCATTACTTGTTTGTATTTCTCTTCCTCCGTTATATCAGAACACCTTTAATTCCATAATCAAAAGATTATTACTTCATTTAGGGAGAACAGATCAGAGGCCATTTTCCCCCTGATGAATCCATGGGCTTGAAGAATTAGAGAGACACTTAAATAAGATTTAAAAAAAAAAAAATGTGTCCATGAAGTTCACTATAATCAAAACCTGAAGTCTTTCCTATAAATGTAACCTAAACAGTCATGCTTTAATATATGTGATGCACTATACCTGTTGTTAATACAACTTCTTATGTTCTATTCCATCAATGTGGGATTGCTTTGTTGTAGGAATGCAATTTACATTTATAAAAGTTTAGATTAACTGAAACTGAGAGAAAGAAATTTGATAAAATACTTGAGGGAAAAAGCAGATTGATCTTGTTTATAGTCCCAAGACAAGTTATAGTAGAGAGGCCACAAATTTAAATTTCCCAGGAGGCAAAGAAGTTAACATAAATGTGTTAGAAGACCTAGAGTAAATCAGGGGGGAGGGGTACAGCTTGAAGATGTCAGCTTGCATGCCACACCTAAAAGCATTATAGAAACATTATGAGCCAAGCAAATCATCTGTGGTTTGACTATATTTTTATTCACTGACTCATAATCTGTTGCCGCTTATTTTAGGGGATTTGATTTATGCTAGTTTTATTTTTTTTTAAAGATTTTATTTATTTATTTGAGAGAGAGAGAGCACAAGCAGGGAAGGGGCAGAGGAAGTGGGAGAAGCAGACTCCCCACTGAACAGGGAGCCCAACGTGGGGCTCAATCTCAGGACCCTGGGATCATGACCTGAGCTGAAGGCAGATGCTTAACCAACTGAACCCCTCAGGCGCCCGATCTATGCTAGTTTTAAATACAATTTCTTAGCTTCACTGATAAGCATCTGTTTGCCTATTTCTACTCCAGCACGAGAATAATAATTTGTATTGTTAAATTATAGTAGATGTTTATAAGACAATGATAATTTGACTTAATTCAAGGAGCATATGTTGGATATAAACTGTATGCCTTATACAGTCTGATGAGCATGACATATAGGTAAACAATTTATGATAATTCAGTGTCATTTGTTCTATCAGCTATAGGAATAAGCTTCAGGTAGGCCAGAGGGGTTAATCCATTCTTCCCTCTTCTCACTCACCTGGATCATTTAACCTGGTAACGCATGTATCTTTGTCATCTGTATGTTTTTCATTTTAACAATTCATGAGTGTGAATTATGTTCTTAACTTTGAGGATGGTACGGAGGGGGCAGTGAGGAGAAGCAGTAGCAAAAAGGAAATAAAACAACAGTTGTTTACTTATGAGGCATTCTGGGCATATGAAAGACACAATGTGACAAGGGCTGTGATAGAGTCACTGATACCAAGGGGAGAAAGTGAACCTTTGTGGAAGAGGCGTCTCTGGCTGTGGATTGAATTATCTTTCTCCACTGAATGAAGTCAGGAAATTCTAGGTAGAGGTAACAGCAGGGCATAAAGGTCTGACGACGGCCAAGAGCAGAATTTATTTATAAGTGAAGTACCTACATTCCTCCCTCCAACAATCATGGTCAACAATAAGATGCTTCTGCAAAATATTTAGCACGTGTTCTCAACCATACAAAAAAACGTGGCTGTAGTATATTAATGTATTAAAGAGAATTAAGTAAATCAGTCCCTGAACAGTATATAATAAAAGAGTGGGCTAATGAACACTTTTTTTTTCAATCATTTGCACTTAATGCTTACATTGCCTTCAGCCTTGTGCTGTTTACTTTTATTGCTGAAGACCTCACCCAGTGCCTCTGATGCCTGTGACCAAGAGATTTTTTATGAATATTTTGAGATGGTGATGATAATCTACTGTAAAGCAGCTTAAGCAAAAAAGAAATCATTAAGTAAAAATGATATTTGAGATTCAGTGTTCTTTGATATCCAGTAAATACCAAGTTGCTGTGGGTTATATAGGATTGTAATGCAGCATAGGGAAAATATTAAGTCATCAAGTAACCTTCACCTCAGCCTATTGCTTTACTACCCATAACATATTAATCTCCTTACTCTTGTTGTCCTTCCAAATGCCTCTTCTATCTTTCCCATTCCCATCGCTCCCCACCTTATCTGTAAAATAAGGAGAAGAATGGTGTGCACTCTATAGGATCTTGAAAAGTTTAGGAAATACAACTTACATAAAGCACTTAGGACCATGAGCTCATAGGCATTGGTCAAATTAATAATGGGTGCTATAATGGATAGTGGTATGGACTACATCACCTAAACTTGGAATCTATCAATGGCCTCTTGGCTGATCTTCCTATACTCAGAATCTGCCACCACCTCCTGCCTCTTGTTTTTTAAATGTTTGGAATCAGAATGTCTTTCAGAACATCTGTTTGATGCATGATTTTTTTCCACAACGGGAACAATAAACACAAGACCCTTTGAACTAATAATGGGGAATTTGCACTTTAAAGTCACTCCATGCTGTGTTCATTTAAATCAAATTGTTATGTATCTCCACTTTTGAGCAAAATTCCTCCTTCTCTGATTTTTACTCATTGGTCCTAGATCTATCTTCTTTTTTTTTTTTTTAAAGATTTTATTTATTTATTTGACAGAGAGAGACACAGCGAGAGAGGGAACACAAGCAGGGGGAGTGGAGGAGGGAGAAGCAGGCTTCCCGCTGAGCAGGGAGCCCGATGTGGGGCTCGATCCCAGGACCCTGGGATCATGACCTGAGCCGAAGGCAGACACTTAATGACTGAGCCACCCAGGCGCCCCCTAGATCTATCTTCTAACCACAAAGAAAAAAAAAATCTATTTTCTTCTCCATGTTTGTATTAAATGTATTTAAGGCTACTCTCTCTTTTCTTAAATCATATCTGATCAAATTTTTTATGTGATTTCCATTTGCCCAAAAGTAAATTCCAGATATCCCTACCAACTGTTGAGAGACCGTTATGAGTTAACCTCAAATGACCTACTTTGACTTGTCTCCTATTTTAACATTTGTGATATAGACCTGAGGTTAGTTAACCCAGTCTTCTTGCAATTCAGCTGTTGCACTTCATTATTCACAGATTTCACATTGCTTCTGCTCTTTCTTCAGTTGGCCAAACTCATCTCTTCTTCTCTATGCCCTAAGGGTCTTTGGGCTCCTTAGATGTCATTTCTCCATGAAAAACATCAGTTTCAATTGACTTTTCCCTCTCTAATGTTATGTAGCAAACTTTCCACACTGGCAAACTTTATCTAATTCCAGTCTTTTGATGCTCTCTGCTAGCTTGAAGACTCATGTTTTTCTTCTCTATTATATTTATATGTCTAATTACATACTATCTGATATTTTCCTGACTTAATTTTATAATTATTAGACAATAACTTCTATAGACTATTTTTCAGTATTATACTTTGATTTGTTGCCATTTAACAATTTCATATTTGTGAGCCTGGTTTCCCAAAGAAGATAATCAGTTCTATAAGATAACACTTCTGTCTTATATTCCCTTTGGGGTTCGAAAACGTCTATTACATACTTATGTATTACAAATTCAACAATGATTTGATTAAAATCATCAGATTCTCAGTAATTGCCTACTGCATACCTGGTTCTATACTAGTTATTGTGAAGAATACACAGATAAGGCATGAACCTTTCCCTCAAGGAGCTTGGTGTTGGGAATAGATTGTTCTTCCAAAGATGTTATCCTCTTATCAGAAAACCTGATCAAATTATACTCTAATGTGTTTAAACAGAGAAGAATTTGTTTAGTTCATTTTTATCACGTGTATGTCTCTATCTAGTTATGAAGTCAAATCAAAGATAGTCCTGAAAGAAAATTTTATTTGCAATTTCTAGAAGGTCAGATGTCAATGTCCTGGTAGATCTTGGCAGCACCTCATATAATTCTTTTTGTTAGAAATATTTTTTCTTGATTCTAACCTTCTGTACAATTTTAAGAACTGACTTAAATTCTTGTCAGTTTGCAAAAGCCCATGTAAATCAGCAATCTTATCTTGAATATTTAGGCCAATATAATATTTATTTCAAGCTAGCAGTTAACAGTAATTTCTGCAAACCATCTGGAAGGATAACTTATCAGATTACATCCTCTCTCCTCCCAACTTGTCCCAGATAACAGTCTGCTGAATGGAAGATTATCCTTGTACTTCCCTGAGGAGACATTTTGGATGTACACTCCTAAACTAATTGAAAAAGCTTGGCAGTTTACCAAAGATAAATAATAATTACATGTGTAACTTCTGAAACAGGAGAAAATTTTGACTGTTTTTTCTACTTATTTGTTAGTCTTTTGATGATTTTGCAGAAAGTCAGAGGTGCTAAGTCAGAGGTTTTGCAGTCTGTTTTCCCTAGGTCAGTGTTTTTGGGATTTGTTACAGAGAACAACAGTGTTTGCAGCGTGGACTGTCTCTGAGAGTGTAGTATTCAGGCGCACCACTGAGTCATAATGTCTGTCTGTAGAGTTTATTTTTCTCCATATGATCATATGATGTAAAGGTTTTTCTCAACTGCAATGGCATCCGAATTTTGGAAAAACTAGGAAATGCACCTGTAGAAGAAGGTTTTCTTTTGAGGACGATTTCCTTCCATTAATACAGGATCAGCTATTTCTGTACAAAATTTTAAAAGAATTATACCAGAAATTAAAAAGGGTTCACAGGAAAAAGTGTTCACTTTTCAGTAGGTTGGACTAAATTATGTTGGCATTTAAGAAAATTAAGTCTCAAGGACTGCATTTTAAAAACACATTTTAAAAAGTGACTGGAGATAGTTTCAATGACTCTTTAAGCTGAACCTGTCTCCTGCTGGATAATCATCTGATCCCTGCTTAACAATTTCCACTAAAGCCTCTGATGGTTTGGATCTGCTTTGCATCTTATGTACTGTAACAACTGTGATAGATTACCATCCTGACCCATGATTAGATTCGTGTCTGTCCCAAAATACTTTCTGTGCCACTGTAGATTACTCAAGAATAGGGGCGCTGGAAAAAATAAATACAGTAAGGACACATTTTATTAATTTCCTTAGAAGGTAAAGTATAACTGATGTATGTGTGTGTGTGCATTTCCTATGAAGACTTTTATTTGTGATTGTGTTTAGAATAGTGGAGCTGTGGTCAGATTTTGTAATTTAGATCATGCAAATTCAGTTTACTTGAAATTTCAAGAAATCATTTTTCTTAAAATCAGTGTTTGTTTTGTGTAGCAAGGATAAGTTTAATTTAGACACAGAGTTTAAATCCTGCTTTCTCATTACTTTTATGACTTTTGGATGACTCTAGTTGTAAATCCGTAAGAGGTTAGGTATAGAATGCTACTCAGCTATCTATGGGCATCTTAATTCATTATTTATCATTTATTCAGATATTCAACAAAATGTATTGGATACTTACCGATATTTTAATAGTTCGCAGTGAATATAAATAAAAAATGTGGACTCTGCCCTCAAGGAGCTCTCAACCTAGCCTACAAGACCTACAGCTTTCACAGCAGGCTGAACTGCAAAATGAGAAATAAACAATATGTTATTAGAGCACAGAGAAGGAAATGAGTACTTTCTCCAGGTTGGGTATATGTGGAAAGAAAGTACATTTCAATATAGCAAACATTTTTCCTAGAAGATGTCAATGGTTCAGAAGACAGGATGGATTGAAATGCATTTAATCTCATCATATGGCAGCTGTGGACTCTAATGAAAATAACAAAAGTCTTATATATTTCATAACTCTTTACAGCTCCAAAGTATTTCATAAATACCTTCTGTCATATAATGACCAAATATATATTAAATGTATCCCAGATACATTTGATTTTCATCCACAGTTACTAGAAATGCTTCAGAGCCATAAATGTGAAATGGACGTCTTGTTATGAATGAAGGTGACTTTTAGACTCCACCCAAGGGCAGGGTCTAGTTGCCCGGAGGACCAGCTATGTGATTAGAGGGTTGGAACTTTCAGTCCCACCCCAACCGCTGGGGCGGGAAGAAGGGCTAGAGGTTGAATCAGCCAATGGCCAATGGCCAATGATTTAGTCAATCATGACTATGTAATCAAGCCTCCATAAAAACCCAAGAATTTTTTGGTCCTTTTTTTTTTTTGGGAAAGCTTCCATGCTTGGGGAAGGAGAACACTCTCACATGACACTAAGCCAGTTCCCAAGCTTCACAAGGACAAAGGTTTCTTTATTCAGGACTTCACCCTATGTATCTCTTTATCTGGCTATTTTTTCATATCCTTTATCACATCCTTTAATAAACTGGTAAATGTAGGTACATGTTTACCTGAGATCTGCAAGCAATTCTAGCAAATTAATCGAACCTAAGGAGGAGGTCACTGAAAACTCCATCTCTGGCTGGTTGAAGAGGGGGGCAATCTTGTAGGAATGAACTATAACCCTGTAAAATCTAATGCTACCTCTGTCAGAATTGAGTTGAAATCTCATCACCCTTATTGTGCCTGAGAATTGCTTAGTGTTGTGTGGAGGGAACCCCCCTCAACATTGGAATTGGGTCCAGGAACCTAAAATACCTCCTTATTTGATTCTCAGCAAATGAATGAGATGGACATTATTGTTAAATGAATGTAAACTGATAAGCTTTTGTGCAAAAGGAAATGGAGCATCTTTCCTGGGCCTCTGTTTGGGACACCAGGATGGAAGAGTGATGAAGTTATGACCTTCATTGGTGCCATTTTGTGCTGCTGTTCCTCCATGTAGGAAGTGGTCAGGAGTTGAGTGACTCCTTCGTATAGGAACTAAGGTAAATTATTAATAGCAAGTGATTCTCTCTCTTCATCACACTCAATATACATGATTTGTTTAATATTTATTTTTTTAAAGATTTTTATTTATCTGAGAGAGAGAGAAAAAGCACAAGTGGGGGAGGGGCAGAAAGAGAACTAGGCTCCCAGCAGGGAGCCTGACGCAGGGCTCCATCCCAGGACCCTGGGATCATGACCTGAGCCCAAGGCAGATGCCTAACTGACTGAGCCACTCAGGCACCTCTTGTTTAGTGTTTAAGTTTAGGAGTCTCAGTTATGTGTTGAATCCTGGAATCAAAAGAGAAAAGTGGGTATAAGTCCATTGAAACTATGGTGCTACTTTGTGACAAGTAGTGTTCTTTCCAATTTCTACTCTCTGCCACATTCTTGTGAGAAAGAAAACGGAGAATGAGATTGATCTCTTCCACCTTCTGGGAGAGAATGGGCTCTTCCTAACCTTGCAAGAAAAGATCAGCGTGGAACACATGTTATTTGCTTTCCTTCAAAAATATATAACTGGGAAGAAGAGAATACTATATAATTTTGCTAATCACATGTTCTACTAAGTAAACAAAGAATACTTTACTATAGATTTTATTTTAAAGTCTTCACCTTTCATAATTATTTCATTTGAATCATAATTTCCTAATTAGACAATATAATTCTATGTTGAAATTCCTATAATCATATGTATTTAGGTTAATTATGTTAACCATTAATTACAGTTTAACGACTGAAATGGTAACCTGTGCAAATGAAATACTTGTAGAGAAGCAATTCAGGTTTTAGAAATTACACCTTATAATAAAAACAAAGAAAAGTCTAACATTGCACAGATTAAGATCCTGTAAGAAACTCATTAAATCAAAGAAACTGACAGTTAACTTTTTAATATTTAAACAAATTCAATTAGCATTCCTTTAATGTTGATTTCAGCATGCTAATAGAATTATGTATAGAGGAATTTGTGACTTATAATTTGTCTATCCACAAAACAGCAATAAATGCCTTGGGAAGGAATTAACCAGCATATATGTTATAGCTAAATAGTGAATGTTTCTTAATAGAAAACACAGTGAAGAAAAACTAACATTCATAAATTATATTTTTGCATAAATAAACCTGGAAACATTTGCTGCTCAGTTAAAAATGTCTTTGCCATTGGTAAGTTAAAAGATGCTTGCATTTACATAGGAACATATGAATTTCATGTATATCCATCCTTTTTTCAGAGCCAACAAAGAGAATGGTATCCTTCTCCATTCTGAGGGCATAACCTTATTATTTATATTCTAGGACTGTAATTGAAAGAAATTGGAACTGTTAGTCAATTGGTATGGGTGAGATGGGAGGAACTAAATACAAATTAGGACAAAAATAAATTAACTTGGGCCAGATTTCTTCTAGCATTCAGATAAGTAACAATAAACCCATTTTATAATTTAACTTATTTCAGTTTGGGGGGCAGGTACATTTTATTTCTAACACACTATAGTGGAAACAAAGTTGAAAATAAATACAGAGAGATTTTTATAACACAGATGAATATCTGCTTCATAAGTATATCTCAGAAATTATACAGGTTTGGGTACCACTTCTAGATCCATGCTACAGAATTTCAGGGAATCAGTTGTATATTTGTTCAAGTACTTAAATAACTACAAATGTGATTTTGACAAATTCATCCTGCCCAAAATGTGCTCCATGGACCATCAGTGTTGGTGCCACTCAGAACTTCTTAAAAATGCTAAATCTCAAACTCCCCCCAAAACTACTGGATCAAAATTTGAACTTTAACAAGATCCCCAGTTGATGCAAGTGTATGTTAAAGTTTATAAAGGGCTGTTCTGGATTACATTTGTCTTTCAGTTAGTGAAAAAGAACACTAAAGTCATCACCTACCTAGTGATCTTAATTTTGTAAGCCCCAGAACCACAAATTCAAGCCCAGCTAAAGCAGCTGATGTTTGTTGAGTAGGATAGTTTATAAGATAAGTGAATCACTTCATTATATATACTCTAGAATATTTTTATTCAGGGATAGTAGTGACTATCCCTGTTGTTCATGAAGTAATTGAAATATACAGATGAAATTGGGATTTATTTAAAAAATAATACATACATAATTTAAAAATGTAACTTTTAAAAAGAGATTTTAACATAAAACATAACCACTTATTTGCTAAACTTTAGATGTAGGGTCAGGCAATATCTTTGTATATAAGCCCTTTGAATGGAGTTTGAGGTAATCTTTCCTGTTAAAACTGAACTTATAGTACATTATTTGATATCCAATTTCAGTTTTATAAAAATGAAAACAAAACAAACAAACAAAACTAAGGACAATTGCAAAATAATCTGAGTGTAACGTCTTAGACTTTGCCAACTTTAAAAAGGAGAGATGAACCATGAGAGACTATGGACTCTGAGAAACAAACAGGGTTTTAGAGAGGGGGGGGGATTGGTTAGCCCGGTGATGGGTATTAAGGAGGGCACGTACTACATGGAGCACTGGATGTTACACAAAAACAATGGATCATGGATCACCACATCAAAAACTAATGATGTATTGTATGGTGACTAACATAACATAATAAAATTAAAAAAAAAATTTTTAGAGTAGCAAGTTGAGTAAATCATATTATATATTTTGTGGTCCACTGTTATCATTGTTTTACTTAATCTCACTTTATTGTTTGCATGATTGGCATGAATACTCATCTTCTAATCTGCATTTCTCTCCATTCTAATGTGCTTAGTGTAATGGCAACCATTCTAATGTGTTTAATTGTTGTATGTGTTCTTGTAAAATGTATGTTATTTTGTATGCTGTATTAAAAATTGCAGTATATCTCCTTTTGTTTCTTCTTTCATTCAGCACTGCATTTTTAATATCCATCCATGTTACTTTGTATGCTATTTGTCTGCCACTTCTAATGCTACATGGACTCCTTGGTGTGAATCCATTACACTTTGTATATTCAGTACTCCAATAATGGGCACTCACCACTACAAACAACATTGATATATTAAGATGTACATAAATATCACATGTCTCCTTTTGTTGGTGTGAGAACTTTTTTCTTATATGAGAGAAATTATTGGCCTATAGAACATGCCATATTTCTCTCCAGAGTACCTTTGCCAGTCTGTAATTCCAAGAGTGGTACACAAGATTTCATCATCTCCAACACTTAGCATGTTCCAGGGTTTTAATTTTTGTCAGTCAGATAGATACAAAGGGATATTTCATTTTTCTTTTTTAAAATTTTTAAAATTTTGGAATAATTTTAGATTTACATAGAAGTTGCAAAGATATACAGATAGGTCCTATGTACCCTTCATCCAGTTTCCCCTAATGTTAGCATAACAATAATACATTTGTCAAAACTAACATTGGGGCCAACATTGGCACAAATCTATTAACTAAGCAAGAGACTTTATTTAGATCTCACATTTTCCCACTGAGGTCCTATTTCTGTTCCAGGATTCTAGATTACTGTATTACATTTAGTAATGAAGTCCCCAGGTCTTCTCCTATACATGTCAGTTTCCCAGTCTTTCCTTGTTTTTCATGACCTTGAGAATTTTGAAGAGCACTGGCCATGTCTTTTGTAGAATGCCCTAGCATGTGAGCTTATCTGATGTGTTCACCTTATTTGACTTGAGTTTGGGGTTTGGGAAAAATACCACAGAGATGGTGTTCCTTTCTCATTATGTCGTATCAGGGGAATACATGAAGTCAACATGGCTTATCACTAGTCATTAAGTCAAGTGGATCCCAATGTTTTAAATCACATTTCTTCTTTTACTAATAAGTTTGTGTATGTCTTCATAAACATGATAGTTGTTCATGTTTCCTCTTCTGTAAATTGCCTTTTCACATCTTTTGCTCATTTGCCTTTTGAAGATCCTATAATTTTCTGGTTGATTCACAGATATTTTTGTTTTATTCCAGAGATTAGTCCTTTGTCAGTTTTAGAGATTGCCAATACCTTTCATCTGTCTGTTTATTCATGGAGTTTTTCACTGGCCAGACACTTTATTTTTTTTATGTAATCACATTTTCTTATTTTACTTTTGGTACAGGATTTTGAAGTTTTAAGAAATCCTTCTTTGTCCTTAAATCACAGAGGTATTGTCTAATTTTTAATATTAAATATATAGTTTTATTTTTCACTTTAAGCATTATATCCTTTCTAGTCCACATTATTTGTTGTGTTAGAAACACAGGGTTTTTTGTTTGTTTGTTTTTTGGGTTTTTTTCAAATAGTGAATCAGTTTTCCAAATGTTATTTTTTAAACAACATGTTCTCTCCAATTAATTTATTGTGCCAACTTTATTGTAAATGAAGAGTCTTCCCTGAGTTTTCAATTCTGTACCATTGATCCGTTGGTCTTCTGCTGGCAATATCACAATAATAGTTTTGCTTTGTTTTGTTTTTACTCTGATCTATGCCTTTCTCATATGGCTTAATATGGTGGAGGGCAAATCCTGATTCATACTGGGGTTGCATTGACTTTACAGATTAATTTAGAGGGAGAATTGATGTAAATATCTCTATTTGGATGATCTTTTTGTCCTTTTTTCGCTTGAAAAGTTTTATTCATGGAAGTCTTTCAAACTCTTGGCAAAACAAATTCCTTATAATTTTACGGCTATTGTAAAAAACACCTTTAAAAGTTATTTCTCTAATTTGTTACTGCTGGTAGAGAGAAACATGATTGGTTTTCATAAGTTGATTTAGTATTCATCAGCTCATTTACATTTCACAGCTGCCTTTTCTACATTTAATTCATTAATTCAGCTAATATTTATTGAGAGTCTGTTTTGTGCTAGGTACTCTTTTAGGCACTTGGGATAGTTCAGATAACAGAATGCTCCCAGGGAAACCATATTCTGGTTTCTACCTTATGGCAATAGAAAGACAAGACAAGCAATAAACATAATAAGTAAATTATGTCCTGTAATAAAGTGGAACATGCTATAGTAAAAAGAAAATCAGGGTAAAGGGGATCAGGAATGTGGGGAGGTGTTTGCAATCTCACTAGAAAGGTCACGGTAGACTGCTAGATAAGATAGCATTGAACAAACATTTAGATGAAGTGGTGAATCAGTTATATGACTGTGTGGGGAAGAGCATTCCAGCAGGAGGATCAGCCAGTGCAAAGGCCTTTTACAGCTATGCTGGGAATAAGTTCAAAGGCAAAAGAGAAGGAACTAGACTACCAGTGATGAGACTATTTCAGTAACCCTGACAAAAAATATTGGCTTTGACCATGCTGGTACTGGTGGAAGTGGAGAGAAAGAACTGGATTTTAGGTATATTTTGAAAATTTGGTAGCTTTTTTTTTTTTTAAGCTGCATGTTTCGTCTTTCTGAAACCTTAAACTTATTTATTTTTAGGTATAATCTCTTTTCACATTCTCATTTCATAAGCATAAATACAATTTAATTACCTAGATTTTTAAAATAACAAGGGCACAAAATGAAACCAGCTTTAGAACAAACACAACTGATGTAAGTTCATATATGATTCAAGACAAATATATACCAGCAGAATGCAAAGTTACCTTTCAGTAGGAGTGTTAGTGCACCATGGGTAAAAGCTAGACTTTTTACAGAAAAAAGGGAGAACACTGGTTAATCTAACAAATAAGCTATGTGGGGATTAGTTCAGAGTATTTCCTATTCTCTGCTGGTCTGTATATGCATATATGTACTTATATATGCATGCACATTCCATGTGGTTCCAGGAAGAATTTAAGATAGCTTTATAAACATAGAAAGTATAACAAGGTCAAATATAATTTGAAGTAAGTAGAGGAAGAAAGCAAACATAGAGAAATGAAATCAAAGATAACAAAGATAAGCAAGAAGACTATTTACTAAAGGCGAATTATAAATCTTGTTCTAGCTTTTGAGGAAGTTCAACTATCACTCTTCAAAATTACTTAGGCTGGTCCCATATGTAAATAATAAACTACACTTTTGGATTTTGACTCTGACATTGTTTTTTTCTTTTTTTCTTTTAGAAATGCATCTTAACTATATGCTATAGGATTTAGTCAAAAGTCAATATAAAATATGGAGATATCTATATATGGAGATACCCATCTATATGTAGTATGAATAATATTATACATTATATTATGTAGTGCTAACCCACACAGTTTCCTTCAAAGAATACATTTTTGTTTTTCTGTGCTGAATTGCAGTGTTTACTTTCAATGAGCAATGGGTATTCTGCAGCTTGTTCTCTTTTCTTTGACTTCTAGGAAGCTTAGAGGTGATTGCTGAGTATTTTCTAAATTTGGCATGATAATTTCCTTCATTCTCAGGCCTTCCTATTATTTGGTTCTTCTGTTTTAATGTGTGTGTGTTTTAAGATTTATTTATTTGTTTGAGAGACAGAAGTGGGGGAGGGAGAAGGAAGAGAGAATGCCAAGCGGACTCTGAGCTTAGCACAAGCCCAACGTAGGGCTTGATCTCACAACGCTGAGATCACAACCTGAGCTGAAACCAAGAGTCAGAGGCTCAACCGACTATGCCACCCAAGCACCCCAATTCTGTTTTTAATGTTTTAAATAATTTTATGTTTTATTTTATTTGTGATATAGCCACTTCAAATCCTTTTTGGAAACACTGTATATCTGTGTGTGTGTGTGTGAGTGCTTGCGCATGTATGTGTGTGTGAATTGACTAATTTATAATTCCTTTCCTAGCAATAATAGAAATTTATCTTCAGCAAAATACATTAGATACTCTTTTAAGGTTACAGGAGACAGGGCTATAACATAGTCCTTGGGAAGAGAGTTTAGAAAGGGATCAGACTCTGTTTCCTATGTTCCTCTCAACAGACCTTTTCCTTTTTCCTTCTCACTATGACTGGTTCCCTTTACTTCCTCATTTCTCAAACTTGGATGGAAGAATTTTGGTTCCTTAGTTCTGTGGCCTATAGGTCAAATCACCCGAAAGAGCTGACTTCGGCCTGCCCCCCACAACCCCCCCCCCCGATTTTACCTCTCTCTGAAAGATTCCAGATAGACCCAGCATTGGTCAGGAGCCCACCTGTGGATCCATCAGCTGTGCTTAGGGGATGGAATTGTCTGACTATTGGTCCTTTCACTGTCCCACAAGACAAGGCTTCATACTTACAGATTTTCTCTAAAGATGAAAGAAAATGCCATGGTTTAAGGCTGAATACAAAAACCAAATGCAAGCAAATGACACAAACAAAAGAAAACACTAATGCTTTTACTTGTAATATAGGTGCTTGGCACTGCGAATAGAAATACTTGCTTATTTAACATGCCCAAATATTCATGATTTGAAGAGCCTAATATATATTATATATATATTTATTGAACATTATTGAACATTAGTTTGAACTGTGTGAGTCCACTTATACGTGAATTTCTTTTGATAAATACAGTACAGTACTGTAAATGTATTTTCTCTTCCTTATGATTTTCTTAAGAACATTTTCTTTTCTCTAGACTACTTTGTTGTAAGAATACAGTATATAATACATATAGCATACAAAATATGTGTTAATCAACTGTTATGTTATTGCTGAGGCTTCCTGTCAACAGTAGGCTAACAGTAGGCTTCCTGTCAACAGTAGCCTAGTTGAGATTTGCGGGGGAGTCAAAAGTTATACATCAATTTTCGACTGCACAGGTTATCAGTGACCCTAATTCCCTCGTTATTCAAGGGTCAACTGTATACATATATACATACCTATACATGTATATATATATATACACACACACTCACATATAAATACACATATAAATACACACATGGGAATTTGTATATTTAGAAAATTACATAAAATAAGAATTTAATGAAGAAATATTTATTAAGCACTTACTGTGCTTCGGACTGTTCTAAGCTTCTAAATTCTGGGGATATGGCAGTGGATAAAACAATGTTGTTTATGATTGTTGAGGAGTAAATAAGTTCTTATTTATCTGTTCATTTAGAAATGTAGAAAGATAGCTTAATATCTCCTTATAGGGTGAATTTAAGGTGGCATAGATGTTTGTGTATGTTATACTTTTATACATTATATACATATAAACACATTCCTGTTTGCTTTGATACCTTCTATGAAAGCAGGTCAAGCAAAAATGTTGATGAACTAATGGGATCTCATCTTACTTTCCAAATTCCTGAGGCTTATAGAATGTAAACAATTGCAAGATCATTCCTCAGTTTGCATTGTTACAAAGATCTGTGCATTGATATACATTAATTAACATGACAGAAAAGATGTTAGAGCTGGATTTATGTTCGTTAGTGGAAAAATGATGTCACAGTCCTTAGGCCTGCTGGGCCCCTGAGACAGCCCAGATGCTTGGTCATCCTTCAAAGGCTGCAGTTTCTTTTGAGGTCAAGGCTTTGGCCTTCTCAGGTGCCAGAGCCACAGCAGAGACAATCCAGATGCAGTCTGGTTTGGGAAGCAAGATCCTAGAATTCTCCATAGGAGGAATCAGCAGAGATTTCTTAAAAAGGAGGGGCAAGTAAGTACATAAACTTACAAAGATCTGCTCAGGGACAAATCAAGGAGTGACGGTAACATCTTTAATTTAGGTGTTGGCTTTGAGTAAGAAAGATGGTCAATTTGTTCAGTGATACTTTGATATATATTGTTCTAGGAGACAATATGTTATTGCATTAATAAAATTCTCATTTTATGTCAAAAATATTATTACAGTGCTGACTGTACATTTGATTTTTAGAAATAACACTAGAATTTTAGCAAATTAAATTTAAATATTTACTATCTACTATAAATGAAGAGAGATTTTCATGGGAAGCTATAGACCTAAGTTGGTGTTCCCCACAAAGACTGGACACAATAGCTTAACTTTAATATGATCTATTTATTGAGACACAGTCTCAAGTTCCTATTTAAAAGTTATTTTTAGCCTTTTCTATGAAAATTGTGGTGTTTCACAAATTTTTTTTTTCCTTTGAAATTTGTTCCCAAGCATTCCAAGAATTCTATATATGAAATAAAAACTAAGGGTCTCTCCATGACCTCTCCAACATTTTTTGTTTCTTGCCTTGTCAATTTTTCCATTCTAACTGGTGTAGGGTAATATCTCATTGTGGTTTTGATTTGAATTTCCCTGATGGCTAATGATGATGAACATTTTTTCATGTGTCTGTTAGCCATTTGTATGTCTTCTTTGGAGAAGTGTCTGTTCATGTATTCTGCCTATTTTTTTACTTGATTATTTGTTTTTTGGGTGTTGAGTTTGAGAATTTCTTTATAGATCTTGGATACCAGCCCTTTATCTGTAGTGTCATTTGCAAATATCTTCTCCCATTCCGTGGGTTGCCTCTTTGTTTTGTTGACTGTTTCCTTTGCTGTGCAGAAGCTTTTTATCTTGATGAAGTCCCAAAAGTTCATTTTTGTTTTTGTTTCACTAGCCTTTGGAGATGTATCTTTAAAGAAGTTGCTGTGGCCGATGTCGAAGAGGTTACTGCGGCCTAAGTCAAAGAGGTTACTGCCTATGTTCTCCTCCAGGATTTTGATGGATTCCTGTCTCACATTGAAGTCTTTCATCTATTTTGAGTTTATCTTTGTGTATGGTGTTAGAGAATGGTCGAGTTTCATTCTTCTGTATATAGCTGTCCAATTTTCCCAGCACCATTTATTGAAGAGACTGTCTTTTTTCCATTGCATATTTTTTCCTGCTTTGTTGAAAACTATTTGACCATAGAGTTGAGGGTCCATATTTGGGCTCTCTATTCTGTTCTGTTGGTCTATATGTCTGTTTTTGTGCCAGTACCATACTGTCTTGGTGATCACTGCTTTGTAAAATAGCTTGAAATCAGGCAAGGTGATGCCCCCCAGCTTTGTTTTTCTTTTTCAACATTTCCTTGGTGATTTGAGGTCTTTTCTGATTCCATACAAATTTTAGGATTGTTTGTTCCAGCACTTTGAAAAATGTCATTGGAATTTTGATCGGGATGGCATTGAAGGTATAGATTGCTCTGGGTAGCATAGACATTTTAATAAGGTTTATTCTTCCGATCCATGAGCATGGAATGCTTTTCCATCTTTTTGTGTCTTCTTCAATTTCTTTCATGAGTGTTCTGTAGTTCCTAGAGTATAGATCCTTTACCTTTTTGGTTAGGTTTATTCCGAGGTATCATATGGTTTTTGGTGCTATTGTAAATTGAATCGTTTCTCTAATTTCTCTTTCTACAGTTGCATTGTTAGTGTATAAGAAAGCAACTGATTTCTGTGCATTGATTTAATATCCTGCCACATTACTGAATTGCTGTATGAGTTCTAGTAATTTGGGGGTGGAGTCTTTTGGGTTTTCCACATAAAGTACCATGTCATCTGTGAAGAGAGAGAGTTTGACTTCTTTGCCAATTTGAATATGTTTTATTTCTTTTTGTTGTCTGATTGCTGTTGCTAGGACTTCTAGTAGTATGTTGAACAATAGTGGCGAGAGTGGGCATCCTTGACGTGTTCCTGATCTTAAGGGAAAGGCTCTTAGTTTTCCCCATTGAGGATGATATTCGCCGTGGGTTTTTCATAGATGGATTTTATGAACTTGAGGAATGTTCCCTCTATCCCTATACTCTGAAGAGTTTTAATCAGGAAAGGATGCTGTATTTTGTCAAATCTTTTTCTGCATCAATTGAGAGGACCATATGGTTCTTCTCTCTCCTCTTATTAATGTGTTCTATCACACTGATTGATTTGTGAATGTTGAACCACCCTTGCATCCCGGGGATAAATCACACTTGGTCGTGGTGGATGATCCTTTTAATGTATTGTTGGATCCTATTAGCTAGGATTTTGTGAGAATTTTGGAATCCATATTCATCAGGGATATCAGTCTGAAATTCTCATTTTTGATGGGATCTTTGCCTGGTTGGAGAAAGGGGAACCCTCTTACACTGTTGGTGGGAATGCAAGTTTGTATAGCCACTTTGGAAAACAGTGTGGAGGTGCCTCAAAAAATTAAAAAAAGAGCTACCCTATAACCCAGCAATTGCACTACTGGCTATTTACCCCAAGACACAGATGTAGTGAAAAAAATGGCCATATGAATCCCAATGTTCATAGCAGCAATATCCGCAATAACTGAACTGTGGAAAGAGCTGAGATGCCCTTCAACAGATGAATGGATAAAGAAGATGTGGTCCATATATACAGTAGAATATTACTCAGCCATCAGAAAGGATGAATACCCAACTTTTACATCAACATGGATGGGACTGGAGGAGATTATGCTAAGTGAAATAAGTCAAGCAGAGAAAGTCAATTATCATATGGTTTCACTTATTTGTGGAACATAAGGAATAGCACGAAGAACATTAGGAGAAGGAAGGGAAAAATGGGGGGGGGGAACTGGAGGAGAGATGAACCATGAGAGACTATGGACTCTGAGAAACAAACTGAGGGTTTTAGAGGGGAGGGGGTGGGAGGATAGGATAGTCCGGTAATGGGTATTAAGGAGGGCATGTACTGCATGGAGCACTGGGTATTATATGAAAACAATGAATCATGGATCACTATATCAAAAACTAATGATGTGGGCTCCTGGGTGGCTCAGTCGTTAAGCGTCTGCCTTCGGCTCAGGTCATGATCCCAGGGTCCTGGGATCGAGTCCCACATCGGGCTCCCTGCTCGGCAGGAAGCCTGCTTCTCCCTCTCCCATTCCCCCTGCTTGTGTTCCTGCTCTCGCTATGTCTCTCTCTGTCAAATAAATAAATAAAATCTTAAAAAAAAAAACAACTAATGATGTAATGTATGGTAGCTAACATAACATAATAAAATAAAATAAAGTAAAATAAAAAACTAAAGGACTCTCTCTCACAAAGGAAGGAAGATAGGTATACATGAATTTGATCCAACTGGTGATGAATTTGGTAACCAAACTAGATTCACTAGACTTTATTTACTGTCAGTTTGTTGCCTTGTATGGGTTAATTGAATAAAATTTCCATTCAGGTGGGTTAATAGTGCTGGTTTAGGCAGTCACTTTATTTAGGCCCCTTTATTCATACTTGTTGGCTTGTGAGCATGTGAAGTCTTGACACATGGTAGGCCTTTAATCCCATCCTTCACAATACCCTCTGTCACTAGAAAACTCCCTCTCTCCCATCTGTTGTTGAATTATCCCTGACCACTGGTCAACATGAATTTTTAGAAGTTAATGGAGCACTTTTGTAAAGAAGAAAAACATAACAGAATCTCCCTGGATTTGCTTGGAAAGTAATCTATCTTCTGACAGCAAAAATTCTGTATCAGATAGGGCCTGTTATTTCGTGGTAATAGAATATAATTCATATTGTTTGCTTCACATGTAGTAGCGAACATGAAACAGCAATGGAGATTTTTCCTAACAGGATGTGGTGTGGTACCTTGGATAACTGGCACACTGACAAAGTTAATGAAGTAAGAATTCCAGGCAAGGAATGTTTAGAAGGTAAGGGGCCTTCTGAAAGCAAAGCTGAGGCTGTAACTCAACACTACCAGCCTAATGGGTGAACCAAATATCTAAGTCAATCAGATCAAGTCCCAAGAGAAGCAGTGGAAGGAACAGGTAGGAATGCAGGGGTTTCTCTAAGCCAAAAATGGCATTTGCTGTCAAAGTCAATTTAATTCAAACAAGGAAATAGTCCATCTGGAATTATGATTTATTTTGAAATTACAGGAAGATTATTTTTTCTTATGTTACTCCCCATACAGTAAGTTAGTCCTTAATGATCCTATTTTAAAATCCTAGTAAATACACATTAAGAGATTGAAGAGATTCATAGTTTATTTCAATACCTCTATATTTTTTCCTTGTAAGTGAAGCAATATTATTTCTGGAAGCTGGGGGAAAAACTGCAACGAACTTTGTCAGTGATGGTTTTTGAAAGAAACTTCCAACAGCAGAGCTTTTATAATCTCTGACACAATGATAAACTATGGTTTGATTCTTCCAGCTACATATTCCATTGTTGTCCACTTATGAGTAGCCTTGAACTCCCTCCTTCAGAAGGAAGCCACTCTGGGTAGACACTTTATTGAGCTCCTAGTGCAGGCAAAATCTCCAGGCCAGGTTATAATATGCAATATCACACAACTCTTGTTGTGTCCATAGTTTGCTGTTGCATTTATTTGTAATTAATGTTGAATGAAGGATAGGGATATTTTGATCTGATCTAATTCCATCAAGAAGATGAACTGCAACAAAGTCACTATGTTTGCTATGATATGGTGAATAATGGAAGATACAGGTGAAAAGAAACTGCTTGTGTATCATTTCAAATGAAGAAATAAAAAATGAAGATTTGCAAGTACTGCTAGAGTCTCTATAAGCCACAGTGAAATAAATTAAGTCTATTCAGAAAAATCTTCAATAGATCAGGAGTACCAATTCTCAGGCTTCTTTATTGGTTTCTCTTTGCGCCATCCCCCACTCTCCCTACCCAAGGTATACGTGGGGCTGAATTCTACCTGAATTCCTTTTCTACATTTAATACTTGGGAAAGGGAAAAAATACACTTAAAAGGAAGGCTTGTTCCCAGCCTTCTATAGGAATGCAATAAATTTGCTCTTTTGAGCTTCTTTCTCCTGTCAGTCTCCTGACCTGCTTTCACCTGAAACTGAAGAAGGGACTCTTCAGAACTTCCCATTTTCAGTCTTGAGCACCTACACTGTCTCAAGACAGTGTTTCCGATTCAAAACCATCTTACATCTACCCTTGCTTTGGAATCAGAAATGAATAATTTAAGGACTGGGAGATTTAAAAAAAGAGACTCTTTTTTGCAACATTATTTACAATAGCCAAGATATGAAAGCAACCCAAAGGTCCATTGATATATGAATGGATAATAAAGAAGATATGCTGTATATACAATGGAATATTACTCAGCCAAAGAAAAGGATGAAATCTTGCCATTTGTGACAACATGGTTGGACCTAGAGGTTGTTACGCTGAGTGAAATAAGTTAGACAGAGAAAGACAAATACCATATGATCTCAGTTATACGTGGAGTCTAAAAAACAAATGAAAAACAGAATGAGTAAAAAAAAAGTAGAATCAGACCCGTAGATACAGAGAACAAACTGATGGTTGCCAGAGAAGAAGGGAGTGGGGGAATGGGCAAAATAGGTGAAGGGAAGTGGGAGATACAGGCTTCTAGTTTGAATGAGTAAGTTACAGGAATAAAAGGTATAGCATAGGTAATATGGTATTGTAATAGCAATATATGGGGACAGATGGTAGTTACACTCGTGGTGAGCATAGTATAATGTATAGGGTTTTTAAATTGCTATGTTGTACACCTGAAACTGATGTAACATTGTGTGTTAACTATACTCAAATAAAATAATGATAATGGTTATCATTATAGTCCTAAAATTATCATAAAATTGATAATAAAATGATAATAAAAAAGAAACTCTGTCACCCCTGCTTCTAAGTTTGGGAGCTGGCAAGGATCTGAGCTATAGGAGGTCAAGGCATAGATTAGATTGGCCAAGAAGAGCAAATCTAAAGTGGTAAAGATAACTAGTCAGAGAAGGCAAGTGGGTGTTATGAATCCAAAAGAGGAAGTAGGGAAAGAACTAAAGTGAATGATGGATCTATTTGTCTATGTATCATCATATTGATGAAGAAATCTGTTTCCCAGTGATATGAAATACAACAATAAGACATGCAAGGAGATGATAACTTACTAATGTTTTCTGAGAAAAACACCATGACATTATGAAGCCCTTCTGACATCTGTTAGTGAACTCTGTCTTCATCAGGACCCTGGTCTCCTCTTCCCTTCCTGAGCATCTTGACACTTATTTCCTGCTAACCATAAGGCAATGTGTGTTGAAGGTTTTAGCCGAACACCATTATATAAAAAAGAAAGAGATCCTATAATTTTTATGTTTTAGAGAACTCAGGTGTGGTGATTACCAGCTTCTGGTGGGAGGGCTCTCACTTTCTTCCTTCACTATAGAAATACAAATGGGAGTCTTAGTTCAAATTTTGATTCTGAGGTCTCTTATGTTCCTCAATATTACTATATTCATGCCCACTACACTAAAAAAATTTTTTTAAAAGATTTTATTTATTTGTTTGATAGAGAGAAAGCACAGAAGCAGGGGGAGCAGCAGGAAGAAGGAGAAGCAGGCTCCCTGCTGAGCAAGGAGCCTGATGCGGGACACCATCCCAGGACCCTTGGATGATGACCTGAGCTGAAGGTAGCCACTTAACTGACTTAGCCACCCAGGTGCCCCTAAAATTTTTTTTTTTGAGGAAAATCAGCAGGCAAAATATCCTAGACCTAGCATATTTCCACAGAAAAAAATAAAAAAGGGTGGGACGAAGAATGAAAGAAGGAGGGAGTGAGGAAGGGAAGGAGGTAGAACAATCATGGCAGAGCAGATCTATTGTTCTGGCTGCTGAGTTAATTAACTTTAAGTACATTATCCTCTTTGAATCACTGTAAGATTTCTAAGCTAGATGTGACTATCTCTCTTTTATAGACAGGGAAGCAAAGATTTAGAGAAATTAAATTTTCTCAAGGTTATAGACATTGGGACCAAAGGGAAGAGGAGGGGAAAGAGGATTGGGAAGTAGTTGTACCTCTGGGAACACTGTCCAAAATTGATCTTTCCCAACAATGGTCAAAGTTTATGATTATTGGACACTTGGGTGGCTCAGTTGTAAGCATCTGCCTTCGGCTCAGGTCATGATCCCAGGGTTCTAGGATGGAGTCCCACATCGGGCTCCCTGCTCGGCGGGAAGCCTGCTTCTCCCTCTCCTACTCCCCCTGCTTGTGTTCCTGCTCTGGCTATCTCTGTCTCTGTCAAATAAATAAAATCTTAAAAAAAAAAAAAGTTTATGATTATTGAAAGACTTATGGAAAGGGGAAGCTGAATGAACTCAAGGGTCCCCCCAGTAGTCACAAGGCATAGAACAATGGTGTGTGGAAGAGATGCTAGCATGGTCAGGAGGCAAGGATAAGACAAGTGACTTCTATTCTGGCAGCCCACACAATCCACCCCAGTGTCCCCTTTCCCCCAGTCTACCAGACCATCAGCATGCATGTCAGCTTTGAGGTGTGTGAAAACACAGCCTTTATACATCTAATGAAAGGGAGGGGAACAGTGACTGCAGCTAGGCCCAGCTACATAATTTGTGGGGTTCCATGTACAAAAGTGAATTTCAACACAGTGACAGTAGAGCTTTAACCCAAGTGTAGGCTTTCTGAACACAGGCTCTTGTTATCTTCATATGCATGCCCATGAAGGTGGCCTGGATGCACATGGTTTTTGGTTAGCAACTGCTCAAGAACTGAGAAGGACTATCCAGGTTTCATCACATTCAGATAACAAAGCACTTGACAATTTGTGGTTCCATCATTTGTCAATGATTATCTGATTCCTCTTTTCTAGTCTGTGAGAAAGGGGTTGACATGAACATCTAGCCTTTGGGCCTTGGCCTGCTCACTTTCATCTGCCCCCTTTTGCTCAATTTATTCTTGCTCCCTTATATAAAATTCTATTTTCCCTATAAATTTTCCTGGTAAAACCAGGCAATTTGATAATTTTGCCTCTCATATCATGCTATTTTCTATATTATGTATGTTTGTTCCAGATGGTGTCCCCTTTAACAGTTTGTTTAACCTAATTTATGTCTAATTATTTATTGTATGAGGCTTGTATATCCCCCAAATGTCTGTGTATTTCCTTGAGTCTGGGTTTCCACCAAATACTTACTAGCGAGGGAATGAAGCTAAGGGAGGAAAGGGTAATGGGGGGCTGGGCTTCCTCATATCTTCAACAGGCTTTCAGGGAGTTGGGAAATGCCACCGTGTGGAGGTCCCAGTGGCAGTGGTTTGAGCTGTAAAGCACTAACATAATTTCTGAGTGGTCTCATACAGGAGTGAGCTGATTTCCCTAGAGCTGTCCTTCTCAGTATGGTCCACTATGAAAACACCGAAGAGGCTAATTCCTTTCTGACAGATTTATATTTCCACTTAATCAAATGTCACTGTTAAGACCAGATAGAAAGCTGTGGATCAGCCCAGCAAAGAGAAATATGGGCCTCAGCTCTCCTTTTCCCATCTTGGAGGACAGGCAAGCCAGAGAGGGAGCCACAAGGAGGTGAACTTGGGTGAACTGCGGCTGCCATTTCCTCAAATGTGGGATGATGGGGGAGTGGTGATATCATGTGGAGTGTGTGAATATATATTTAATATATTAAGCAACAATGCTGTGTTGCATATTGCTCCGTATTCTCTTCCAGACACCACACTGGGCATAAGAATAACTGCTCAGCTGTAGAGCTACTTATAATTATACACAGTTGAAAGCTCTCTGAGCCACTCTTCTCCCCGCTGCAGTCTATGGGAGGCAAAGGTATAATGCATTTGGTTCTTCCCATTCATTTTGACAGCTTTTTAAAAGGCATCAGGATAATGTTTGCATGTATTTTGTAGCTAAAAGAGAATTCCATTACAAGATCTGAAATTACGAGGCCTTTTAAATTGACATAAATCGGGCCCTTTTGACATTACCTCTTCAAGCACTCATGTGTCAGGCACTGGGCAGAGTATGCAAATGCAAGATGTTGCCTCCTAGTGACTGAGAGGGTGAATCTTCAAACAGAAAGATTTAGAATGCAGTCACATCTGAAGCCCAAAGGTATGAAAATATGCTTCCTCTCTTTGTGGACACAAGTGAGTGTTTTGAGCTATTTTAATTGCCAATGATCATAATGGCTTCATGGTGCCTTATTGATCTGAGGGTTTAATATCCTTATCTAATGGAGTGAAGACCATATGAGATGTTCATTACCCCTGCACCTCCCAACAGATAGTAATGTACACTTGGCTATATGTAATAAGGCTAGAATTCCCTCATGGGCTTCCAGCACATCCTAACTTACAAGAAGCTCCCATGATTTAGTAACACCATCAGCAATCTAGAGTGGAATTATCTTTAAATATGCAGTTGTACACATGATTGTTTATATTCTGCTTTGTTAAAATTTTAATGATAATGCAGTATCACTTTCCTGCTTCAGCGGTACTTCTTTATTTGCTTTAAAAGGTGAAACTATCTGTTTAATTCTTTAAAACATTTTCTACTGGTAGCTTTACCACCTTCAAAGTTCAAATCATAAAATAAACCATTCTAGAAGCTTATGATTTCTTAATAGAACATAAAATCCCAAAGCCAAATATTTTGGATAAAAGTATTGATATAAAGCCTCTAGTGTGATCTTTTCAAGATGATCTGGTCTGAATTTTCTTAATATTTCTGTTTACCAAAGATATACAAGTGAACATTATTCTATCGGAGTGTGTGTGTGTGTATGTGTGTGTGTGTGTGAGAGAGAGAGAGAGAGGGAGAGAAAGAGAGAGAGATGTCTCAGTACCAAATATAAAGATCATCTTTATTTTGAAATACATTTTTATGATAAAAATTAGAAAATCAAAGTAACAAAAATACTCCCTTAACTATTCAGTTTCTTTTTAAAATTAAACATACACATTACCTTCATTGTTTTAAAAGACAAAATCAGAAAGGCTAAGTTAATTTCTACAAAGATCTTTTAAACTCATCCTACCCTCAATATTTTATTTGTCTAGCCATAAACAAAACAAAAAACTGAAGTAAGCTCTGTGTGTGCACATTATCATGTGTGCACAAACACATTTGTGAGTATACTTGTGTGCATATGTGTGAATATCTGTGCTTTTGCATGTGCAAAAACTATTGAGCGTTTGTGTGTGTGCCTCTGTGTTTCTGTGTGCACAATTTTATAGTTGTGTGCATGTGTAGGCACATGTGTTTGTGTTCATGTGAGCCCCTGTATTTGTGCATATGCATTTGTAAACATGCATATGTGTGAATCTGTATGTATAAATAGAAACAGCTTGTGCAGATCACATATTGTTAATTTCCATGTCAACATAAATTCACTGAACACATACTTACGTCCCTAGCATTTTGTAAAACACATAAGATACAAAAATGAGTATGGCTCTGTTCTGGACCTTAAAAATGTCAGAACAGAACAAGAGAAATAACTTTGCATATAAATAGCAATAAAGCAATGGAATGCATGTTTTACTAATTTTATGAACAGAGTGCTAGTTAAGCTAATAGGATGGAATTATACATTCAGAAGAAGGATAGACAGCAGAGAAAGATGATGAGTGAGATAACTTTGAACCTAAATAGAATTTGCCCATTGGAGAACGGAGAGGGAGATAATTTAAATAAAGGGAGTTAGCAGAAGGAACAGGAAAATGGAGTTGTGAAAGTTCATGTGTGTTGCAGGGAGGAATGGGTATTTAAATGACAGGAGCATAGGGTACATGGAAACAAAAAGGAAATTAAGATTGCCCAAGTTCCTACTGCCATGTAGGGAGATACGATGGTGAAAAGATGGGCTTAGGCATCAAGTTGCCTGGCAGTGAATCTCATCCCTTTCATTTACTAGCTGTGTGGTTTTGTGCAAGTGACTTAACCTCTCTGAGCCTCAGATCCTTTTTCTGATGGTAACTATAGTGAGGGTTTGTTGAAATAATACACTTAATACAATCACTGGTATATAGCAAACATACAATAAAGGTGGTTATTATTATCTTGTGGTTGGCCTGGAGATAATATTAACTTTGCTAAAAGTTATTGAGCATACTATAAGACAGCCACCAAATTATACATCATTCCATTTAATTTTCACAATAGCCCTTTGACATGGTTATATTACTATCTCCTCTAAGAGATGAGAAAACTTCTTAGGGAGGTCACAGAGAAGAGCAGGACCAAACCTGGGTTTACCTGATTCTGGAAACTTGTCATCATGTCTCCTCAGGAGGAGGACACTGATAAGAAGTAAACTATAATGGGACCATGGGGCTCAAATGGTGAAACACTGTGATAAGGCAGAGAGTTTGGATTTTCTTCCCTTCATGGTAGAAAATAGTGAATTTTTTTTTTTTTTTTGAGAAGTGACATTATCATTTGTTCATTAGTTCATTCATTTAACAGCTACATATTGAACGCAGTTAGTAAAATATACATAACCTTGTTTTAATCCTTTCAAATACCAAGTTCTCCTGTTTGCTATAGTCTGACATTCTTGAGTCCTGACTTGTATTTTATTAATCTTTGCAATCCAAGTTACTATATGCCAGACACAGTGCTAAACATTGGGGGGAAAATGGTGAGCAAAGGCAGACGCGGTCTCTGCTGTCATAGAACTGACAGTCTGGTTGGAGGGTGGATATCTAATAAGTACAAAATGGTAGAATTGCCCCTGTGACAAATGCTACAAAGGTGAGGTTCATAGTGGTGTGAAAGCAGGTAATAGGAGAATTGAACCAAGACAAGGGGGTCAGAAATGTTTTCATTGAGAAAATGAAGCTTGAACAGAGAGCTGAAAGATGAGTAGAAGTTAAGAAAAAGATTAGAAAGGGACAGGAACAGCACATGCAAAGGCCCTGTGGGAGAGGAAGTGCCATGAATATAAGAGCAAAGAGGGAGCTGGAGTATCTAGAGGAAACAGATCTAAATTAACACTGTCCAATAAAAATATGAGAGCCAGATATGTAATGTACATTTTCTAGTAGCCACATTAAAAAAACTGAAAAAAGCAGATGAAATTAATTTTATTAAAAATATTTTATTTTAACTTAATATATCCAAAATATTATCATTACAACATAAACCCAACCTAAAAATTATTAATTTGATATTTTTACCTTCTTTTTCTAGTACTAAGTGTTTGAAATCCAGTGTGCATTTTAAATTTAATAGCACATCTTAATTCAGATGCTAAATTTTCATTGGGAATACTTGATCTGTATTTAGTTTATAGTTGAAAAAAATAACTGCACACACCAAGTTGTTCCAAAAATAATTTTTATTAAATTATTAAATTTTATTTAATAAATTAAATTTATTAAAAATTATTAAAATTTTCCAAAAACTGGATCAAGTATCTATTTTTAAATTTAAAATTAATTGAAATTGAATAACTTTATTTATTTATTTTAAAGATTTTATTTATTTATCTGAGACAGAGAGAATGAGAGAGACAGAGAGCACATGAGAGGGGGGAGGGTCAGAGGGAGAAGCAGGCTCCCTGCCGAGCAGGGAGCCCGATGCGGGACTCGATCCAGGGACTCCAGGATCATGACCTGAGCCGAAGGCAGTCGCTTAACCAACTGAGCCACCCAGGCGCCCGAAATTGAATAACTTTAAAAATTCAGTTCCTCAGTCACACTAGTTACATTTTAAATGCTTAGTAATTGCAAATGAAACCGGTAGCTACTCTGTTGGACAGTGCAGAATGGGGGAGTGAGATCATGCCAGATCCTATGAGCCTTCTAAATCTCATTAAGAATTTTATCTGTCTTTCAGCATCAGTGGAATACCACTGAAGAGTGCTAAGCATGGGATGACATTAAGAGATTTGAGTTTTGAAATCAGATCATTTAGCTAACAATGTGGAGAATGGTTTGGGGTTGAGCTGGAGGCAAGAAGAGGACTGACCAATAAGAATGCCATTGCCATAATTTATACTAGGTATTTACCCCCCAAATACAAAAATACTAATTCAAAGGGATACATGTACCCCGATGCTTATAGCAGCTTTATCTACAATCATCAAATTATGGAAACAGCCCAAGTGTCCACTGAGTGATGAGTGGGTAAAGACGAAGTTGTATATATATGATGGATTATTACACAGCCATAAAAAAGAATGAAATCTTGACATTTGCAAGACCTGGATGGAGCTAGAGAGTATTATGTTAAGTGAAATAAATCAGTCAGAGACAGACAAATACCATATGATTTCACTCATATGTGGAATTTAAGAAACAAAACAAATGAGAAAAGGGGAAACACAAGAGAGAGGCAAACCAAGAAATGGACTCTGAACTATATAGAACAAACTGATGGTTATCAGAAGGGAGGTGGATAGAAAGATGGGTTAGATAGGTGTTGGAGATTAAGGAGTGCATTTGTTGTGATGAGCATCGGGTGTTGTATGGAAATGTTGAATTCTATATTGTATACCTGAAACTAATATTGCACTGTATGTTAACTGGAATTAAGATAAAATTTAAAAAAAAAAGAATGCCATTGCCATAATTTAGACCAAAGATAATGGTAATGTGGACAAGGATGCTATTGATAGAAGATAGAAGTTCACAGATTCAAAAGATATTTAAGGGACAAAATCCACCAGAGTTGATGATGGAATTGCAACAGAGTGAGACATTGAAAGAAGACCAGAGTTGCTGTCTACTGAGGCATTACCAATTGGCCAAGAATTTTGATAAGTCTCGGTGGGGATGGCTTTTCTTTGTTCCATTGGTATCTGGAGTCTCAGCTGGGAAAAATCAAATAGCCAGAAGTGGTTTGAATGGCTGATCAATGGAACCATCTGCAGGTTTCCTCTTTCCTCTCTGTAGGTGGGTTTGAGATGACTCAGTGGGTTAAGCTTAAAGAATGACTATACATGTCCTCTACATACTTTGAGATTCCTCATATCATGGCAGCCTTGTGGTTATTGGAATTCTTATACAGTAGCTTTCCATAAGCATTTCATCAAATAAGGTGAAAACTTGAAGACCTTTTATATTCTAGTTTAGAAATCACATACTTTCACTTCCAGTGTACTGTATTAGTTGAAACGGTCACAAGATTACACAGATTCAAAGAGAGGGGACAGAAACCACACTTCTCAATGGGAAGAATTTCAAAGAATTTACAACCTGTTATAAAACCACCTAAGTGCAATTTGGGACATTGTCGTTTTAAGGTGCCTTGGAATCATTTAAGAGAGGTAGTTGGATATTCTTGTCTGGAGTTCAGAGGACAAGTCTAAGATGGAAATATAAGTTTATAAACCATCTGATGTGGTAATTAAGGTATGGATGAAAACTCTTAAGAAGAGAATCTAGGTTGACAAGAGTGCCTTGAGGAATTTCAACCAGTTACTGTTCTACAGGAGGAGCAAAAAGGGAGCACCCAGAGTAGCAGGGAGAAGACAGGCTCATGTCTTGCCCTGGAAGCCAGGAGAAGCATGTGTTTCAAAATAGAATGCATAGTAACAGTTTTGTATCTTCTGAAATGTCAGGAAAGATAAAGGCAGATAAATGTCTGTTGTTTTTATTGACAGGGCAGCTATGGTTTATCTCTTAAGAATGATTTTAGTGTTAAAGAAAAAAAAATCTGTATGCAGTACAAAAGATGAGTTGCTATAGGGAAAGCCTGAAAGCTGGAAGAGACTGGGGACTGACTGATTCTTGCTGAAGAATGGTAGCTGCATTTCATCAAAATGACAATATTAATTGGATCGCAGAGAGGTACAAATAGATGGATAAAATGCACATTTCCTCCTAGTCTTGTATCTTAAATAAATTTTTATCCGTAATAGAGTAAATAAAATTCTATACTGAGTTCAATATTATAGACTTGAGACTTATAAATACTCTTAAAAATCTGACTAAATTTTGTCATCAGATTTGGAAAAAAATGTCTAGATACTATGGGTTTCATTCTGGATGTAACCAATATAAGACTGCTAAAATAGACCAGAATTTTTAGATATGACTGAAATAATGCTTTCCATATCTAGATTCTGTTCATCTGAAAATTTTGTATGTAGTAAAAGTTTCCTACAGTTTTAAAAGAAGACTCAAAGATTAGTTACTTAAAATATACATGTTCAACATGTACACACATAAGTCTAATATTGTGAGATAAGAATATTTTATCTCAACATAAATGTATATATACTTCTAATGTACATTTTGATTTGACATTTTATATGCACATAATTATTCAATGAATTTTAAATATCTGTCATTAATTCTTAGAAACCTAAATTGATATCATTTCCTATTGGAATAACAAAAATTTAAAGAAGATTCTAGAAATGTAACTTCTAAAATCTTTTAAAAACTTGTTATACCAATATGAAATGATGTTTAATGCACTGAAACTGAAGTGTTTTCTGTTTTATTATCAAGATAAAGCCTTCAAATCCCTTTTGCCTCTGTGACTACTTAGCTAGATGACGCTGTATCTGATCCAATTTCATAATTTGTCTTCATGATCTATACTTAGAACTGTTGCTGAATAAATACCGGTTCCAAAGAATGATCATAATGGTCACGATGACTGTGTCGTGTTATCTTATGATATGTTTGCTTTAAATTCACATTCCTGCCAAAACCTGGAGGGGAAGTCGTAGAAGTGGAAAATGACAGTTTAATTTTCTGGATAGACTGGCTTCTGTCACAACAAAAAACATAGCTCAGTGAAAAAAAAAATTAATTGTATACTGAACAAAGAGTCATCAAATATGTTCGTTTGTGTTATAAAGATTAATCAACCATTTGATTGATTTTCAACTTGTTTTCCTTGATACACAGACTCAGTTTTCCTTTCTTTTTTCAATCCCTGTGAAAAGAGAACATTTTTGTCTGAGGAGATATCCCTAAATGAAGAAAAACACAGATTAATGAAGCTATATTGGGCACTACCTCTATCTCCATTCCCTCTTTTCCTTTACTAAACCACTTTTCTTCTGCTGTTTTCTTTTATAATTTGACTTTGTTACTTTTACCCTGTTTCTTTTTTTCTTTTCACTCTGCTTCCATAGCCATTAAATTTGGCAGTTCATTGAATCTCCCTATCAATAATAGATTTGTCTGTAGCTGATGACTTTTCTCCTAGCGATGCTAAATCCTGAATATTGCATGATACAGAAGATCACTGCCTTTTAGCATTACTGGTCAAAACTGGTTATTTTAGGATTAAGCCACTATTCTCTTTAGTCTAAAAAGATGAAGGTAGTACACTGAACTACCACACAGTGTCATTTTGCCATGTAACCAAAGTTTTGGTTTATTAAAATAATTCAGAAATTAAATTTTTTTTGTGGAAATACCTGTCGAATGTGAATTACTCATGTAGATGAGACATTTTATATTTATTTCTGGTAAAATGATTCAGTATGAGAACAGTAACTTAGATCAGATCTAATATTGGATCCAGATATATTCACCAAAAGTTAAATATCCTCATGATTACTTATCACAAACATGACTGTAAACAAATACAGAAATATGTACACCAAAATCTTGTGGTAAAACTTAGTAATAAGAAGGTGATCCAGATAAGGTAGAATAAATAATTTTTAAAATAAATTTTTAATTTTAAAGGAGTTTTAGATTTTCAGAAAAATTGAGAAGATAGGACAGAGAGTTCCCACTATACCCCACACTCAGTCCCCCTTATTGCTAATATTTTATATTGGTATGGTACATTTATCCAATTAATGAACCAATACTGACATTATTATTAACCAAAATCCTCAGTTTATTCAAATTTTCTTGGTTTTGCCTAATTTTTGTTGTGGTTGTTTCAGCCTCCCATCCAGGATACTACATTACATTTTATGGTCATGTCTCCTTAGGCATCTTGTGGCTGTGCTAGTTTTAAACACTTTCCTCATTTTTGATGACCTTGACAGTTTTGAAGATACTGATCATGTATAGGGTGTCACTGTATTGGAATTTGTCTGATATTTTTCTCATGAATAGTCTGGGGTTAAGAAAGAGTTTTTGTGAGGAAGACCACAAAAGTAAAGTGCCATTCCTATCACATCATATCAAGGGTACATACTATCAAGATGACTTATCACTATTGATGTTAACCTTGATCATCTCACGGAAGTAACGTTTGTCAGACTTGTCTACTTTAAAGTTACTTTTATCTTCATTTTTATACATTACTCTTTGGAAGGAAGTCACTATGTGCAACTCACACTTAAGGTGTGGAGAGTTATATTACACCTCCTTGCACATCAATTATTTGTAATTCTGCACAAGAGATTTGTTTCTTCTTCTCAATTTATTTATTTTATTTATTGTACTATGGATTCATGAATACTTATTTTAAAATCCAATAGTATGTTACAATCCAGTAGTATTTTATTTAGTTTGTTGCTCAAATTATTTCAGCTTTCACCACTATGAGCTTTCAGTTGTTTTTTGTGTCTCTTTGATATGTTACCACCGTTGTGTTTTTTTGTTTATTTTAGCATTTCTTTACTTCATGGAACTATAAGATGCTCCAGGGTAGTCTTGTATATTTCCTTTGCCAGTCCTAGAAACAGGAATCTGTCCAAGGAATCTGTAGTTCCTTTTATTAGATAATAGTTTTAAAAACTGGTATCTGGGTCCAGTAGTACTAAGGGGTACCTTTGCTATATGGATGTCACTGCTTCTGGGCCCTTTCAGCTGACAGAACGAGGAAATATATGTATGTATGCTAATCTGTGCACACACATATTTGAGGGCATGGAATGGATTCTTCCCTAGAGCCTACAGAAGGAATGCAGCTCTGATGACACCTTGATTTTCACCCCATAAGATCCATTTTGGACTTCTGACCTCCAGAGTCTAAAAGAATAAATTCGTGTTGGGTTAAGTCAGTAAGTCTGTGATAATTTATTACAGCAATAATAGGAAACCAATACAGCTAAAGACAATGTTGAACATCTTTTCATATGCCTATTGACCTTTGTATCTTCTTTGTTGAGAGGTCTATTCAGATCACTTGCTCAATTATTAAATTGTGTTGTTTTCTTGTTACTGAGTTGTTTTTTTTTTTAAGATTTTATTTATTTATTTGAGAGAGAGAGAATGAGAGACAGAGCGCATGAGAGGGAGGAGGGTCAGAGGGAGAAGCAGACTCCCTGCTGAGCAGGGAGCCCGACGCGGGACTCGATCCTGGGACTCCAGGATCATGACCTGAGCCGAAGGCAGTCGCTTAACCAGCTGAGCCACCCAGGCGCCCATTACTGAGTTTTAAAGAGTTAAAGAACTTAAAGGTTAAAGAACTTAAAGAGTTCTTTGTATTTTTTGTAAATTCTATTATACAATTATTTTCACAAACCCTTTTTATCTTTTTATATTAATCCTTTATCAGATTTGTATTTTGCAATTATTTCTCCCCCCCCTCCCCCAGTCTGTGGTTTGTCTATTCATGCCGCTAATATTATCTTTTGTAGAACAGACAATTTTCATTTTATTAAAGTCTAACTTTTCCTCATTGATTATGCTTTTGATGTATCTAAAAATTCATAAACAAATTTAAGATCATATAGATTTTCTTTTATGTTTTCTTCTAGAAATTTTATAGTTTTGAATTTCGTATTTAGGTCTATGATCCATTTTAAGTAAATTTTTGTGAAAGGTTTCTGCCTAGGTTCATTTTCTTGCAAAATGACAGACTCCCTTCTTGACCAAACTTTAGTCAGACACCTCTGAGCCTCCTTCTTGACTAGGTCCTGACTTTTCTCACATCATAGTTTTTAATCCCATCCTCCAATAAAAACAATTTTATTTTTTCTTTCTACTTTGCCTAGTTTTTATTTCTTTTTATTTTCTTATTGCACTAACTAGAACTTCCAATATGATTTCAATAGGAATAGTTCTATGTTCCTGATCCTAGGGAAAAAAATCTCTAGTTTATCACCATTGAGCATGTTGTTACTTATATCATTTTACATAGATATTCTTTATCAAGTTGAATAAGGTTTCCTCTATTCCTAATTTGTTGAAAGTTTTTTTTTTTTATCATGAATTGGTATTAGCTTTTGCCATTTGCTTTTTTTTTTTTTTTTAAGATTTTATTTATTTATTTGACAGAGAGATACACAGCAAGAGAGAGAACACAAGCAAGGGGAGTGGGAGAGGGAGAAGCAGGCTTCCCGCCGAGCAGGGAGCCTGATGCAGGGCTTGATCCCAGGACCCTGGTACCATGACCTGAGCTGAAGGCAGATGCTTAACCTTCTGAGCCACCCAGGCGCCCCATGCCATTTGCTTTTTATGCATCAATTTATATGACCATATGATTTTTCTTCTTTAGCTGGTTGATATGTAAATTATATTGGTTGAATTTGGAGTGTTGAACCAGCCTTGCATACCTGGAATAAATCCCATTTGGTCATGATGTATAATTCTTCTTATACATTGTTGGGTTAAATTTATAACATTTTCTGGAAGATATTTGTATTTATGTTTACAAGAGATATCAATTTGTAACTTCCCTTTCTTATAATGACTTTATCAGGCTTTGGTATTAGAATAATGCTGATCTCATAAAAGGAATTGTGAGTTAGTTGAGTTAAAAAGTGATCTCTCTACTTCTAGTTTTTTGGAAAAGATTGTGGAGAATCCAAATTCTCCACAGTGCATGGTAGAAGACTGTGGTGATGCAGTCCTTCCTGTGAGAGAAAGTACCTTCCTCATGTTTCATGATACTTATAGATGAATATAATACCTCATTATATTTTCAATTGTGTCTCATTGTATGTAATTAACCTATGTGTAAAGTTATTCCTTATTAATTCATGTTTAAAGCATATGCAGGCTATATTATCTGTTTTTCCTTGTGTGAGTTTTGGTAGTTTGTGTCTTTCAAGTAATTGGTCCATTTCATCTAAGTTATCAGATTTGTGGGCATAAAGTATAACATTTTTTTCTTATCCTTTTAATGTTTATGGATGATGGAGTTTAGAATTAAAGTCTATTCAATAGATTAGTCAAGAGCATCTCATCAGTTGTTTTTATTGGATGAGATAGAAATTGAGTGAAGACCAAAACACCCACATAATTGATAAACAGAGAGACAGCTCAGGTCACTGACCCTGCAAATTATTTTTTAATGCATAGACACATCAGTTCCTCTGATTTTGTCTCCCTGGATGATTTCTGGGATGTGATTTCCATTGGAGTGGAAAAGAAATCATATTTGACTGAATTCCAGAAAGGGATGTCTCTGCATTGTTCTGTGTATGTGTGTGTGCATGTGTGTATGTGTGCACGTGCACACATATATGTACATACCCATCTATGCATACGTGAACAAAGGAGAAGTAAGATCCACTGCTTTGTGCTCAACTTAAATACTTGACTATTACTGCATTGAAATGGATAAGGGTGTCATTCACCAAAAATACCTCAAATCTTTTTGTTTGTTTGTTTTTGACATGATGAGCCTGATGAACCAACACCTAGTGTTTCCATGAGGTAAGAAGTAGACTGAGGAAAGTGGCCTAGGGTTAGAAACTCAGAATGGGACTGATTGCACACTGGTGATAAGCATGCAATGACTTGCATGGAGGCTCTTGCTGATGGTTTTCCTCTTAGGTGGACCACCACAACAACCTCTTATAACTTGCTTTAATTTTTCTCCAACTGAAACTATTTGTACCACTTTTATGATTTTTGCCATGTCTGTGTATCACTTATAGCATTATTTATTTAACATATTTATATCATAAATATTTAATACATGTATTAGCAGCAGTTAATATTATTACAGGACATTTTGTGTTACTTCTGCCAATGTAAAACCAATATCTCATGGCCTTCAAAGAAGAATCTCATTTTAAGATTTTCCTGCAAATAAGCAAAATATCAAAAAACACCTAAAATTAGTTCATGTTCCACTAACAGCACACAGATAATACTTTGGGAAGTATGGACATATAGAATAAGGTCCACACTAGCAAAGCACACAAAGCTTCAGTGATCTGGCCCTGATTTCTCTCCAGCTTCGTTTCTTTTGTAACCATGCTTCACTTATCATTATTTGGCTTGTTTGAATAATTTGTATTTTCCCAATTCACCCTATTTTAGATATCTGGCTCACAACAATTCCTAGGTGCCAGAAAACCTTTCACACCTTTGTTTACTTAGAAAATATCTGTGCACCTTTTAGACTTAGAGCATCATCTCTTCCCTGAAGCTTTTATTGCTACCCTAAGGTAAATTTACTTATTTTTCTGTGTCTCCCCCTGTAACACTTAAATGATTTCCTTGTTTGGAGTCTCTCTTCCTCTACTAGATTACAAATGCCTTCAGATATCTTGTAGGCATGCAATGTGTATAGAATGAGAAAATGAAGGCCGGATAGGTGACTGACAGCATGGGTTGATTTCTGTGGTACCCCCCAAATTAGTGATTCTACGTATTTGTCCAAGCCTGAAATTCTGCAAATGGAAATACAATTCCTTACTTTAAGAATATACGTTTGCTGTTAAAGTTCAATTATCCCTAGGATCAGAATCACTCAATCATGTCAAAATGTTTGCAGATTCATGTGAAGGTTCTACACACCCTCTCCTGAGAGTAAGTTTTGACAGGAGGGGATTGGGAGAGAAGTCCTTATTTCAAGGAGAAGATGACACCAAAAAGACATAAAAAAATGTGGAAAGAGATTGTCCATTTTGAGTGTTTACCTATAGACCATCGTATTGGTAATTTCAATCAGAGCAGACTAGGACAATACGGAGAAGCTTAAGTCATGGGGAAAGTGTTAGCCCCCCACTTCTACCTTGACCACAAGCTCAATCCTGGATCCAGGATACAAGTGGCTGCAGGTTGGAGGAAATTCCATGGAAAGAACACACTGTCTGGGCTAGTAGGGAGGTAGAGTAACACATAGCTCAAGGAGACTTAGTTTCTGATATTTTGACAAACAACAGAAACTGTATTCCCTGAAATTGACCAGAAAGGCAAAGGTGTGGCACCATGAGATGGCAAAGATGTTCAGTGTTCTTTAGAAATGCTTACAAGCTCCTGTGTAAGAAGGGAACAGGAAAGAAAAGAAAATATATTGGAAAATCTAAACATAATTTCACGGTATCACAGCTGAAGACTGTACAAGTCCATGGAATTGAAATAATGTTACAGCAAATAGCCTGTGTACCTCTTCAGTATGATTTTCTTAGACCTCAAGCAGAAGGAAGTAATTCTGGCCTTTACTGAGCATTAGAAGGTATAATGCTTCCAATTTAGAACATACTCGTATGTCTGTTTGCCACATGTTTTTGTTTTTTAATAGTCATTTAATTTTGGTGAAATAGCTTTGTGGAGCTATATCTCTTGTTTCTTTGCTTGCCTCTTTGAGACCATTAATTTTCACAAATAAAATAAGATCCTGGTATGTCATAGAACATATTTAAAACATATAGAATCTGAATTATTTCTATAGTGAAAAAGACATAAAGCCATGAAAGAGCCAAGGCAAAACTTTCCCCAAATTTAAGGAGATTATGGCTATTTTTTCTCTTTAGGTAAATTCAGTCCTTTTCTACAAAACATACAGTATTTCCTTCTGTAGTCATAAGGAGGATGTGAGGTTTCTGATGGTGAGGTCTATAAGGGAGAATGTGCTCTTAATTAGAAGACCATGTGAGCCTGTGATAGATATTCTTAGCTGTTATATGGATTATGTTTCTCCCCTTTTTCTCTTTCAAGAATTCTGTACAGTGTGAAAAGAATTGTAGAATTGATAGCTTTCTATATACATATGTATTTCAATGACCTGAAACTAGAAATGCACTAGATTATAGAAACAAATGTCTAAATTAATGAAAGACACTGGAAATAGCAGTTCGGTTACCATCACTGCAAGGGGGCCAGCTGTCATAATTCTGGCTCAGTTGGGTCTTTAACCTGGGGGGTCCTATTCATTATCTTTGGAATGCCACATAATAAGTGATTCTCAGAGGATACCATCTAATAAAAATACCAACCAGACATGTTCTGTTATTTTTGCCTCTTCCTTCCTTACTAGTTCAAGTCTCTAATTACTAACAGCAACTAAATTCAAGAGCGTTTTTACCCTTACAGCAGCTGGTAGCATCTAATCTTTCCTGTTTGTAATCACAACCTAAACAATGGAAGAATAGCTTATATTTTTAAGTAAGCTTTATTATACAGTTGTTCAGAAAATGTAATGCTTGCCTCACCTTAAAGTTTCAGAGAGGCATACTGTGCTCTGACATGTCTAGGCATTATCTTAGAGTGATACTTTGCTTGGACAATATTTTACAGTATCCAGCTTCTTTTCATTGGCAAATCCTTTGTCACTATTATTATTTCACACCAAGAGCCCATATCCTGCTACAAAACACAGTAAATAGTAGCGTATGTAAAAACAATTTGTGTTGTGGAATTTATATCCTAAAATTCCTTTCCTTGGAGATAAGTGAAATCTGAGCTCCAGAGCTTGACACTGTGACAGGTATTCGTGTGCTTGTGTGTGTTTGTGTGTGTGTGTTGGTGGCAGGGTGGCAGAAAGGCAGTGAAACTGTTTGGAATGAAAAGATTCTTGTGACACATGGGCTGATGGAAGTGAAGCATTAAATTCCTGGGCATTCTGAGGCAGCTTTCCTCTTCATTCAAACTCCTAGAGCTTACCATAATTTTTCAGAGGAGTGATGATTTTTTTTTAAAGATTTTATTTATTTATTTGAGAGAGAGAGAATGAGACAGAGAGAGCACATGAGAGGGGGGAGGGTCAGAGGGAGAAGCAGACCCCCCGCTGAGCAGGGAGCCCGATGCGGGACTCGATCCCGGGACTCCAGGATCATGACCTGAGCCGAAGGCAGTCGCTTAACCAACTGAGCCACCCAGGCGCCCCAGAGGAGTGATGATTTTTATTTTCAATTTCCAAGATAGTCAGAATGATGCAAAAGCCCAGTGGAACTTTACCAGGTAGAACAGGGAGAGGGCGTCTAAACAGAAGCCCATCATCATATCTTGTGTTTTATTATATGCTACGTGGCATGAACATGCTTGTTTCATTAAATTCTAAGCATGTTTTCCATACAGAGAAATGTGCAGTCAAGCAGATATTTTAAATAGCTGTAGCATAAAAATATAAAAAGATTCAATGTATCTAGCTCATCCAGAAATGTGGAGCTATGGCTTATAATATGTGCTTCAAGATGAACAAGGAGACAGTTCCCAGAGCCGCACCACAAAATAAAAAGCTTCCAGGACATTTTCATTTCAGCAGCACTGTGAGCAAATGCCTACTAACCCTTCCTCTTCTGCTAAATTATAACTTCATATTCCAAGCACCTGGAAAATTCCCAGGAGTTTAGTTGGAACAGTTGTGGCCCAGAACTCCTCAAACAATCCCAGGGAGCAAACTCTCTGGCCTGAGAAACCCCAGCGCTGGAAGAATCCAACTCTACACCTCCACATCTGTGCCCACACAGTCAAGCACAGATAGAAACCAACAACAATAAAACCGGGGGAGATTCGTGCCTTTTGAAATCCGTGGTCACCCATCTTAATGGGAGCTTTTAACACTTCATAGAAATTCTAATGAGATTTTTTTGTTAGCTTGCTTCCCCACTCTCTGGAATGGCAATTTAAAACATTTTCCACTCAACTCACATCTGCAATTTGCTTTCTTCTTGTTCTTAGCAGATGTCTTACTTCACAGAAAATTTAAATAGAAACCATGAAAGCAAACCACCTCAACTTCCTGCCAGCATATCTAGGAATCTACCTCAATTGCCCCTTTCCTCTTCTCCTCCACTCCTGTCACAAAGTAGGAAGTGTCCCTTCTCCAAGTTACCTTTCCGGGGTATGGTCACCTTAGCCACATTCCTCAGAAAGGAAAGCTGGGCTCTGCCCAGCAAACCTCTCTGCTGGATTTCAGTGGAGGGCTCCTCCATGGCAGCCAGTCTTTTCTTGCCCCTCTACTCTATCCAAATTGCCACCACAATAAACATGTAAAGCATCACTGGGGCCATGTCATTGCCCCGTGTTAAACCTTCTGTTGTAGGTGGAATTGAGTCCCCCTTACAAAATTCATGTGTTGAAGCCCTCAGTCCTTGTACCTCAGAATGTGACTATATTTGAAGATGGAGTTTTAAAAGTGGCACTTAAGTTAAAATAATGGCATTAGGGTAGCCTGTAAGTCAATATGACTGGTGCCCCTTAAGAAGAGGAGAATAATAAAAAGAAAAGCAAGAGAACACAGACTCATATAGAGGAAAGCCAAGAATGGAGGTCTCAGCAAACACCTCTGCTAACACCTTGATCTTGGACCTACTTCCAGCCTGCTGAAGTGTGAGAAAATCAATGTCTTGGTTAAGCCACGCAGTCTGTGGCCCTATGTTCCGGCGGCCCTAGCAAACTGATACACCGCCCAATGACTCTGTCATCTCTAAGGTAAAGTCCATAAACTCTAATGTGCTTTCTAAGGCTCAGGGTGATCTGGCTCATGCTTGCCTCTCCCACCTCATCTTTGGACACTCTCTGCCCTTCATTCCACTCCAGCCACACTGACTTTGTGTAGTTCACTGAAGAAGATGCTATTATCTTCCTTATTCTTGAAACTTTTGGATGTACTGTTCCTTCCGCTTGGAATGTTCCTACTTGCTCATGCTACTTACTCACCTAGTCAGCATGTTCATCTTTCAAGTCTCAACTTAAATATCACTCCTGAGAGAAGCAACACTAGCTCCCTAAGACTAGACTAGGTCCCTCTGTGGTAATCCTCCATAGAATTCTATGGTGCTACTTTATAGCCCATATCACTCCCCGGTCATTTGGTCAAAATACATCTTCTCACAAGATTGTAACCTCCATGGACTCAGGAACCATTTCCATCTTGTACACTGCCTATTCACAGTATGTGTGCCTATATCTATCATATATGGGATATTCTATTTGTGTATGAATGAAGCATCAGAAGGACAGGCAAACGACTGACAGGATCATGACTTCTAGAAGAAAAAATTGGCAACTATAGAACTGCTTTGAACATGGCATTAGTAAGATTTCCAATGCTTAGCAAAATCCAATTACGTGGATATTTGTTGCTGAAGTTGAAGTAGTGAAGTAATTACCTATAAAAAAAAAAGAGTGTTACCAATTCAATTCAGCTTATACTATGTCTAATTTATTTTGGGATATAGATGAAACAATTCTATGAAGGACTGATTTTATTTTTTCACCTGGAATTTCACATCTTTACAGAAGCATCCACAGTGTGTAGGAAATTTGGGCACCATCATTAGAACATATAGTGATGCATATCTTCCTATCACTAGAGACTGGGTTTACTGCTGCTCTTCATCTCTGGTTTCTACCAGAAGGTGGAAACCCTTTAAAGGAACCACTTTGAGGTTCAGAATCTTTTCTTGAGGTGTATTGTGGGAGGTGCTAATCATATAGGAGTCACTGGTATGCAAGTGTGGAGGGAGTACTATTAGGGGCCATTTATTTCAGGGTGGCCCACAGGTACTAGAAGAGGGAACTTGTAGTATATGTGTCTCGCTCTTATGGTCAAGAGGAGGGAGGATGTGACAGCAATATCATGCTAAGAGAAGTCTTTTATGGCACTTGTGTAGTAATAATGGTGCCATCTATTTGTGACTGATATTTTTGATGGGGTTGACTGTTCCTGAGTGGGCTGGGGACAAAAAGAGTAATGTAGCCTGCCATCATTCGCACATTTATTTACGTGTCAGGGCTTTTGTTCGGATTGTGACTGAAGCCCATTTGTAGAGTCAGGCATAATGAAGTAAATCTCATTGAGATTCACTTCAGGACATATCCAAACAAACAAGATCTTCATTCTGAGCCCATCCAAATGTCCGTAATTTGGTAAATTACTCATTCTATTTGAATGCATTAGTCATCATTTATGAATGTCAGTGAAATTGAATGGACTTCCCTCAAAGCACTATCGAACATTTCCATCATGTTACACATGCCTGTTTTTTTTTTTTCCCAAGACATATTTTTCTCCTGCATTTAAAATTTCTGGCCCATAAGCCAAATAGGCATTCTGAAAAATAAAAAATCATGTCCAAGTAGCTAATGGGTCTTTATAAAATACATATTTTTTTAGATTTGAGCAGATTGAGGTCGCACCATATATTACAATGTATAAACCTTCATAATCTTTAGATTTAGTCAATATTTATTAAGCACTTTGTAAATCTTAGTAACCTTCAACATAAACAGCTGTCAGTGAGAAATAAAACAGGAAGCATCTTAAGAAAGACAATGCCTCAATGGTTCATCTCCTTGAAAAAAAATAAAAAAAAAACCAACTTTGGAGTGATGAATTGACTGATTGATTGAGTATATTGACTAATAGAAAAAATTAAGTTTAAAATAAAAAAGGCCCTGAAAAGAAAACTTCTCTGATGCCTTGACATTTTATGTTCTCTTTAAAGTCAAAGAGTTTTAGTAAAATAGCAAAGAGAGAAATCTGACATTTTGCCACACATCAAATGTTTACAGTATTTTAAAGTTATACCAATTAAAATGTACTATGCCAACACATTTTACTTGCTGTGTGTGAGCTCTAAGTCTTTATAATGTATTGCAAATGTATGGTGAAGACAGAAGATTGCCAAGCTTACCATTGCATTTCTGAGGACATTTATGTGATTCCCTAAATTCTGAACTATATGAGCCAAAAGGATGTCCTGAGTTCTCTTCTACATTTATTTAAGATGTATAATAGAGTCAGTGGTGTCTATAAAGTATTATTACTCAAATGACTAGAATTCTTATTAATTTAGCAAGGAAACATTCTTCTCAGGAAATGATCTTTTTAACTGTTCTCTTGGAAAATTTCATAAATCAACAGCTGAATTTTTAAATGAAGTGTGAACAAACTGTCACAGGTATACTAATCCAAAGATGGACTTTTGTCCTTATTCTGTATTGCAGAATTTTCCCTATGCTCTACACGGGCACTAATTATTCTAAGGGGAATGAATGCTGGTTATTCTTTTAAAATCTCTTTGCAGAATGTTTTATTTAATTCATTTATTATATTCCAGCTGCACATATACTGTCCACTCTCCCTATGCATTCCATGTATTTTAAATCTTAGAGGGCTTTCAATATAAGAAACATGTCTCCATTTTAATAATTCAGACTTGAAGATGATTTGATTCATGACTATATGTATAGTTTGCATTTGTATTTAAGCATGTGTGTGTGTGTGTAGCAAGTATTTATTAATGTACCATATTTCATCTTGAAATTGAAAGCCTAGATAATTCTTGGAAGGGATATTAAACTTCCTCGTGCAAGCATTCTTAGACTCAAATGCTTCAAGTTTCCAGAGAGGAAAGGAAATGAATAAAATGATTGTGGGCACAGTGGCTGAAGAGCACTTGCCTTGTCTTAATGCATCAGCATCTACTCAGCTGCAGTCAGTTGCTGCCATGCAAAAGTGGTCCCAATGTTGAAAAATCATCCAGGTTACACGAGTAGTCAGAAATTTGGATTTTCATTTGAAATCTCCCAATACGTAAATTTTGGTAACTAATTCTAATTAAAACACTGTGTGAGCCAGACAAATAAGTTTGTGGGTGCCCAGTATGCAATTACTCCTGTAAAACAAAGAGCATATCATATCTAGAAAGAAAATACTATACCATAAGACTTACCAAGTTCATTTAATAGCTATATAAGAGGTCTATAAAGAAACACCAATGTAAAATGCATACCTAGATAACGTTTTAGAGAAATATCTTGAGTAAGAGAAGAACTCCTTCTCTCTACCCCTGCCATTGAAAAGTTCTGTTTCTGGGAACTGGTTCTATTGAACACCACCTAATTCTTCATCCCAACTCCCACCAGGGCAGGTCCAGGGCCTTTACATTCTTCAGTGCCCTCCTCCTTGCTTGCTATGCAGGGAAACATGTTTTTTGGTTTATAGATCTCTTGGAATGGGAGTAAAAGAGGTTACTCAAGGAAATTTTCAGGTTTGGACAACATCATTCATGCTGGGCACACACCAAAGGAAGTGATAGCAGAGAAGAGAACTCCCTACCAGACAGCAGCAGGGAATTGGAAAGTATAGTCCCTAGCCTTGTTGGCCTTAATTCATAGGGGGCAAGCAAGCGCTGGACATACGACCATTCAGCCCTCTGGTAGCCCCAGAGCACTGGTTATCATTGCTGAAAAGCTGAGAATAAGGCTCTCTGCAGGAATATCCCTCTTCTCTGGGTCCTTATGTCTCTCCAGACTTCTCTCTCCACACTACCTCTTAATAGCTCTTTCACCATACTCTTTTATTGTGGGAAGATAATTCATTCTCGCACACCAGATGTTTCTAACCCACATTTTTCTGTGTCCTAAGTTTTCTCCATACCCCTAAGGCCTTAGGATTTTGGAAATAAATTCCAGAAGTTTCTCCTTTTTTCACCTTTTCACCCTGTCACATTCATCTGAGACAATGGACACACGGAATAGGCTGCTTGAATGGAGAGCAGGAAAAACTCTAAACACCAGGATTTAAAAAACAAAAACTGTTAATATCTCAAAAAATGTATCCTGCCACACAAAAATGTTTAAAGCTATTTTAATTTTTATTTGTATTAATTTACAAATCTGGTGTAGTGATCTTTTTGGCCTGTGAAAGAAAAATCACATATTCAAAATAAAATTCTACTTGAATGGACGAACTTTCTCTGCACTTCTTCCTCTTGGCCCCTTTACAAAGGATATGGAGGTTGCAGACAGTCTTTAGGTTTCTGCTCTTCCTTCTGCTCCTAAAGCAGAAGCACAGGAGAAATACATTTAAAAATAACTAATTTTAAGCATCATCTTCTAGTAAGAGTATTACAAAGCATCAACTGCTCTTAAACCAGTGATTAATGAAGTCTGGGTGATTTTAGTACCATACCACAACTGATCATCTAATCGAGAAGAAGCTACATTTTTTTTTTTTTCCAAAAGAAGACACATTTGGACCTCTTACTTTTCTGGAAAGTAACTAGAAATCTCCCTTCATGATAAAAAAGAAAAAGAAACATAGGTCGATTTGACTCCACTGATGGTAAATTTGTGTCAGTTTTAAAATAAGAATTCAATAAAATTCTCACCTTGGTTACTGTATCATCAAAGTCATCATTCACATTTTTTTCACTTGCCAGAAAAAACCTCTTAGGAGTTGTTGCCTTAATGCACAAGGAGCTTTAAAAAATGAATAAGTGAGACTTGAGGAAAGTGTCTTCTGATGTTTTTAGAAACACTGTGGTGTGACAGTGGGGAAAATAAAAGAACTTTGTTTTAATGTTCATAACTGGTAATTCTCACCTTTTTCAGACTCCGTGTTAATATTCAGCACCATTATGACCCCTTTATCTTCCACATCTTTCATCTTAAAATATTACTTATTTCACATAATAATAAATTCTTTGTATAGCTCATAGATACCAAGAGTTTTAATGTTATAGAGTATTACATTGTTATAATTACCTATTAATTTATTCAAGTTATTGAACAATTACTATGATAGGTATTATATACTAGATTTTTGACATAAGAAACAGAAGACTAAGAGCTCACAATAATAGATTTGAGGAAGCAGGATGTGTAAATATGGTTATAATATGCTGTTATGTGTATTGTAGTAGATATAAGCTGGTGGCTTACAACTACTGGTTGCTTTGATAGATCATAAGAAGGAGTTAAATAAGGCTCCCCTTCAAGATAGGTGGTCATCAGTCAGAGCAAGTGGAGTTGTGGGACTAGCACATGCTAAATTAGAAGGGCTACATCCCTGCAAGTACATCAGTATAATAGAACATTGAGTGCAATGTGGAGAATACTGCAAGGGAATGTTTACAGGGAGATCAACTATGAAAGACCTCATATTCATGGTAAGGCTTTATGGAATTAGAGGAGGAGTTTAATCAGTAGAATACTTGTTCACATTATCACAGTGGAAAACACTCTCTGGCTGCAGTATAGAGATTGTGTTGGAAACAGGCAAGAGTGCTAATGGGAAGGCTGGCTGTTGTAATCTAGAATGAGACCTGAGTGAGGCAGTGGCAACAGGGATGGAGAAGAGGGGGCAGAGTCAAGGACTATTTAGGAGGTAGAATGGTATACATGACTCAGTGATTTGAGAATGTGAAGAGTGAGGGGTGAGAGTCTAGTTTTCTGGCTTTGACAGCAGGGTGTACAGTGGTTCCAAAAAGTAGTACATGGAATGCAGAAGAGGATGAGATTTTACATGGAAAACAGTGAGGTTATTTCGACACATCTAGTGTAAATGCCTGTGGTTAATCCAAAATCAGACATACCTTGAGTAGCTGAGGGCTTAGTTCAGATGTGGGTGAAAGATGAAGATCTGAGATTTATCAGATCTTAGTTGAAGCTATGAAAGTGGATGAGAATAACCAGCAAATGTATAGAAGATGGACTAAAAAAATCTAGAACTAGGAAAAAATTAACATTGAAAGAGTAGACAGAGGAAATGGAAACTGCAGGTAAAGTTAGATTTAAATCCAGAAGAGTAGAGTTCTAAAAACCAAGAGGTAAGAGGATGTCAGATATAAGTGAGAGAAAGTAGAGTGGTCACTGGTGCCAAATTCTGCAGAGAGAGTGGGCAATAGAAGAATGAAAAAGAGTTGCTGAGATTTAGCATCCTCATGGTCACTGGTGACCCTTGGGTGGTGCTTCCAATGTATAGTAGAGAAGTAGCCAGAGACTCCGTCCGTGCCCTAACTCCAGGTCTTAGAAAAAGACTTATAATGTTAAGCCATATTATTTAAACTCTAATGAAATTGGAAAATAAGTTATTTAAGTATTCAAGAGCTAGAATCAACTCAAGATCTAGAATACAGAAAATTATAAAAATAAATGTATGAATTATGGAAACAGAAACAAAAACCAACAACAATAGGACTGAGAGAAGTGTTTAAAAAATAGCTCAAATTTTGAAGATGAGCAAAATAGACAAAGCTATTGTAAGATTAACATGAAAAAAAGTACAAGAGTTATAACTATAGAGTGGATATTTTAAATGTATCATAATTTTACATTATTTTTAATTTTTTAAAGTAATCTCTATGCCCAATGTCAGGCTCCAACTCACAACCCCAAGATCAAGTTGTATGCTCTACCAGCCAGGCACTCATAAGATAAATTTTTAAAATCAAGATAATTGCACCAATAAATTAGCAAATTAATATAAAATAATTTTCTAGAAAATCTAAGTAAATGAAATTGAATAGAGGAAAAGTTAAATCATTAGTTAAAAATAATTTACTTCAAAATAAACTAGTTTTAAAAAATTGTTTTAAAGATGAGTTTTATCACACTTAAAAGGAACAGACAATCCCTGTATTATAAAATGTACTTTCAAGAAGGAAAGAGAGAAAATGCTATCAAATTAATTTCATGTAACTTTAACATGCACCCTAGATTAGGACAGCATAAGAAAATTGAATCTCATTATTGGACATACATGCAGAACTATTTAAGAACTCATAGTCCACAATTCAAATGTTTGCAGGCCAGCAGGTGGATCAGAGAAATGATTGAGGCCAGGTGGATGGGAATCAAAAGGGCGGTGTAGGGACTGTGGCTTACAGGAAGACATACATAAACATGTTGTGAGTTTGTGAGAATATACTTAGTTTTATCAGACTGGCCAATTTTTTTTAAAGGTGAATCTGGAAATTTATATTTCTGTGTATAATTTCCTGATTTTTAAGTGTCGACGGCATATTCAGTTTTTTGTTTCCCAACTTTTTGTGGGCCAAATATAAGTGCCTATGGGCTGGATTTGGTTGGAGGGCCAGAAACAACTCTGGGTGACTTTTCCAACTTTGCCATGAGAATCTGCAGGGAGGCTTGGAGAGAGAGTAGATCCATCCATTCTCCTTGACCTCTCCTTACTCAGGTGACCACCAGAGCCCCCAGCTGTGACTGGAGCCCAGTTTCCAATTGGGAGCCAGGGATGCCCAGGCCCTGTCATTGCCCTTCTCAAAGCTGTTTGGTTATCTTATGTGACCCAATCACTTTTTTTTTTTTTTTCACAATTTGACATTTCTGTTCAAATGTGTCTATCAGTATTTAAGTCCAGTCCTAAATATTCTTGCCAACATCTTGTAGATTCTCTTGTTCAGCCTTATTTTTTAAAGGTGATGGGAATGACATTGTTCTTTTCCTTTGGGTTAGGTGTGGTCTGTCACTGACTTCTAAAGTTATTTTATGAGCTTTATGGTAAAAAACTAATGTTTGCAAACATCTTCCTTCAAATAAGGATTATCTTTTTAAGAGAACACATAGCCAAAATACTCCCTGTAAATTATTCTTTATCAGGAAAATCTGGCATTCCTCAATGCTATGATGTCCACTCTGTAGTGAGAGGAACATATGAAACCGATATTCTGGTTTGTATTTAGTAATCATCCCATTATTGGTCTGTTGCTATATGACCCAGTGTTGTAGTTTTATTTAAAAGATTTTGGTGAGTTATTTTTCTTCTTGTTTTTGTTATTCCTAGGATGTCACAATATTGACATATAAGGTTTCTCTCCACATTTGGAGCTGTGCCAGGAACACAATACCAAGATCACAATCAGAAACAACTTAAATATAATCTGTAATAATGTACGGGGCCCATCAGAGCTGGCTCCTAGCTTGCCAAAAAATGTCAGCCTTTTACACAACAGGAAATCAGGTTACTTTTAAGGCAATCCTCTTGTTGGGAACTTCCTTAATCAGATGATGTCGATACACAGAAAAGAAAGGAAGACTGAGGCATTTAGTTTAATCTTTTTAGCTTTAAACTAGCTTTGGCTGATACATTAAGATAACTGACACCAGGGTGATAGCCAAAGGCCTCAATTATCTACTTTGTTTTCTCATTTCTGCATTTTACTTTGTCCATTGTGACACACTCTGTGTCAGGAAATAGGATGGAAAGTACGGTTCTTATTCGAGGTGTATTGCAGGGAGTCTCAGGGAGTCTGGTACGTGCGCTTTTTTTTCCTTTTTTTTTTTACTATAAAAAGGAAAGACTTTTTAAAAATTAGTTTTTCTGGCCAATGCGTCTCCTCAGGTTTGATACTGTCTATGCTGTGAAGCCTGACACTATTCTGCCTGCAGAATAAGACCTATATGAACTATGAACATTAATGTCTAGAAATTAACTTAAGCAAGTATATTTTCTCTTTTATTTAGCATTCACAACCAAAAAAGGGCTATTTTTGATGACTACAATCAACTGCCTTCATGCCCAAGTCTAAGCTTCCTAAATCAGAAAGTGCCAGAAATTACACTTTGAACCTCCAAATAGTGTGAGTTGAACAGAAGTGTATTTTTGGATACCAAATGTGCTCTCATATCCTTCCAACTCTGCAAAATCAAACAAGCAGGAATTTCATTATCTGGGCGTTCAGCCTTTATCCCTCACAACTGGCCCTGTCTTCCTGTGACCCTGTTCCACTGCACCAGACAGAGCCATAACTGTTTCTCAGTGTTCATTTCCATCACAGCACCACCCCCTTCATCCTCCTCCCTCTCCCTCTCCCCTTCCAGCAGCGAAATGCTTCAACAGAAGGGAGAGAAAACTCAAAGAATCCCCCTTTACTAACTAGAACTGAGATGAATTGTGTCAAGAGTTCAGAGCCCCGTTGTTGCTTTGGCATGAAATCACTGCCCTTGGTTTCTGCCAAGGCGGGTGTCAGCTGGTGAATTATAACACTGGCAGACAGGACTGAGATAAGCAAAAAATACAATGACGGCTGCTACCCAGAACTATTCTTTCTGGCCTAGTGAATACAAAAATACATTGTGCAAATAAAGACAGACAGCTTCATTATGCAATTGTCTGCTACTGTGTCACTGCTAAAGAACAAGTATTGATTCTGAAACATATATCCAGACTCTTCGAGCTAATATGGTCTTGCTCTTGGCATGCATGGGGTGTTAAGGAAAGTAATTCATCTAATCTAACTTCCTAACCTTAGAGCTGAACCAGTATGTAAATTTAATATAACGTCTCATTTCTTTAGATAGTTGAAATTTAGCTTTTTTCAAAAGCTTATTTTGTATTCAAGTTCATATATATATATATTTAAAAAGTAAAATCCTAGGGCTTTGATTGGGTTTTCATGAATTACAAAATTAAGTGGGTGTGTTAGTCTGTTCAGGTTGCCATAACAAAATACCATAAAGCAAATACCAAATACCATAGAGCAAGATACCATAAAATACTGGATAGCTTAAACAACAGAGATTTATTTTCTTATAGTTATGGATATTGGAGTCCCAGATTGAAGTCTAGTAGGGTCACTCATTTTCTGGTGAGGGCTCTTCCTGGCTTGCAGATGGTCTCATTGTGTCCTCACATGGCAAAGAAAACAAAACAAAAAAAGCATCTCTTCTTATAAAACACTAATCCTATCAGATCAGGGCCCCACCCTTATGACCCCATTTAACCTTAATTACTTTTTGTAGAAGCCTAATTTCCAAGTATAACCACAATGGGGATTAGGGCTTCAACATATGAATTTGTGGCGACACAGATATTCAATCCATAACAGTGTGTTTGGGCCAACTTGATTTTTGTTATAAATAAACTGCTTAATGAACCTAACCATTTGTCTTCTGGTTGGTGATTCCTAATATACTAAATAAGTAAGATATTATGTGGTGACTATCTTTTCTCATTTATAACACGAGAAATTAAGTAGGAGAAGCAAGATGTGTGGACAGTGCAATAGTCTTCAAAGCATGGTTCATGGACATCAGTGGGTTCCCAAGACCAATTTGGCAAGGTCAGACATATTTTCAGAACAATACTCAGTTGCTATTTGCTTTTTTCATGTGTTGACATTCCCACTGAAGGTGCAAAAGTAATGGGGGCCAAACTGCTGGCACATTAACATGAATCAAGGTAATGACAGAAAACCACACTAGTAGTCATTACTACCTACCCATGCAATTTGGTGTCTCAGTCTCAATTCAGGTCAAGGTGCCAGCAATTTTACCCCATAACTTTTGCATATCAGTGTAAATACATGTACATGTATATATGTATATGTATACACACACACGTACTCATATATTTGCTTATATACAAATATGTGCCAATTTCAGTGAAGACTGAACTTGATTAAAAGGTGAAATTGATAACTTTTATTAGAATTTTACCCTTAAGTACTCATCTCTTTAAGGTTTTGTGGGTCAAAATGAAATGTATAAAGCCCTTGCCGCTTACTGAAGTATGATGGTTGATAGTAATCCTGAAGAAAAGCGTTTGTGTGATTGTTTGAGTTGTAAGTCAAACTGATCACTTTTTTCATGAAACACTGTTTTTAGTTGAAAGAACAATTGACAAACAAATCACAGTTATTCAGACTTGGGTATTTGGCAGACATTTTCTTGAAAACTAATGAAGTCACTAATGAAGCATGTCATTTCAAGGAAAACAACTGACAGAATTTGTTTCCAATGATAAAATTCAAGCTTTCAAGGGAAATTTCAAATTTTGGAAAAGCTGTTATTTACCCTTGTAGCTTGAAAGTACTTAAAAGACTTCGGTGATGTTAACAGAATCATTTCTTTTTTTCTTTTTTCTTTTTTTTTTTTTTAATCTTATGTAAAGAAATGTGTCCATATTTAGAAGCTGCATAACTCAGTGAACCAATATTTTCTATATGGTCAATGATTCATGTTACACAATCATTTGTGAATAAAAGAGTCATTTAGCATACCTTATAGACCAATGGATTTCAAAATGAATATAAAAAATTCCCTGATAGGGTTTCAAATTCCACTGGAGCTAAACTTCAAGGAAACACCTTTGACTGAGTTTTTGGTATAATATCAAAGAGGAAGATATACAATACCTACAAAGGCTATTGACAGACTCCTCATTTATCTACCCACATGTTGGTATGAAGCTGGACTTTCTTTGTATATTCTAACCAAAACAATCTTTTTGACAGATTGAGCAGAAGCTGACATGAGAATCCAGGTGTTTTCTATTAAGTGAGTTGTTCGGGAGATTTGGCAAACATGGAAAAAATGTCACTCTTCCTAGTAACTTTTTTTTGTTTGTTTTGAAAAGAAAGTTATTTTTTGGTTAAAAATCTGTTATCTATGTTAGCACATAATGTGATTTTTATTCTTGATTTAGATGAATTAATAAATAATATTTTATAACATTTTCAGTTTTATAATAAACTTTGAGAGAGAGAGCCCACATAAACAAAACTTCTTTGGGGTCCTTGATAGTTTTTAATAGCATGAAGGGTCCTGGGAACAAAACAATGTGAGAGCCCCTGGTGCAGTAGAAAGATAAGAACATATGACAACTGGAAACTGCTTTTTTTTTTTTTTCCATGTAACTTCTGCTGGTTTTTTTGTGAATTGGGGCAAGTTATGTAATTCTGAGCTGTAGTTACATCTTTTATAAAATAGAGATAATAAGGTGTACTTCACATAGTTTTTGTAAGGATTTATTTAATGAGATCATGAATATGAAAACACTTTATAAACTGTGAAGTGCTAAACAATTTCAGTTACTCTGTTGTTGCCTCTAGCATAGATTTGCAGAACTGGCAAGATATTAAAAGCACACAGATTTTTCCATTACCTTTTTATTCTTGATTTGCCCCTCTTAATCCTGCTCATCAACAACAACAAAACAAAGATGATACATGTTACTCTTTTATTCAAGGATCTCTTCAACACAGCCCCAACTTAACTGTCCCCAGATACCTTCCACAAGGGCTGTGTAAGACCAGGACTCAGAGAGGCTCTGAAAAAGGAGTTAGTTCTTCTTGCAGGTCCCACATTGTGTTTTCTGCTCATGCTGTTCTCTCTGCCTGGGATGGTACATAGAACTCCTCCATCTTCAACACCTGCCTCAAAATCCTTATGAAGCTATTCCTGTCACTCCTCTCTCCTGAATTTGAAAACAATTTTCTCTTTCTTTGATTCTGCATATTAATTTAGCCTCTTTACAGGTGCTTCTTCTGGTCTACTTGCCTTTGCAGTTATTTAAGCTCAGGCCACTTCTCTTGGATCTTGAGTCTCATCAAAAGGAATTTGTTAAGCTCACCCCTATTATTCTCCGCAGAGAGTACTGCTCCTGGGAGGTAATTAATAAATTTGCACTGAGTAGAATTGAACATGCCAAGGGCTTTTTTATGTGGTGGAGAATAATTTGTTTATAAGGAACAAGGTGGCCTATGAGGCTCAAATTCTTTTGAAGTCTGAAAACAATTCTCTTAGCGTGTATTGTAGAGGGAACATCAAAAGATTATTTGTGATTTTCTTACTGAAGTGAGTAAATATTGCTTCCCTCATCTCTCTCTCAGAGTTTTCTGTCACTGATGATACATATGTCATGCAGAGCTTTGTAGCATACCTGCAAGTTTCCATGGGGCAATTTAATGAGTTGACTCAGTAAATTGAACTGAAAAAACCAAACTTATTCAAACCATTTGTATTCCATTTTGGAAACTTTATTTTGCTTTTGTTTTTTGTTTTGTTTTTGTTTTTCACTTTTCAGAAATCTATTTGCTTTTGTAGAGATTATTAAATTTTATTTTTTCAGGTCTTAGAAGATCCCTAGCCTTTAATTCATGTATAAAGATGGCCATACAGATTCCCTATCCTTCTTCATAAACTACAAGATTAGTGCAGAGTAGTGCTGACTAACAGGACTTTTTACAGTAATGAAAATGTTCTCTATCTGTGCTATCCAACATAATAGCTACTAGCCTCAAGTGGCTTTTCAGCACACGAAATGTGGTTAGTGCAGCTAAGGAACTCAGTTTTAATTTCCTTTTAGTTAAATAAATTTAAGTGGCTAGTGTCACTGTATTTGACAGTGCAGATGTAGTCGAAAACTTTCACCTACCTGGTACGAATGGCTCATGAAATGGTAAATTGAGGTAAATAATCTAAAAGGAACTAAATTTACTCTTTTTTCTTCAAGAAACACAAAACAGGAAATGTCTTTTATTTTTAAACTGAAGGAACAAGGAAGAAGAATTTATGGTGAGGGACAAACAATAGAGAAAATAGAAACACATAAATAGATATGCAAAATAACCACTATACACTTAAACTAGAAAATGAGGGGAAGGAAAAGGTAGACAGGACACTCCAGGGATTCTGAGTAGTTAATTAGATAAACTTCCATTTTACCCTGCATTTCATTTGGTTGGTGTCGTCAGATTATTATCACTTATAATTTTGCCCTTTTATATTCTTATCATTCCATGCTCATTGTTCCCTATTATAATTGTTTTCTTTCATCAGACTTAAGAAGACTGATGCTCCCTAAGATAATTCTAGAATTTCACTAAGATGAAATGAATTCACTGTGAAGACACAGTAATGTCCAGAACAATATTATCCTGAGGGATGCATAAAAGTAAGTCAAGAGCAGGTGTGGGTATGCATTTATTTAGGAGAATGAATAAAGGAAATATCAGAAAAAAACAATATTCTTAATAACTGAGAAAGAGAAAAATATTATTTTAAGTTTACTGGCAATTTGGACATAATTTTAGAGAACCTATTACTTCTTTGATTCCCTCATTTCTTTATTAAATGATCTATGAAACTATAAAATTTAAGGTGTTGAGAATTGGCAAACGCGTTAGTAAAGGTCACTAGGTTCCATAAAGAAAAGTTAATAGTATTCGCTCCTTAGTAATCTCTAGACTGTGAAGAATATTGACTCAGCTACATCTGCTAAGGCAGGTGGTAGGCTTAATGATCACTTTAGCCGCAAATCAAATCCACATTACTGTAACAACTGATAATGTCTTAAAGACCACCACTAAAGTCAAGAAAGCAGTGAGTTGTTAAGTATTGAGCACTATCTCAGCTAAGCAAACTGTATGTTTGAAAATAGAATAAACTTAATTTATGCTCCTTATTTCTGAGACTACTCCTTCTCAAACATTTTCAATACTCAAAACACTTTAAGCAGTAGTAATCTGTAATATGGCCACAATTTCACTAGTATTAAAAAAAAAAAAACTCAGTAAAAAGGAACTTTGAAGTAAGTTTCATTATGTATTAAGTCTAAAAAAGGCAGTGTTTCTTAAACTTATGGCCCCAGAGCACTGTGAAATCAGTTGAGAGGATCTCAGTAGCAATGTTTCTCTGCTTAAACAAAATAGGATGGGATAGACTGGAGTGTATTGCGTGTAGCAAAAGTATATATATATTATATAGGGAAATTTTGTTTCATTTAGATAAATATATATTTATTTGTATATTGGTTATATTGTATCATGTTTTCTGTTGTAGTTTACCTTGCCAAAGTCTGTTCTAAATAAATACTCCATTGATTGAGCACTAGTTCAAAATAGGGCTAAGCTTTCTATACACAGGAGCACACATTTTTTTTTCCTTGGCAATGGACAAAATTTTTAACATACTCATGGAAATTTCCTTGTTGATATTTTTGGATTTAAAAGATTGTAAAGTTATGAGAATTTATTGAATTAAAAATATAAATATGTGGGTGCCTGGGTGGCTCAGTTGGTTAAGCGACTGCCTTCGGCTCAGGTCATGATCCTGGAGTCCCTGGATCGAGTCCCGCATCGGGCTCCCTGCTCAGCGGGGAGTCTGCTTCTCCCTCTGGCCCTCCCCCCTTTTCATGTGCTCTCTCTCATTCTCTCTCTCTCAAATAAATAAATAAAATCTTTAAAAAAAATAAAAAAAAATATAAATATGTGATAAATCTTAGTATGTATCATTGGGTTTCTGTAGTTAACTGGTGCTGGGCACTCTGGGCTCTTTCAGTCTTGAAATGCATGCCATTCATTTCTGTGAAGTTGTCTTGAATTACTTCTTTGGTAATTTCCTTCTCTCCCTTTTGTTCTCCCTTTCTGGAACTTTTATTTTGATGTACTCCTAATGGACTAATTAGCTAATTTCTCATCTTTTGTATTCTACTGATGTTTCAATGTTTTTGCTCTATCATCTGGAAGATTTCATCATCTTTATCATCTAAACCTTCCACTGGGTATTTTATTTCTTCTACTGCCCTTTTAATATACAAGATTACCTCCCTTCCATTTTTTTAAATGTTTCTTTTTAGTGAGGCTATGCCTCTGAACTGTGAACTTCACAAGAATTTCTTGGTGTCCTGCCCCCCCCGCCCCGCCCCCACATCCCCTTAGGTGGGACAGGATGCCTACAGCTGACTGGAGTTGAGTATTTTCCCTTCCCCAACCAGTTAGGTTTGGATTATTAGCCAATGGGTTATGATCTGGTTACTTAGTTTCTCCTGAGGTCAGGCTTTAAGAAGGAGAACAAAATGCTCTGGCATGTTTTCTCCTTTCCCCTGGAAGCTGGAGGGGATTTTTTCACCACTATTTACCATGAGCGCCTCCTTGAGCTCCAGTAGGTAAAACTCACAAAACTGTGGAGGGAAGGTCCCCCATGCCTGTATCCCCCTGGTGCTTTTACCTCTCATTTAGAATATCACTTCTTAAAGCATCCTTAGAGTTTATGATATGAAATAAGCTTCCTCATGAATATTTGTGATGAATGAACATTTTCTCCAAAGCAGTAGTAATGTTGGGTGATCATAGTTTGTAATAATGATTAGGATATAGCTTTTGCACTGTATTCGTAAGGATTCTTAAGGAAAAAACAATGGTCATCTGGGCTTGTAGTCTAGGACGGTGTTTATAATAGTGATCAGGTATGTAGTATCTGCTGCCTCGTATGCCAACCTACTTACATGCAAAGTCTCTTTTAATGTTCATGGGTAGCCACATAAAGAAGGGGTTATTTGACTCCTTTCACAGATGAGACAGTTAAGGATTACTGCAGTTAAGCATTTGACTAAAGTCAGTTGAGTAGTACTGAGATTGAAATCCAAGAAATCTATTTAGAGTGCTCATTCAATGCACTTAAAAAAATAGAGAGTGAAATATTACAGTTCTCTATTATTTAAACAAATGGCATCATGAAACTCAATGTTATCTTTTAGGTGAAATATGTTTATGGCTCTTTACCATTTAGAGCTTTCTGATATTTGAGATGATCTTGTATTTGGAATAGATTTTTCTGAAGACATTTGATAGTCAAAGATACTGCTGAGAACAAATAGCAAGAAGCTTTTTTTAGAGTCTGAATATTTAGAAAATGTGCTAACATTGAACAGTGTTATAGTTATTTTTGTTGACCCCTCCCACCATACACACACACACACACACACAATGATCTTGTAACATCAACAATAATGATTTCTACTCTTTAAATATATAGTTTACTTCAACACCTGGATTTTTGTTGTTGGGACACATTTTAAATATATTTGTAGGACAAATGGGCAGGTGATACAAATAATTAAAATGACTTATTAAATCCAGGGGCACTCTTAATACAAATAAAGCTTTATATCTAAATAAAACAGAAAAAAACCCACAAAATTTAACCTTCTTCTCTCAATGGTCATGTCATATTCAAATGTTTACTATTTCCTGGAATTTCCAGACAAATAATTTGACTCATTGTAAGTTTTCGTTGTGTTTAGGGAAAGAATTGGCCCTCATTAGGTAAGGCTGATGGAATAAAACTGTATCCTACCCAGGAGGCTGTTCTTTTAATACTTTCAGAAATGCGTTTTACAATTAAAAATAAATTGCTGAAGAGGTGGTGAAAAGTTTAACCATTTTGACAATATGGACAAAAAGGAATGCAAAATTTGGTAGGGAATTATTATTATTTTTTTAATGCCAGGGTTATATAATTTCAAGCTAGTTTTTCCATAAAGATAAGGAATTCCCTTCTGAAGCATAAAACAAAATGTCTAATAGCACCCCATAGGATTGCTTTTTGCAATCTCGGTGTTTATATGGCAGTGAAAGATAAAAATTAATGTTCTTGGATTCTTTTTCTTGTTGTTCATAGCAAAATTGGGTGCTGTGTATGCATGGTGTTTTTACTATGCCAGTATCTCAGGCTATCCATAAATGAGTTTATTATAAAGCATATATATCTTCTTCTAACTAAATTGGAGAGACAAGATGTAATCATCTCGGGCATTTTATTGCTATTGTAGTTTCACGTGATCACTCAATGTGGAATGTAGTTCACAGGAAGACTTCATATAATTTCTTCCAAATTTATTCAATTCGTTTTGCTCTGGAATTCACAATGCCATGGCTATTATTCTTAAATATCTTTACCTCATTTTATTCCCAATCCATCTCTAATTTTATATCCTTCTCAATCTCCTCATAAAATAAAACCAAAACAAAGCAAATAGCTAAAGAAGAACATTACTTGCAAGTGTCTGTTGTTGTAATAAATGAGTTGTTTCACTGTCAATTTTAAGGATATCCAAACAGGAGTAAAAATAAGCTAAGTGACCAACATGGTGCAATTGCATCTGTTCTTTGCTGTACTTTATTGAGAAGCAAGCAGGGTCAGAGTCTACAAGCTTTTGCTTCTAATATATACTAGTATCTTAAAATCAGTTTATATTCAGTTATATTCTGTCCAAATATATACAGGTTTTACTAAGTTTGTATTTTAGAATGGAAGAGCTGGAAGGGCTTTGTATTTCAAAGTTAGGCTAGTGAAGCTTAAAGACATGTATTGTGACTCACTCAAGGGCTCTCAATGACGTGGCAGATCTAAAAGTCAACCTAGGGTTCCAGACTCCCAGTACTCTTGCTAACATCATGCTGCCTTCACTAGAATCTGGGATATGTATTAATATGTACACATTCATGCCCTACAATGTATATAAATACATTCTGTGCTTCTCTATGTCTGTAAAGGTAGATATATTGGCACAAGATCAAGCAAGTGGTTAAATCAGAGAATGGGAAAGCATGGAATTTAACCAGTATTTTTAAGGTATAAAAGCAAGGACATACATGGTAAGTGAAATGTATTTTAAGCCATGAAGGTCGTTATGAGCCCATATTTTGTCAACAACAATTTTGAACAAACTGCAAGGAAAGGAAAGTATATCCCCAGGAAATGCTGGTAAGTTGAAAAGTTTGAGCTAGAAATGAACAAAATACAGTGTTTACAAGAAAAAGTTGGTCTGATGTAATCTTTGATTAAAAAAAATTGAATTGTGTGTTTTTCTTCTAACTAATAATTGAAATAATTCATAATGCAGTGTTGAACAATGAATATAAAAAATAATCAATTATTTATGTGAACTATAAGAATCACCGCTAAGAAAATATAAAGTTGCATATATTTTATTGTTTTTCTTTTCTCAAGAGATATCTGCTTAAATAATTCATTCAACCTAGTACTCCTTTTTACCCTTACCTGGGAATATGTCTTACTGTCTGAAACACCAAAAAATTGCTTTTTTCTAATTTATATGTATACATTAAATATACATTTAAGCTATATCTTGTATTTTTTCCCGATATCTATTATCATAACAACAACTTCTTTCCAACTTTTCATGGAAATGTTAAACAGCAAAAGCACTAGGGTGGTAATGTATAGATAATACTAACAAAGATGTCTCGAGGACCTTCAAATTTATCATTTTTCTCTAAGTGATGTAAAAAGTATTTTAAACTATAAATTAGTAGGCACAATATGATATTCAATGAATTCTACAAATATCAGGATATTTGCAATCACCAAGTATCCCAAGTATAACCAAATTTTTACCTTTCAAGCTTTTGTTTTTTAAGATACTCAAAGCTATTAAACCATCCCCATCCACAGAGAAGGATGATTTTGCAGATTAGGCATTGTTTGTGTTGCTATTATTTAGAGAGGTGGTGGGAAGTTCCTTGCCCAATTCCTGCTTCCTCAGGGTCCCAAGTAGTTATTGTTTCCTCTGGACACAAATATTCTGAAGGTCTGCTCTGTCGCCTTGTGTATGCCTCAGAGGAAGGGAGGGGACACTCTTTTCAGTCCCTGATTTTACAAATCATTGAGATGGTGGAATGTGTAGAGGAAAACTATGTGTCAGAGAGCCTGCTTACCTACACAAGGGAACTTTCCATCTGCCATACTTTGCACTCTCCACACTGTAAAAACATCTCAAATTCTTGCAAAACATTACCCCAATTGTTTAAAAACCTGCAACCAATTATTTTTTTCCAAAATCTAAGCTTCTCCTTTAAAGGGTATAGATTTTTTTTTCTTTAAGATTTTATTTATTCATTTGACAGAGAGAGACACAATGAGAAAGGGAACACAAGCAGGAGGAGTGGGAGAGGGAGAAGCAGGCTTCCCTCGGAGCAGGGAGCCCAAAGCGGAGCTTGATCCCAGGATCCTGGGACCATGACCTGAGCTGAAGGCAGACGCTTAACGACTGAGCCACCCAGGCACCTCAGATTTTTTTTTTTTTTTTTTTTAAGAAAATAAACTGATCATGTAAAACTCTTGGTAGGAAGAGACAAATGGCTCAGAACATCTGTTTTTTTCTTATAAACTATATTATATTTGACATCATTTTTAAAGCATCTAAAAATAAATCAAAAAGTATTATTTTCTGATGTGATCCCATGACATTTATTTTTTTCAAAGCATTTGTAACTTAGTATAGGTAAAATGTTTCTTTTTATAACATTTATCTGAATGACTGGAAGCAGTACTTGCTTTTTGTCTCTTTTAATTTAATAGGCCTTTAAAAAAAAGATTTATTTTGTTATTTTTGGGAGACAGAAAGCACAAGTGGGAGGGGCAGAAGGAGAGGGAGAGAGAATTTCAAGCAGTCTCTGCACTGAGCACAGAACCTGACATGGGGCTTGATCTCACAACTCTGAGATCATGACCTGAGGTGAAACCAAGAGTTGGAGCTTACCGACTGTGACACCCAGGCACCCTGTCAATTTAATAAGCTTTTATTGAACTCCTACTATATGCTAGGCACTATTCTGAGTGCTAAGAATGAATATGAAGAAAACCCTGGCTCACAGAGCTTTCTGATACAAAAGACATTCACACACTAATAATATAGGTATAAAATAAGACATTATCAATCCGCGGAATAAATGTAAGGACATAAAAGGCATAGAGGCCGTCCAGAAGAAAGAGGGGAACAGTGATGGTCAAGGAGGGCTTCCTAAGGGCGACATGTCTGAATAGGTTTTCGATAGTTGAATAATAATTTATCCAACAGAGAAAAGCTGATGAGGTGGAGGAACCCAGCAGAAAGATGGTATTATGGGTTGACTAGTGTCCCCAATATCTCAGGATGTGGCCTTATTTGGATCTTTACCAAATTAAAATGAGGTTTTAAGGTATGGCCTAATATTATGTAACTGGTGTTCTTATAAAAAGGGGAAATATGGAGACAGAGTGGCACACAAGGGAAAACACCATGCGAACATCAAGGAGAGATTAGAGTGATACATTTAAATTTTCCCTCATAGCCCTCAGAAGGAACCAACAACCCTGGTGACACTTTGATCCTGGACTTTCTAATCTCCAGAACTGGGAGAATACACGTTTCTGTTGTTTAAACCACCCAGTTTGTGGTACTTTGTTATGGCACCCCTAGCCAACTAATACATACTGGTGAAGTCTTGGTGGTAGGGAGAAAAAAAATAAGTTGAGGAACTACCAGTAGTTCTGAATGCTAGGCTCATAACATCATGTGATGGCCGAATACCTAGAAGTAAGGTCCTATTAGTTAACAATGGTTTCCAGAGGGCTGTGTCCAATAGTTGGACTTTATCAAATGGATAATGGGGAATCATCTAAGAATCTTAATAGAGTGATGTCACCATATTTTTGTTTAAAAAAAGACCAATCTGGCAGCAGTGTGAATGCTTTTGGGGGGAAAAAAGAGTAGTAGGAGATATTGTAAACAGGGGTCTCCTCGGTCACACTGACCTGATTCTAGTGATGCTTGGATAATTTAAAGGTGTCTGCAGGGCAAATTGCTGATGGTACCAAAGAATCTGTCTTGCAGAGACCAAAACATCAAACCAAACCAGTGGGAAGTTCATTCACATTTGTGTCCTCCACATAAACTAAAATCAAAGAACAAGGAAAATGCTGCTTGAGACTTCGAAAAGATCAGAATTTCTTTCCTCCAAATTATAGTGATTATATTCCATGGAAAATACTTACCAGATAGGGATGTTTCTTGACTTGTGAGGAATAAGCTCCACATCATAAGGTGCATTTTGCTAATCGCAAGCTCTCACATACTAATGGACAAGTTCCCAAAGGGCTAACTATTGTCTTTTATTGGCTCTTTATTAAGTAGCCTGCAGTGTAGATAATCATTTTCACTGAATTTGAAATGAAGCCTGGGTGAACCAGCCTGGAGCAAATCGTAGGTTGAAAAGCCAAAGTCTTAGAAGTGAAAATTACAAAGCTGAGAGTACTTTGAGCCAGTTGGTCTATTCAGCACCATCTTAGTGTTTGACAATATTATAAAGGAGCATGACTGAACATAAAAACAACTCTAAAAATACATTTCTGTGTGCTTGGCAAATTATTACTTTTAGTGTGGCTGCTTAAATACCTCTTTGTGCTTTTTTTTTTTTTGGCATAGGCTTAGTACATACGACAGTATATTGACATTTTCATCTGTGGGGGTCACTGAACATCTGTGCAGAGCCTTACACACTGACAATCATAAATTTTCTTGTCCTAGAATCATTTCTTATCTATATAAATATATTTATATATTTATTATTTATTATATATTTATTCAATCATGTCCTATATATTTCCTAGAAGACAACTCCCCTCTTAGCCAGACAATGGCTTCTCTGACTATCAACAGAAATAAGACCAGATTGTCATGTAAACTTTGGAGACAGGGAAGATTTCTGAAGAGTTTACTATAAAAATAAAAGACTAGAAATCTATTTCACTCTTTAGATGCTCCAGGACCTTGAAAGATGTCTGCCAGTTGGCAGCAGCAGCTTCATATAATCAAGCTGTTGACCTCGGCTGTGCCTTTCCAAGAGCTCAAATGGTAACAGAGCTCTTAAATGGGAGTGGGACTGCTCAGTTTAAATATTTTGTTTTTAATTCCCTCACACCTGCTACTGGACCCAGGGAGGAGGTTTGCAAACACTGAGAGATACAGTGAGAGAGCTCTTAGGTCAGGGCTACAAAAACAAGCACTGTTTGTTTGTTTTGCAATAACAAAAAATGGGCACTTCCTCTCTGAAGAGCAGTGATAAGCACTCCTGGAGGCGTGTGTTTGGCTCTTAATGAAATTAATCTTTCTATCTTAAGTCACAAAAAGGGCCTACAGCCTTCATAGTTAACGTAAGAGTTCACACCCCATTTCCTCAATACCAGTCCTTCTTTTTCACAAACCTTCCTCTTCCAGCTCCAACAAACCCAAGGAGGATAAAGAAGAAAAGCAATGCATGCACAACCCCTCACCCCTCACAGCGATACCAGTATTTTCAGAGATTAACAATTCAGCTTGCAAATGGGTTATCTAAAACAAGGCAGAGAAATCTAAAATACCTGCAACTCTTCCTCTCCCTCATGACGTTAGTGTAATAATACACTTGAGTCTACTGGTATGAGGAAAAGTAATTTCAATCCTATAGAAATACTCAGTGCAAGTACTTGTTTATTGCAACAAATATTAAGTGTAGGAAATTTGCTCGCTTTGTATTAGAAGAGTGGTAATTTAACTTTATAACGTATAAATAAATAAATTAGCACAAATTTGCTAATTCTCAGAAGAAAGATAGCTCTTTTAAGATGTAGATTTGAATATATGAGGTTTAATTATTTCTGAGACAAATCATTTGCATATTACATCCACCTTCCTAAAAGACCATTTCTGAGGTAAGTTAGGCCTTCAGGGCAATGTTTAACCTTCCTGGGAAAGAAGAGACAAAAAGTCTCATAGCTACCATAATGTAATTGGAAAAGAGACTGGCTCCTAACAGCACTTTTGTGACTTAAACTGTTTTGTGGGCTTATTTTTGACTTGTAATTTACTGATGTTATGGGGTGGGAGAGTCTACATCGTGTGAATGGAGGTCTCCATTCTGGGATTCCCCATGAAATATTTGTGTGAGGAACCACGGGCTCCAATAAAGATAGCCCAAAGGAAAGTAGCAAGCACAAAGCAGTTTATTAAGGACAGTACACTCTCAAGGTAAGAGAGTGGGCAGCCCAGAGGTGGCAACTGCCCTGAGGCTACAGGGATCTTTTCTTTTTATGTGAGAGGGGGTCTTGGGTCATGGAGCTGGTGGTCTGAAATGGAGGCTGCTTCCAACCTCTCACAGGTTGGGAGGGGAAGATTTTGACTCCTTCTACAAGCGGGTACCTACAAAGTTTGTACAGAAACGATCATGGCATTCTTCCCCCATTGGGGGGCTAAAACCACAATGCAAATGAATTATAATGAGTCTAGGGTTATTTTGGGGCAGAGGTGGAAGAGGAGAGTGCATGTTCTGCCCCTGTGGCTCTTGGTTTGTTAGCCCTGGTGTCTTGGAAGCCCCAAGGCCAGGATGTTTGAGGGGTCTTAGAAGCCACAAAGTCAAGATGTTGTACCCAGGTTTTTAATGTGTAACCTATTTGTCACTGTCCTTGGTTCATGTCTAATTAACTAACTGCCTACTCTATCACTAAGAGATCACAAATACTGAAAAAGGCAATTCTGTCATTGACTCTAACATCATTTCAAAGAAGAAAAAGTCCAGTTTAAAGCTATTTTAAGCCATTCTTGTCACCATTTCCCCAAAAACTTGAACCATTTTTTCTTAAGAAAATTATCATTCATGGAGATAACATTGACAGTATCAGATTTTATCTAACATGTATAGAAAAAGCACAGTTTTCTGCTTGAAAAGTGTACAATATTTTGTACATAATTTTTAATATAAATTATATGCTGATAGTACTTTGGATATACTAGGTTAAATAAGATTTATTAAAATTAATTTTATATGTTTAATGTTACTTTTTAAAGATATGACTGCTAAAAATTTTATTACGTATGTAACTCACATTCTATTTCCATTAGGACAGTACTGATCTAGGCAATTCATCTTATTTTCCATATCATGTGACCAACTATAAGAACATATTTTATAAAACAGGGTTTTAAAATTTTCTTTTCCCCAAAAATAAAACTTTAAATTTATGGTTAGATGTTTGATGTCACTTTTATTTCTCTATAGAGTACTTAGCAGTTATTCAAGGTAAAAATATCAAATATAATTTTTTTATATGTTTAATATTTCATTGTTATATGTGTATGTGTGTTTCCAGTAGAACTAATGGTTACAGTCTGTATTGTCAGATTAAGGTTTTACTCAAAAATATGATCTCATTTTAAGGCTGCCAATCTAGCTAGCTCCTTACTACGTGGCACCACTTTTTTAAGACTTTTAGAAATTCTTTTAATCCTAATTTGTATTTTTGAAATAGTTTTTTGAATATTAACTCTATAGAGAGTAGACTAGTTTGTCCTGGGAAGGGCATAAACAATTAGCAATGTGTGTTAATCAACAATATCCACTACAGGCTTTCTTTAGGCATGGCTCTCAGCTAATGCTTTTGAGTAAGTAGAATGAAAGTCTTCACTCCTACTCTCAAGAAACTAATAGTTTTGTAGTTGAAGACACAAAACACCTTCTGCTAACCTTGAGTGAAGTAATATATGACAGGAAGATTTCATCTTATAAATCAGCATTTTTGGCTTCTCTTGAAAAATAGCAACACTACTGGCATTATTGCAAAGACAACCACTGTCTGAAGTCATATAATTGCTGTCCACATTAAATGGGCATAGAAAGTGCAATGTGTTACTTTAATTATCTGTCTGGTTCATATAGGTACTAGACTTTTCAATTTCTGGTCTAGGTAATTATTTATGTCCTTTTCAACTCCCGGTTTTAATTATGAGATTCTTGACATACTTATTTAAAAATCTTCCTCAAAGGACTGTATTGTCAATGTGGTGTCAGGTTCATTACCATACATAATCTCTATTGAAAAGGCATTGGCCAGAGACTCCTGGATGGCTCAGTTGGTTGGGTGGTTGATTCTTGATTTCGGCTTAGGTCATGATCTCAGGGTTGTGAGAGCCAGCCCCACTTTGGGGTCCAGGCTGAGCTGCTTGGGATTCTCTCTCTCCCCCTCCCTCTGTCTCTACTCACCCCACACCCGCTCACATGCTCTCTCTCTCTCTTTCTCGCTCAAAAAGAAAAAAAAAAAAAGCATAAGCCTATAAACATTCCTTTCTTCCACTAGAGGTAAGAAATATATCAGGTGGCAGTTCAAAAAGTAAGTAGTATGGAAAATATTTTGTTATCTTGATAAACTTCTTATGGTAGTAAAATTAACTCAGTATTTGAGAGATCTTGTTTCTACTGCTAAGTGTGAAATGCTTTTTTGGGTAAATAAGTACTTGTATGGAATTATTAAAAGTGTTACTCATGTTATTTATGATATCTAACAAGTGGAGACAGGATGAATCTGTAATAAAACATTGTGATGTTATTCTTTACTAGTCTATTCAGAGCTGAGAGTTCGAAGATGCCATGTTGGAAAACTGAATTGCCAATTTTTTCTTAGGTTCTTAGATATCAAAAAATGTGTTTGTCACACAGAATTTCCTACTCAGAACTGAAATAAGCCAGTATTGCTTTTATTGGACATCCCAAGGAAAGCAATATGTTTATGGTTTGTGATATTCTTTTAAATACTGGTGGATGATGGAATTCTATCCTTAAAATAATAAAAAAAATGATAGTAGGAAAAAGGACTATGGTCATATGTAGAAATAAATGTATTATTACAAGAAAATTGAGAAATCTCAATTTTATGAACTAAATAAAAATAAAAATTATTGGATCAACATTATGTCCCTTTAAAAAATGGTAAGTTACATTTTCCACAATGTAGATCAGAGTATTTTAAACAATTCAATGTATAATTTAAAAAGGACTTTTTAGAATTTTCTATCATTAAACAACAAATGGCACTATATTGAAAATTCAAAGCCAGGTCAAAGAAAGCTTTATTAATAGAGAAAATGACATTCTAGGCAGATGAGAATTGTCTGAGGGAGAGAGCATGACCGGACCAGATATGAAGAAACTGAACTCTAGATTGTATTTTCTTTTTTTTTTTTTTTTAAGATTATTTGTTTATTTATTTGAAAGAGAGAGAGAAAGAGAGGGAGAAGCAGGCTCCCCACTGAGCAGGGAGCCTTACGCGGCCTCCCTCAATCCTAGGACCCTGGGATCATGACCTGAGCCGAAGGCAGATGCTTAACCAACTGAGTCACCCAGGCGCCCCTCTAGTTTGTATTTTCTATGTATTAATTTGCTAGTTCCTCATTAGTGAAGGACTGACAAATTAACGATTGATTTTCATGAATTCTCCATATACATGAATAGCTTTCTAGATTATGTGGGGGATACAGTGAAATACAAATCATAGTTCCTACTTTCAAGAAGTATACACTATGTCTTGGGATTCAAGTTGTAAACACATAACAGACCCTACTTGAAAATATATTATTTGGTCATGTAGGACTTTAGAAAAGTTCAGTGAAAATTCTGACACTGGAATAGCCTGGGAAAATGTCACAGATGAGGTAGGACTTAATGAGGATAAAGCTGAATCATAGTGCTTGCATATATTAGAAGTGGTACAAATACCAGGAAATTTTAGGCAAAAATTTCTTTTTACTCACCATCTTAACATTTTATGTTACTTTTTAAGAGGATGACAAATTATGCATTCAAATTCTGAATCTACTTTTAAATCTCTGCAAATGAGATATAACTATAATTTATTTTCCCTATAATTCCTTATAATGTAGAATATTAGGAAATCAACCTAGTTCCAACTCAGTTCTTTTATTGGTGAAAAACTGAGGACCAAGGAGATGAAGTAATTTGACCATGATTTACTCAGTTGTTTCTAGATGTCCATAAAGAAAATATATTGATAACTACTATCCTGGCTGGATTATACAATTGACAGATTAAGTAAGTTTACAGGACACAATCAGATTTGACCTTAAGTATTTTTGGGGGGATGACAAAGTCTTTTAAGTTGATGTTGAAAATACTATCAAAAGAAAAATCCAATTTTGTTGGATGTTCTTATTTTATGGTTCAGTTTTATTTTAAACTTATATAGATGAGAGGTAATGAGTGGGCATCATGATTTTTCAGCATGTAGGACTTCTTAAAATCTTCATATAATTTTTGTATTTTATACTACTTCAGTCTTCACTTTAAAAACCATCTGTACATTTTTACCATAGAGTCTCACATGAACTTTACATAATTTATTATTCATGTATAAGTCTGTGTGCTGCCCTCTGGCCTAGCTTCTCTGGGCCTTTCCCAAATGTATGTGCTCTCTCTGTGATGAACACCTGGACCTTTAGAGCAGCACTTCATTTCTTTGCACACGGCATGGGTGGGGACAGAACCAGGCGTGCAGATGGAAAGGGTCAGGCCACAGCCATAGGTGAGTGTTCTGTAGCCCCACTTCTGGATTTTGCTCTTCCTGTAACATCCTAAAAGGAGCAGAGCTTTTTGGGGACCCATGGAAAAAGGTCACACACAAATAAGGAAGGAAGCAGCTCTACCCATCACTTGCACTCACACTTGCCATGTCAGAATGTACTTTTATTGATCATGTGCCCCAAGGTCAAAGGGATCATGGATCTAATCTTTGTAAAAGACCATATTACCAAAAGTTGCTTTTAATGGGAACACTGTTATGGAAGAATTGCCACACTAGTGAAAGGAGATGGAATTTTGTTACCCATTCCTTTGAATGATATATTGCTGTCAGTTAAGGGGATGACTTTTTTTTCCTTCATATTTAATTGAATAGGTTAAATGAGCCATATATTGAAAATCTTTCATTTTCTGCCTTTGGTTTGATAGCACTTTTGTCCCACATTTATTTATTTATTTATTTATTTATTTATTTATTTATTTATTTATT